>NC_133398.1:96445927-96761086 GCF_047511655.1 Castor canadensis
ACATACCCAGCTCATTTTTGTTCCTGCTCCTTATTTTTCTTTTTACACCTCATTCAAGCCTTCCTTTTCTCATTCAACCATTCTAAATCAGGTTATCCTGGCTCAGTTTATTATAGTCTTTTTTTTGCACAATATAACAGAATATACAGTACAGTTACAATATCAGGATTCTTCTTCACTTTGTGATGGAGGGTTTACTTTGAGCAAGAATATTTTAGGAGACATAGAAAATCTGCAGGAGATGGTAGGCTGGGTTGGAATAGCCACACGGGGCTAGGATGATGGCCAGGGTCTCCTAGTTAGATAAAGTCATTGTTTAGATCCAGAGAATACCTGTTTACAGTTCAATAAACAACTTGTCACAGTTGCTTGCTCAGAGCAGACCTAATGTAAATGCAAACAGTTAGCATAGAGGTAGTGAGATAAATTGGTCTCCTGAGTAAATGAATTGAACAGCAATGTGAAGCCGCCACATCAGTACTGGAAAAGATAGTCATTTATAAGGTTTAAAATGGTGCTTCATAAGCATTGACATTTAGAGAAATGTCTTCCCCATCCAAATGACTGCCCTCCCTTTTTCTGTTTCCACCAGCCACTAAAAAAGAAAAATCATAATAAAATAGAAGGAAAGGGTAAAGTGTTCCTGGAGTCTCCCACCACAATTTTGTAATGCTTTGTATATAAAAGTGTAACAAACACCCAACAGATGCCTGCTCTTGATTATAAAATATGGATAAGTGTGGCACCTGCCATCAAGGATGTTCCATTCTGTCATCATAGAATGGACCATAAGGAAGGTAAGACCTGCAAAGGTCAGTTGGCCAAATGCCCAGGATTTGTTGTTGCTTCTTGATGAATGATGGAGAGAAAACCAATGAGAGGAAACATGACAGAACAGAGGTATATGCTTAGAGACCATCACCACAGAGATGAAGCAAGGGTGGGAGGAAGAAGAAATGAAGTGACACCATTAGCTGCCTTCTTTTAAGAAGACAATGATTGCACATGGTGGCACTCCCTTCCCCAAAGAGATTTGAAAGTAAGTGGCTTCCCTGGGAGATATAACTGAACAGCTGAATACAGGGATTGTCTAATAAATTGTTATCCATACAAATAGAGAAGTCATGGCATACCTGTCAGACACAACACGTGCATGTAAACACAGGAAGCAGAGTGGAATATTCCAGTTCCTAAGACTCTGTAAGAGAAGAAGGTGTTCGTGTTCACTCCCTGCCACTCTTAAGCCCTCGCTGTGGTACACGATATACACCTACTCATTAGAGAGCTAGGCGGGAAGACTCCAAAGGTACTCTACCAACCAAGTGGGCATGACCTGTGAAGTGAGAGATGAGCTCACACTAAGTTTTGCATATTTGATAGGTATCGGAAGTCTTACCCACACAACGTTCTTCCTTGTTCCCTTTTCCAATCCCACCTTTATGCCCCACCCTAAAGAACCTAAATGGAAAAATGAGGGCACCCTTGCCCCCAAAATGTTAGAGGGCACAGTCACATTGGACTCATCTAATCATTGCTTATTTTCTACAACTCACTGTCCTTGCTCATTATCAAAAGTTTACAGAATTCTGCCACTATGAATACTGCTATATATCTCTTTAGCATGAAATTTTTAAAACTTGGAGTTTATGGCAACAGAGGATTTCTCATGAACCAAGAAAATAAAATCAGAGTGAGTCAATGCTATTATAAATCTCAATGATCCTCCATTGAAATGAACAGTTAGCATCTGCCCTTGTACCTTGAGCTCCCCATATCCCTGGCTCTTTGCAGCTACACCTGCATTTCCAAATGGAGTGCACAAAAGGACTGCAAGACTTTCTCCACTGGTGAGTAGGTGGTCATGGGCCCAAGCCTGAGAGCACTCATTACCATGGTAATTGCTGACCTGTCTCCCATAGCAATGGAAACTCAGATGTGTCTTGAATGCTAATGTTTTATAAAGATTACTCCAGAAAAAACTGGCAGTGGCTGTAGTTTTCCATCTTCTCTGCCCAGCTTCCATGTTTTGAGACAAAAGCTCTTTTCCTCCACACTTCTCAGAAAGGTTCAGTATTTCAGTCTCCTCTCCTTTTTGGGCCCTTTCATGGGAAGGCTCCCCAAGGCCAAGAAAGAAGAAGGGATTGATGTGAGAAGACTCAGGCTCTAGACCCGTCTCTTACAGGCTGTGTAACCTCTCCAACTCAAGTTCCTCCAGTGACAAGGGGATGATAAAATGACTGCCTTCCCTAGAAGGGTGAGCATGTTACAATTACAAAATAAAATGCTTTGAAACTTAAATCAGTTGCTGTTTTCATAAAGTGATGATTCATTTACCAAAAGTCAACTGAACATTAAGTGCCTTTGATGAATAAAATGGGGCCTCTGTCCTCAGAGACATAGTGTGACAGAGAATGTCACAGGAGGAATAATTTTAACAACATTGGATTAGAACTATAATTACAGGGCCATAGGGCAATAAATTGTTTTGCAGGCAAGTCATGGAAACTGTGTTAATATTATCATTTATATATAATAGATAGTGAGCTTACTAAGCCCTACCACTTACTAAGAAGACACACATTTTCACTGTAACCAAAGTCTGAAGCTCAAAGAATGAAGCTGTAGTGTTTTGTTTTTTAAGTCTCAGTGAGTGAAAACGGAGAGGAACTAGGACCATTGGGACACCACTAGTTCCTGTCCGGGGTCTACAAGTAACATGCAGATGTCACCTCAGCTAAGGCAGACTTTCCCTGCTTTAACCATGGAATTGACTAGATAGAGACACCTTTTGTCATTTCTCCTTTCATGAACTACATTTTTTGTTATTTAAAGTCAAACTACAAAAGAAAAAAAAATCTCCTCCAGGTAGTGAACTAATTTTTTGTGTGAAAGTTTGGGAAGTTTGTCAGGAAGGCATTTAAGCAGACTTCCTCAGTTTACTTTAATATGCTGTTGATTCCCAGAGTCTTCTCACCCAGGAACATCTTCTAAATGAGATCTCAGTGCCTGAGAGCTTAATCCTGTTAGGAATGAAAGAGGCATGGCAGAGGCAGAGAAACAGCTCAAACGCCTTCACAGGGTTTTTTTGTTGGGGAAGGAGTCCCTAGGAGGGTGACCCCAGCAAGAAAACTGGAGCCCCCAGCCATTTACAGACTTACCTGGAGGGGAAACCCCACTGGATGGGAAAATTCTTCCTTTAGAGGAGATAAGTGGTAACTAGATAGACAAGTTGCTCAGCTCCTGAACCCCTGGTGAGGTGGTGGCTTGTCTTTTCCTTGAGGCTAGATGTGATCCTTCCAGTGGGTGGCAGGGTATCAGTAAGCTGCCTGCAAGGGTGGGAGGTTCAATCCTAAGGTGACTTCATCTTCTTCACCCTCACACGGAGAATGTTACCTCTGACCCTCTATCCAGACCACACAGACATCCTTCAGTGCAAGCTCACAAGATTGCAAATCTTCCCTTCTTGCTTCCCTGTATTCATGGAAGATGCCCTGCATACTACTTTGAGTCAGAAATAAAGGTCATTTTTTCACTTCTCCCTTTATCTTACACCCCTCTGTCTCTCACACCCATTGATAAACCTGGTCCTTGCATTTCTCACACTTACTCCTTTTCACCTTCCCCAGTTGATAGCCAGGGTTTGGCTGAATCGCATGTTATCTGAGCTTGGAAGTAGCAGCCTAACTGTTTCCCACCCTCTAATCTCACTTCCTCCAATTCATTCTCCACCAAAGTGACAGTGATCTTTAAAACCCAAGAGAGATGGTAAAGCTTTCCTCTTAAAACCCTTCAAAGGCTTTCTGTAGTTTAAGAATGTTTACAACATTCTTAAAGTGACATAGAAGACTAAATTATCTGGCTTAGCCATTTTCCTGAACTTAAAATTCTTACAACTCCCTAACTCTTTCTTGTGGGTTTGAAACTCCCTGTCCTTGCTCTTATTGGATTCCTTGCCTCCCATCCTGCCAAACTTCCACTCATTTGCCAAGATTCATTCTAGACACGCCCTCCCTTTGGGACAGTCCTCATAGACTTTGCCCAGATACCTAAAGCATGTTTCCTTTCTTCTGGAAAGAAATTTCTCCCATGACAAGGACAAGAGAGTTTATGTGATGTACCCAGAACCTAGCATTTCTGCCACAGATCTGGCACTCAAACAGTGTCGAGTTAATGAACGGATTATGCTTACACAGGTATCACTAACTCATAGAATGTGGTGTGGCAAACAGTAAGCACTCAATGATAGCTGTTCAATGAAAGAATGAATGAGAGGATTTTCCCATTCTTTGCTGGTAAACTGGAGATCTGGTTACTATTTTTATGTCCTTTACCATGTATTTTTTCCTAAAAGAACTGTCCACAGCTGACTAAGACAGTGTATATTACACTTTTGTCAAATGCTGACAAACATAGGGTGTCCTTGCAGGCTAATTGTTTGCTACTGGGAGATCATTCAGGACTTCCTTAGCTCAGACCCAAAATACACTTCTAAAGACTCATAATTAAAAATTGCTTTATTTTCTCCCTCAACTGCTGAACAACAGACAAACCAAAGTAGGAGAAAAGTATCCTAACCCAGGGTGCAAACATCACATACAACCTATTCCTACTATGTTTAGATATCTGAGATTTACATAAAATTCAGAGTTAAGCTTACAAAAGCACAGAATAGAAATACTTTCTAGAGGTGAGATGAACGGTCAAATATTTCTACCAGCCAGCACACTTAGAATGCTATTTCTATTAGAAAAATGATGACCTGTGTCTTTTCAATCTTTAAGAGAATCCTTTTAAATTGCAAATGCTTACAGGTAGAAGCAGGGTTGGTGTCTGTGGATCTACATGATTGATAAAGCCAGAGTGGTTGCTTGTCGGGCATCAGTCCTGATTGTTCCATACTACTTTGTTACTGTATGAAAAATAGGTTGTCTACCTCAGCCCCACCTTGGGTCCATCTTCATCGATTTAGAACTAAAAGAGATTTATATAAAGCAATTCTGTTCTACATTTAAGAGGTTCATTTTCTGCATATTTGTGCATTCACTCAATATTTTAAAGAGACCATGGGTCAAACATTCTTTCTGGAGTTTGAGACAAGCCCACATATGGCTTGGGAGGTACTTGGGATGGATTGTCAATCAACAACACATAAGTGAAATGTATTTTTATTTGGTTGTATGGGTGAATCCAGTGGTATCAATAAAAGTATAATAGGGAGTAGGCATGAACGTGCTGGGCAGGAAGTTGATGTGGTGGCAGTTTTAATACCAGTGGTCACAAAAAACCTCACTGAGGAGGCAACACTTGAGAGAAAACTTGAAGGAAGAGAAGCAGCAGAGTGTATGCATTTCTGAGAAGGCTGTGTGTCCTAGACAGAGAAAAAAGTAAGCTCAAAGATGAAGAACTTGACTGATTCTTTAAAAAAAATACATAAAAAGGATAATGAGGATTCTATACTCCATACAGAGTGAGCTAAGAGAAGTGAGTGAGCTCAGAGGACTGGTAAGGAGCTGGGTTGTCACTCAGGCCTCACATCCTTTGTGAAGACAGGGTTTTAATCTGAGTGAGAATGGAAGCAATGAAGATGTTGAGTAGGAGAATGACATACTCTGCTTCCATGTTGAGAATAAACTGAACTGTGAGAAAGTATAGAAGCAGACTCAAAAGGTTATCTCATTAATCAGGGTGAGATGACAATGGTGGGTTCCTGAGGTGTGGCTGGAGTCTGGATATATTTCAATAGACCCAATGGGCAGTGTTAACAGAAAGATTTCAAAGAATAAGGAGGACGAGACTGGGACAGGAATAACTATGAAGATTGGCCCAAACAAACAGAAGAATGACATTCACTTCAGGTAAAGTGGGCAGAGTGACGAAAGACCAAGTTTGTGAGGACGGTGATAATAGTAGCTCAGTTTGGGGCATTTCAAGTGTGAGTTACCTATTACAGGAAATATCAAAAAAAAGAAGAGTTAACTGGCCAGTCAAATAAGTACATGAGGAAATAGAAGCTCAGAGAAGTTGTGCATGACATCAAATTATCCAGTCACAAAGGTGCTCATGGTGTGGGGTGCTGAATAGCACCTGAGACAGAAGTCAGAGGACATCTAAAAGGGAAAGTAAACAGAGCAAAAGGCAAGTTCTGCCTTCCTCACCATTGGCCAGGAAGTAAGAGGAAAGACCAGATAAAAGCTCGTAAATCAGAAGAGGAATTGGAAATTTTACCCACTTGCGTTTCTAATATTCATTTTTTCAATTAAATTCTTAATTGTGTCTACTCCATCTATTTCTGCACTTAACATTCTCTAAGGAGATGTCTGGTGAGACTGCAGAGGGAGAGCCATCATGGCAGACATCTGTTGAGCTGCTTCACCCACACAGGCTGCAGAAACCCTCTGGATGCCATTCTCAGTCTACCTTAGAGTTCCCACTGCAGCTCTTAGGGTTCAGACTAGGAACAAATCCTGCACAGGATTTCTTGCAAAACAGTTGGATCAGGTGGGGATTGAAGAGGCAGTGGGAAGAATGTCCCTATTTAGGGATCTTTGCTCAAAGGTAAGTGGAAAAGGGAGAGGTTCTGGGTTACTCCTAAGTGCTGATACTCTTGCATTGATGTACAGGAGTGTCCAACTCACAAACATCTCCAAAGCTGCAAACTTTCAGGAAGTCACTTGGTCCAGTTCTGGCCTGGAGTAAACTTTATTAAACAACTATAAACCAAACCATATTGGATTGGGGACCTGGCTCAATGATAGAGTGCCTGTACAGCAAGTATGAGACCTCAGTACTGCCAATAAAAAGATATTTGTTTTAAATTGGTCCATATTTACCAGACTTGCCTAGAGAATGGAGAATAAGAGAGAGAGAGAAAGAGAAAGAGCCATAATTGGTGACAGTATAGACTTCTAGGTTCACCCATAGGCAATGAGCCATTGGGAGTAAGAAGTAGGTGACTTCAACTTTTCAAGCCTTTATCCATTAAAATCCATCCATCACAAATCTGCATAACTTGGGTACTTATAAATAGTATTTTACCCAAGTAGTGTATCCAATTGATATCAGGCACCAGCCACTTATGGGGAAAAAGGTAATACAGGGATCTGGACCTGATATGGTGTCCTTAGGAATTCAACATGAAGAATTAAGAAGAGTGATTTGAAGAAATCATAAAACAAGAAAATCTTATAACAAAATCAGGTGTGCCAGCTGTTTTTTTTCTGTCTCTAAGCACCAAACCAAGCACTCTGCTCCTTTGTGCTGTATTTTCAATACTCCCTGGCTAGATAGAGTCCTGTTAGATTCTGTCAGTGTGAAAGTGTAAGGCTAAAGGGGGCAAAAATGAACTCTTTCTCTTCTTCTAGTTCCTGTACATTTCCATTCAGCTGCATGACACAGTTATAAGGCCAGTGATGCAATACCTCACAGACACAACCAAGGTTATGTTCCTTCAGTGCCAGAGAGCCGTTTCCCCAGTGCACCAATCTCAGACCAGCTCTCCCTCAGCATTCTGAATGCCATCCTAAAGACAATTTCCAAGCGATCTACCCAAGAGCCACATGGCATGTATGCTCAGAGATCAAAGCACTGACCCTCGGATGAGTCCTCTGAGATCCAGGGGACACCAGCATCCCTTTGTTTCTTCAGCCTCAACAGCAGTTCTTTCTACATGTTTTGATATTGGGATTACCATGCACTCCACTCATATTCTGTTCTTCTAGTTTTCCAAAGTTACTGTGTGATGGTTTTCAAATACATCACATATTCTTCTCTTTCTCTTTCTCTCTCTCTCACTCTCTCTCTCTCTCCACTCTCTGGGGAAGCCAACTACTGTGCCATAAGGACACAACAGCCCAGTGGACAGGTTCAGTGTGGTGAAAAACTGAGGTCTTTGGTCAGTACTAGCAAGAAATTGAGGCCTCCTGCCAATACTCATGTGGGTGCACCATCTTGGAAACAGATCCTCCAACACAAGCCAAGCTTCCAGATGACTCCAACCCAATCCAATAGCTTGATGCAACCTCTGGAGAGATTCCAGACCACTCTTGGATTCACAAACCTCAGGATTTGTGAAATAATACATTTTCTGTTTCAAGCCACTATTTTTTTGAGGTAATTGAGGCATAGCACAACAAATAATAATACACCAGGTAACCAATTCCTTTTATTAAAGTCCTCCTCCCAAACAATTCGATAGACATTAATACTTAATGTCTATCGAATTCACAGAGATATGGTAAATTTTCATATTTAGAAGACAGAGATTGTAATTAAGTTAAAGAAGGCCACCATAGAAAGTAATAGACACCTTGAACTGTATTATTAAAGCGCAGTGTTGGGTCTTCTTGTTAAAGAGCCTTCAAATTGAGAAACGGACACGTAGCACTGTACATTACAGATCTTAGAGTTTTTCCTGATAAACTATATTTGGAAACATATCAATCCTAAAACTTTATTTTTTCTCATTTGTTTTTGCAATATTATGTAATATTTTGATCAATTTAATCAAGATATCAGAGCTTTTCACTTCTCCAGAGACTACTTTTCCTAATCAAAGCCAAAGGATAGGCTGAGCAATTAATTTCATGGCAATTAATTTCAGAAATGACCCTCCTCTTGGGAATGGGAAATAATCAAGTTCTGGATGAAATGGATTAAATATTTTCTGCATTCTTTTTCAGCCTGTCTGGACCTGGAACCACTAGTAATGGCATGCAAACACTAAATGTGAGTTCATGTGTCACCCATCAGGGAGTCTGCAACCATCTAGCCAGATGAAAACTGTCATGTATGACATCACTCACTTCCATCACATTGGCCTCTAATGCCTCTTTCCAAACCGAACGTACTCCTGCTTGAGGCTTTGACATTTGCTGATGTCTCAGCCTGGAAATCCTCTCCCCATACAGCCACATGCCTTGTGCTCTTTTGCTTTCAAGTCTATGTCAAGGCACTTTGTCATGGAAACCTCCCCTCATCACTCTCTTTCAAAGTCCTCCCTCTCCCTTGCTTTCCTTGTTTTCCTTGACACATATTGGTATTTAATGTGGCATGTGTTTATCCTTCTCTTTCCATCCTACATCTCCCTACTGGACTACAAACTCCAGAATGGCAAGAAAATTTTTCTTATTCTTGTATCTCCCATCTATAAGATGATGTCTGGCATGTAGCAGACATCCACTGAATATCAGTTGATTGAAAAAGCAGATATTAAATCATGCTTAAAAATATGAGAAGAAAAGTGTCAGGGAGATGTGATACACAGCCTTTAAATCTCCCTTCCTTCCTGAGCCCAGGAAACAATTTCCCTAGCTCTTGTATATACTCCATTTTATACTTTTATTGCAAAAGAACCAAGCTGTTTTGGGGAAAGACAGACAACCCTTATAAAGCATAAATGCCCTAGGAAATATTAAAAAATATCTTCCCTGCATTCTTCATAATACATTATATTTTGACATAAACGAAAAACAAATAGACATTAGTCTCATCTTTAACATGTGGATCTTAAGCATTACTGGACTACATTTATATATACATTTTAAATGTAAGGTGTTTAGACACCTTACAACCCACTACTACGTCACAATTTAGAATTCATAAATCAATGGGTATTTATTTTTTATAATCATTAGTAGTTCTGCAACCAACACACATGCTAATCCAATATTAGTTTTTATTCCTGGCCTGCATTGTAAGAACATTGTTAACACTCAATTTTTAACCCTTTCCCCAATAAATTGCTTTCTGAAAGTAGACCAGGAAATACAAGCACAATGTTGAGATAGTAATAGTAAAAATGGTGGAAGTCGCTAAAGCAATGTAAATAGCCCAAAATACACAATTCCAATTACATTGGTGCTATAATAAAAAAAAATTACTTGAGTGCCTGTTAATGGGCCTTTACAGACAACCCCAAAAAGACGTTGAGACAAAATTTCAACAAGGAAGTCCACACATGTCTCCCATCTGTAGCAGGTTTTGGGGAAAAGGCACCATTCTGGATGGGGAGTATTTGCCAGAGTGGGGAAAAGGACACAAGAAAGCACTAATCAAACCAGAACCCCAAGATTTCCAAAGTGTAAACATTATCACCCAGTGCTAAGCACATTTAAATCAAAAGTGAAATTTCCACTTTAGCAGTTTTCAAGATTGTATTAAGTCAAGCTCTGTGGTTCACAAGAATGCATGAATGATTCAGGTCATGTTAGAAGACCATATTCATGTTTACTCATTAGTCAACTGAGCAATTAGCAAATGCAATGATATTCTGTCCTTCTCAACTCTACATAGCTTCATTATTTGAAGGCAGATGACAGAATATATATCTACACAAAAGACAAGGCAAATGTCTTATGAAATTTTGAGGACATAACGTTTAAATTTTGATTAAGCTGTGAATTCCTTTTCCATCATATTTGAAGGTCCCACTTTACATATGTTGCTATCTGACATAGGATTTATTTCATTTATTAATTTTTTTCTGTCAACTCTCAAAAAAGATAGGCTCAAAAAGTTGAGGGATTTTTGTTGTTAAAGTTCGTATCATTATTGCCTATAAAGTGGTGCCTGGCACATAGAAATAGGTATGGGTAAGTGAATGAAAAAAGGTTACTGTTCACATAACCTCCTAAGTGAACAAATATACACAGAAAAATGGATTCATAATCTTTATGTGTCAGTGTAAGTTCTGAGAATCATATATTTGTCTTGAAAGTGTGGGTTTAGATCAATAATTCTTTCTAGATATAAAGTGGTCCTTGGCTTGGAGGGGTTTGTAATTCTGTTAAGCCATCAAAGTTGATATACAAAATACTTAAAGAATGTAAAATATGAAGTAAATCATAAAACTATTACTTAGAGCATGTACACAGCTCAAGTTCATAGGAAGAAAATAGAAAAGCAGTATGACCTTAACGGGAAGGGTTGTGGAGGCAAAATCTGAACCAGGCCTTAAAGGATGAGAGTAATTTCAGTATGGGAACAGGAAAGCAAAGTGTATAGTCAGGATTTCAAAGTAATGAAAACCTAACTGCATAAATGCAAAATCCTAATAAAATATGAGCAAACAAAATCCAACAGCATGTTCAAAATATTATTCATCACTATCAAATGGGGTTCACTCCAGGGATGCAAGAATGGTTCAACATATGCAATTCAATAAATATGATATCCACAGAATGGAGGATAAAAACCATATGGACATCTCAATACACACAGAAAAGGAATGTGACATCCTTTCATGATAAAAACTCTAAATGCATCAGGTATCGAAGGGAAGTACTACAACATAATAAAGACAATGTATCAAGAGCCAACAGCTATGAACTATTCTTCATTTATGCTCAAAAGATTTAAAAGGACATTTCCACAAATAAGGAGTTCAATGGCCAATGATAACACAAAAATTATCAACATTATTAGTCCTAGCAAAATGCAATTCTAAACAATGCGCTATCACTACATATCCACAAAATGTGACTGTGTCAAGAATTGCCAAGTTTAGGGAGCAACTGGAATTTTCATATGTTACTGGTGAGAAAGAATACAAAGTATTCTTTGCACTTTGGTGGTTTCTTATAACCACTTGTCTTAATCCCCAGGTGTGAATGTTGATAGCAGATTTATTCATAATAGCCAAAACCTGGAAACAGCCCTAGTGTCCATCAACTGGTGAATGCATCAATGAGCATTGGTAGTCCATTTAGGTAATACCACTCTTCAATAAATGGAAGGAAAAAATTTATTGATAATAATATGAATGAATCTCAAAATATATTATGCTAAAGGTAAAATGCCCAACTAAGAGACTGCATGTATGTAATTCTATTTACATGATGAGCTTGGGCATAGGGTGGACAGGGGAGGGACTGAAAAGGGGATCTAGAGAGTTTTTAGGATGAGCCAACTGTGACTGTGTCAAGATTGTAGTGATGATTACACACATGTATGCATTTGTTCACTTGTATTTCATTCATCAAATTAGTTTAAGTTTATGTGATTTTTTTAGAATCTTATTGCTAATCAATATTCAGAATCTGCTCATATTTATGAACTTCCACATGACATTTCTACACGTGTGTAATGTGTGATGACTGAATCAGTCTAATTAGTAGATTCTTCACCTCAGAGATTCGTCGTGTTTTTCTTGAGAACATTTAAAATCTTCTCTGTGACCTATTTTGCAATTTACAATTAATGGTGTCAGCCAGAGTTACTGGTACTGTGCTGTAAAATATTAGAAGTTATTCATTCATTTCACTTGCTCCCCTGGACCCCATAACCAATCTTCTTCTAGTTCCCTCTCCCCAACATTTCCAGGCTCTGGTAACTACTGTTCTATTATCTCTATGGAAAATTTTTAATAATTTATACTTCAAAAACACAAAATATGATTCACATGTCTTTTACCTGACACTGTGAACCCCTTGATTTCAAGAGCTATGAGTCACTTATGTCTGTCACAGCTCCCAAAACATAACTGATATTTAACAGTGAAGAAATAAGTGGAGGAATGAGAAATTGGGAAGAAACTCAATGCCCTATGAGAAACCAAAGGTGAATGCTTCACAAACACTATGTTACATCCTAAAAATATCTCTGCTAGAACCCTTGAAGTTTCTGGAGGTCATTGGAGACCTAATAAACTCTGTGCCCTGTGTTCTCATCAGTCAGCTCTTTGCACAGTTCTTTGCAAGACATTACACCACCTGATATCAGGATTATTCTTCATCCTTGGCTTCTGTCCAGTAAAAATATCTGATGAGATTTTTTCACTTATATTGATATGCTTATCACTACTCAAAACTCCTAAAATTTCATTTCATTTACTGTCAGTTTTCCAAATGACACTCGCCAAGAACATGTCTCATTATGTATCTTTGGCAATTTTAGATACTTGTTTATATGAGTAGAGTTGATTCCAAGGTGAGTCACTTCATATATAATTCAATTTTTAATAACCTTAAGTTATATCTTTTAGCTATTTTCTTCTCAAGAAATTAATTTTGGTTGTCAACAAAGCCTGAACAAGCAACATAGATTTAACATCTGGACTTGACTTTATTTTTTACTTAAAAAAACTTTTAACACTTCTTTCCTCACAAGAAAATATACATTACACAATAATTCAATCATAATTCCAAATAAGCAACTTTCTAAGATCTACTTCACTCTGCCTTCTGAGGCTGAGGCTCACCAAGTATGGCATAGGGCAATTTGTCATTTACACTCCAGCAATGATTGATGAACTGGCAGACATCAGATCTACAACCAAACGTACTCCCTCTCCAGGGGTTGTGGATGAGCACAACCCAACTCCATCCTGTGGTCACACCATGGTCTATGACCCACAACCAAGCCAGGCCACTAAAAGGTAACTTATGGGAACTGAAATATTTCTTATTAGAAAATCAAAAAGTACAATCACAGATGCAGAGACATATTCAGAAACTAGTGTATTTTTTGTCACAAACAAATGCCTTAGGTTCCTGAAAGATAGGTGTATGTCACCATTACAACTGCTCCACTTTCAGAGGAGTCATTCAGGCATTGAACTGTTATGTACTGCAAGATTCATGTGAAGAACCATGGGAACAGAGCTCCAAGGGAACAAAGTCTCGATTTAGTAACAGGTCTATAAACTTTAGAGGTGTGTGACTGAGTTTGGGCAGAAATTGAATATGCTGAGCTGTTCAATAAACAGCAATAAAACCCAATTGAAATAAATTTGAGGTCCACAATAAAATATCCTGCCCCCTGTCGCTGCTCAGGTGAGTACAATTTGCATATTTATCTTCCAAGGTCATGGGTGCTGCATGGTTTCTTTACACAGGACCTTCCTCATAGGCCCAAATACATCTGTGTGTGATCCAGTGAAAACTGGGTACGCAGAAACTGAAAAAGAAAACAGCTGTCATCTTCCAAGTATTTCTTTTAGAGAAATCAGAGCTTTTTATGTGTTGGCTTATGTAATAGAAAGCCTGGGCAGGTAAGTACAGTGCAATCCCAACATTTGAAAGAGATGTACTGAACACCTATTGAAATCTTCAGATTCAAGAATATGGAAATATTTGTTCAGTGTCCTGGAACTTTGCCAGGTCATAGTGTCAATAAAGAATTCTTGGTTTCCTGTGGATAACCTCAAAATGCCTTTCCAACTTTTACTACATTTTTGAACAATATTTGCACCAGCTTAAGTATTTGTCAAAACAACATCACAAGTTTTAAAGTGGATGTTCTGAGTAAGATGAATCACACCCTACACATTCAAGCTACCCCAATGTCAGCACTCTACGTGTTAATTCATTTGCATCCTATGTTTTCTGGATATGCTAAGACTTTCCTGGATCCTTGAGCCTACATTTGATCCCAAAACAAATTCTTGAGAAATAGGATGTAGCTCAGGGGTAGAGGCCCTGGGTTTGATCCCTGTACCACAAACAAACAAACACAAACGTTTTTTGTTATTTTTCATAATTACTCCTTATGTTTAACAAATAAGAAAGAGAAGACTGTTCTTTTAAGAAAAAGAAAACTACACTGTGAGATGGTGTATGAAAGACAAAAGGCCACTGGGCTCAGGACACTGAACATGTCTACTTAGCAGTTCAGTGGTCATTTAACATTTTTATATAAAACTGAAGTTAGAGGCCTTGGTGATTTTCCCACAAAAATTGTATTAATTTATGGTGGAAACTTCTAAGAAAGGGGGAGGAGGGATAAAGGAGAAAGATGGAGAGGGTGAATCTAATGAAAATATATTGTATGAACTTCATATGTTAATAAGTAAACTTTTAAAAATTTTTAAAAGTAAAGTAACTTGAACAATGAGCGTCTATGGAATGTTGGTTCTGAAGCAAATTCGACACACTTCTACTATTGTGCATTTCTGCTTACATGGAGATGGAGAAAGGAAGGGGTGCTACTTAGAAATCAGTCCCTGTTGTCTTTATTCTCTAAAAGAATAATTTTCCAAGGATCAATTTCTATATTAAACTCTGTTCTCATAAAAAATATCTACTGCTATCTCCCCTACTGCTTATTTTGATCATTGCCTGAGACCTTGGATTAACACCAGGAGTGGGTACAGTGGGATGCAATGGTGTAATACAGTCAGATATAAGTGTTTGAGGTGGTGATAGAAAAGCATATTTAGATATGTGGAAAGTGTGTTTCCCTGAACTCTAAGCCAACCATGACCTCTCAAAAAGGGACTTTTCATTCATCTCCAGGATGGCATTCATCGAGAACAGTTCTTACATGGGGCGAGAAGGGTTTGGTGCCATCAACCAGGTCCAATGTGCAGCAGTGCTGAGCTATGCTGGTCACTGAGTTTCATGAATAAGCATGAAACCACAGGAACTTGTTGCTTAGGAGCAGGTAAGCAATTGATGGCCAGCTTCTGTGAGAAGTGTAGGACACAGAATGAGAAACGCAGTGGTCTTGCAGGGAGGTAAACTAAATTTGAGCATCGACCTACCTGCTTAACTTAGGTAACTCATTTTGAACTCTCCCATGAGCTTCCAAGCCTGGATTTCCTCATCTAAGTAGAACAATGTCCCCTATTTAAAAAGTTCTTGTAAAAAAAAGCCAGCATATGAGATTATTTAGGATAGTGCTAATTCTATAGCTAGCTTTCAATTAGTGATAAAAGTACTGGGACAATAAATGACAAAGTACTTCTTAGTACTAGAAATAGAACTCCAGACAGATTTCCCAAAGGACGTGAGACCTAAAAAACAAACAAACAAACAAACAAAACAACAAACAGATGAAAATTCATTTATAGATGTTAGGATTCAAATTTGGGATGTTGTGGCAAGATTTACACAGAAATGTCAGGAGGCTCTTGGCTCTGTATACCTACTGGGAACGCTGGACAGAGTTCAGTTCTCAGGCTGGACTCACTGCAGGTGATGGGAAGCAGAGGAAATTCCACAGAGGTCAGAAATGGGGCAGGCTTGTGGGCGTATCACAGTGATCCAGAAAGGCAGGCAGTAGGCTCAGGATACAGAACTACATGTCTTCTTCAGTCTCATATTTCCAGAGAAGTGTAAGGAAAGCTGTGTGAAATGAATGAGCACAAAAAACCAGACATTCTACTGACTCTGGAACTGGACTACAGAAAGCCAGCACATTCACATAGCCAAAAAATATTTATGGAATTCCTACCAAGTGTGTCTGGGAATTCAGCAGTACAAGACAAAAACCCTGCTCTCATGGGGACGATATTGAACTCAAGTGGCAAGAATTAGATAAAGAGGTAAACAAATGAATAAACAGGTATTAGAGACTGAATGTATCCCCCCTAATTAAAATGTTGAAAACTGTACCCAAGGCAGTGGTTTTGGAAGTGGGGCCTTTGGGAGGTAGTTAGGTTAAGGGAGTAGAACAGGTATGAATGGATTAGTGCCCTTGTAGGAAGAGGCCAGACAGATAGCCCCTCTCCTTCAGCCATGTCAGGAAACAAGAAGTCAGTTGTCTGCAGTGTGGAGAGAACCCTCCCCAGAACTCAATCATACCACCACCACTTGATCTCAGAGAAATAAATTCCTGTTGCTTAAGCCAACTATGGTGATGTGTTATGACTCTCAAATGACTGAGATAACTAGACAGGATTACAAGGTGAGGGCCATGAAGACTGCAGAGCAGGCAGGATTAGGCCATCAATGTAGTACTTTGCAGTCCAGATACCCTGTTAGGAACTATTTTCCCAACTGTTGGGAAGGTTCTAGCCTAAAACTTTAAACCATACAAGATCAGCTTCCCAGGTTAGCTTGCATCCAATGACTAGCCAAGGACAGTGTACAAATACACACACACCCCTTCCCCCAACTCAGAAAAACTCAGAAAGCCATTCCATTGAGTAGCCTGAGGCCTAACTGTGACCACACCAGAGCCCAGCATCTCCTCCACTCATTGCTGCACTCACCCTTGAGCCACACCTGTTCATCTTGGAGGCTCTCACTAATGGACAGCCTGCATGGGGGCTCCCTTCCCAGAGACCACTTCCAGGGATCTGTCTTACACAGAATTCTAAGATGGCCCTTACGATTTCTGCTACCTATGTACACACTTTCTATAATCCCTGCCCCCTGATGCTGAAAGAATTTGTGACTGTGGTGGGGTTCACTCTGATGCTCAGGTAACGCTACGTGGCAAAGGAAAAGGGATTTTGCACTTGCACTTGATATGCCTTGCTGGCTGAGTTAGAATTAATAAGAAGAGAGATTACCCTACAAATCTGACCTACAAAGGTGAGTCCATAACAGAGAGGTTACCATACAGATTCTGAAGCATATATTTGCATTTTGAGGGAGGCATTGTGACAAGGACTTGCCAGTAGGCAGGAAGGAATGGGGCCCCTCACTTCCTTGCAGGCAGTCACAGGGGACTGAATTCTGCCTGTAACCTAAATGAGTTTAACTTCCAATGAGATAACACAGTTAATTCCATCCTTAATTTTAGACAAGAACTCAGACTTCTGATCTACAAAAACTGTGTGATATAAGGAAACTTTCTGTGCAGCTATCTTAAACAAAAATGTCCTTTTTTTTCTTTTACAGAATCAGAGAATAGGAAGGTAGAACAGGTCCTGCCTTGGGGGGCAGGTCAGTACTAGTGGGAGGAAGGAGAAGGGTGGAAAAGGTGTGGGAGGGTGAATACAGTGCAAATATTGTGTACCTATGCATAGATACACAATATGGAAAAATGAGTCTTGTTGAAACTATTCCAGGAAAGGGGAGGGAAAGAAAAAGGAGAATGAGGGAGGGGGTGAATTTAACCATGATATACTATAAGAACTTTTGTAAATGTCACAGTGTACCCTCACCCAGCACAACAACAATAAAAAACGGTGTGATAATAAGTAGGTGTTGTTTAAAAAAAAACTGCAGGTTTTGGTGATGTGTTAGGTACAATAAAAAGCTATTATAGGAACACAGCCTGTGAGGCTCTGTTGATGAAAAAAGAGAATAAAGACATCCAAAGCCCAGAATGTATACTGAAAATGGCTCCAGAGAAACAGAAAAAAATTTCCTGGAAAAGTCACAGAGAGGTCACAATTTGAAGTCAGTAAGTAAGGGGAGTGGACAGAGCTCTTGGGATGAAAGCAGGAGGGACAACAGGGAGAAAGGGCCAGGGTTCTCCCCTTCCCCTGCACATAGAAGATGGCTGGCAGCAGTGTTTTGCCCAACTGGACCTCAGATGCACTTTGTTTTCTTTCAGGTGGTACTGGGATTTGAACTTGGGGTCTTGTGCTTGTTACCACTTGAGCAACTCCACCAACTTCAGAATCAGTTTTTAGCAGAGTATGTTTTTGTCTAGGAAGGACCCACAATGACACATGAAAAACAGATGGTGGAACCCGTGATAGCTCAGGACTGAAACAAGGGATGGAGAAGACCACGTCACTTGGAGAGGGGTGGCAGTGTAAGTGGTCATCTCAAAGGGGGTGATGTTAGTGGTTATGATGTGGCACTGGGCATAAAGAGGGAAGCCTGGTCACCCTCCTAGAGATGAAGCACACTAAATCCCTTAATTCTAGAAAACAGTCTTCCTTCAGCCGCTGTGCAGGCATGTCTGTCAACCTACCTTTTGGTGGTCCTGGAGTTTGCACTCAGGGACTTGAACTTGCTAGGCAGGCATTCTACCATTTGAGCCACTCTCCACCAGCCCTTTTATAGGGTATCTATGTCTGGGCAGGTATGTACCACAATCCTATTTGTGCTTACCCACATTGCTGAGATGACAGGCACCAACCACTGTGCCAGGCACTGACTGAGATGTGGATCTCATAAAGTATTTGCCCAGGCTGACCTTGAACCATGATCCTCCCAATCTCTGCCTCCCAAGTAGCTATAATTACAGGCTTGAGCCAGCATGCCTGGCTCCATCCTCTACTATCTGTAGTTCACCATATATACCAAGTCTACAATCAAAATCCTTTCACTCCTGGGATAGGACTTTGAGTAAATGACCTAAAATGGGCAAAGGAAGGGCACAACAGCCACCTATGGGGCAAATCAACATCATCCTTTCCTCAGACATAGGGAAACAAAAGTACTTGCTTAGGTGGAAAATTAAGGGCAAGAAAGCATAAGGATGCTCCCAGATGAAACAAAGCTGGTGTCAAAACAGAAAAAATCTAGAATCCAATCTCAGATTCAAATAGACACATAACAAAGCATGAGTAGGCTATTGCAAAAAGAAACAACCCAAAAAGGAATGCTCAAAAATTAGTGTAGTTGCTGAAATTGAAACCCAAATAAAAATACTTAATGAATACAATGGCTGAAAATAAAAATAAGAAAATAAGGATAACAATAAAAATAAGGACATCTCCAAGAGTGTTAAGGAAAATGAAAAAAAGGGAAAAATATAAGAAAAAGTAGTTAGGAAATATGAAAGAAAAATTCAGAAAGCCCAACAGTTACTTAGTAGCAGTTACAAACAGCAAACATTGTTAAGGAAGAAAGATGCATCGAAATAAATAAGACAATTTCCCTGAGTTTAACCCTGCACACACACACATGCATGCACTCACACATACACACACATATGCACATGCATGCATGCATGCACATTTTCATATTGAACATGCCATCTGCCAGCACAAAGAGTACAAATTCATATTTAGAATTACTCAGGGCAAGGTATGGTGTAGCAAGCCTGTCATCCAAGTTACTTGGGAGGCAGAGATCAGAAAGATTACAGTTCAAGACCAGCCAGGGCAAAGGGTTCACAAGACCCCATCTCAATGAATGGCTGGGTGCAGTGGTGCATGCCTATCATCTCAAACCAGGCAGGAAGTGTAAATAGGATGACTGTGGTCTAGGCCCTGAACCCACCACAAAAATAACCAATGCAAATAGGGTTGGTGGCATGACTCAAGAGGTAAATTGCCTGACTAGCAAGCATAAAGTCCTCAGTTCAACCCCAAAAAACTCCCGAAAGAGAGAGAGAGAGAGAGAGAGAGAGAGAGAGAGAGAGAGAGAGAGAGAAAAGAAATATTCTGATAAAGTTTCAGAAGTATAAACAAAAAAATGTTTGGGGAATTGTTCATGGGGCAGTTTCTTTAAACATGAACTCCAAATGCTTAAAAACCATGTCACAATTCCTTTGAGTTTCTTTGGGGAAGTCATTTTGGATCTATAATCAGTTAATTACCAATAAAGTGTAAGAATACAAATCTAGACATTTTCCGACAAGCAAGTAATTTTAAAACTTACCTTCCATATATATTTGTGTAAAAATTTCTTGCATATGTATTTCTGTAAAAATATGCCATAATGCAAACATATGTCTCTTCTGTCAGTAATGAAAAAAAGAACAGTAAAAAATTCAAAACAGGAAGCCAAATGCTTTATCACAAAGTCAGTCAAGGATGAATAAAATTATAACCTAGCATGACTTTGCACTCCTGACTGACTTTAGAAGATACCACTTCCTTTGATGCTTAGAGCACTCGTCATTAAATGTCACACAGTTGATGACATAGGATTACATTCTCCTCCCTTTGAGCACAGTCAAGCACTTAGCTCTTCACTGAATAATACACACATACAAAAAGCTTGTTAATTCTGTTTATGAGCACTCAGCTTTTCAAATCGACTTATACGAAGCACTAGAAGCACAATAATAGTTATTAATTATAACCAGAAAGTCAGTGTTTTAAAATCTTATTATCATCAAAATCACAGACAAGTCCAGATATTGGGGTAGGAAGGAGAAAGGCAAGGAAGTAAATTTAATTAAGCACTGTTCTCGTTATCAAGTTTAAATTTCATTCTTTCCATCTTCCCTTGCAATGAACAAAGATACCCAAAAGTAGATCCAAGCCATCATGGAGCTGGAGCCATGAGCAAGTGAACTCTGAGGGAACTAGAAACATCACCAAGAAGTCAGAAGCTCCCCTCAAGAGTTCCCATCTACCCCCAAGACTCGGCAGTGACCCCACTGTGCTTTCCTTTCCTTCAGTCCCAGTGAGCAGTGCCAGGTAACTTGCGGTTCCTAGCTCTCATGGTGGTCTTCATTTGGTCTTCGTTTGGTCTTTGTTGTACATTCAAGTTCATCCTTAGCCTCCATCATGCTGCATCTCAAGTACATTAGGAGACTTGCTTTCTCACAAAGTTGAGGAATACTCTGGATTCTTATGAGTAGGATCAAACTCTTTAGGCTCATTGGTATGTATCAGTTATTGTAACCTTAGAATTTGCAACATATCACCCACAAAATCCCATTGGCCTAGAATACACAGATTTACTTCTTGTTCAGCAGGGTGTGACAGGGCTGCTTCATCTTCACTTGGGTCTGTGCTAGCAGAGGTACCGCCATCTTTAGTGTATGACTTTCAGATGGCCTGGGGTTGCTGTGGGTGTGGCTCAGTGGGAGAGTACTTGGCTAGCACGTGCAAGGCCCTGGGTTCAATTCCACCACTAAAAGAATGTATAATTTTGAACACAGACATCCAGCCAGAGATGGTGGAGGATGGAGAAGAGGATATTATATGGAGGTATTGTGCAGAGATCTAAAAGAGAAATACATAAATTCTATCCACATTGCAGTGAACAGACCCACACATAATCACAAAAGAATCAAGGAAATTTGAAATATGATCTAGATAATTGCCCAAGTGGGCCAAGCATTGGTTTAGTGAATAGCTAGCAATTTGCCACAAAGAGCCCTAAAGTGTGAACAAAAATCCAAATGCTTGCACTGTGGCTAACCACTGACTCAGCCTGATGGAAAAATGGCTTACACATCTTTGCTTTCTTTATTTACACAAGTAGGTATCTGAGAAAATCTTGAAGGAACAATTTACTTAATTATATTATAGTAGCAAGACCAATTAATATGGCCACCAGTGTGAAAAATAGCCTCCTTCCTCAATGCAAAGATCAAGCCAAGTCTTTTAAACTGATTATATTTTTATTAAAATAACTGAAATAGAATGGACCTGTAATTAGTTATTCCAAATAATCACTGAGTGAATATCAGAATTTGTTTTTTTTCTTGAATGCAAAAACAATGGTACAGACAGTGAAATGGGCATCTTCTCATTTTTCTTGAGAAAACAAACAAGGCAGACATGCTTGATGATACAAGGAGTGGGTAATTTCCTAATTTGCTACAGAAGAAGAAACATTTAAAAGATGATGTTTACAGTGTTTGCTGCAACAAATCATTAACGTAATGGACAGAAATCTTGTACATCAACCAAGCAATTCAGGGGGTCATCAGTCTCCAATTGACAGAGTCCAAGGAAAGGATAAAAGAGAGATGGTAACTGATGAAGAAAAAACTTCTGCTATAGAAGTAAGAAACTGCTTATGTTAGTCAGGCACTGGTAGCCACACTTATACTCCTAGCTACTTTGGAGGCAGAGATTGGGAGGATCACAGTTTCAGGCCAGAAAGAAAAGTTCTCAAGATCCCATCTCAATGGGAAAAGCTGTCATCCAAGCTATGGCAGGAAGTATAAAAGAGGAGGATCTCAGTCCAGGCCAGCCTGGTCCTACATAACCAGAGCAAAAAGGGCTGGGGACATAGCTCAAGTGATACAGCGGCTACCTCACAAGCTCAAAGCCCTGAGTTCAAACCCCAGCATTGCCAAAGAAAGAAGGGAGTGAGGGGGGAAGGAAAGAAGAAGAAGGGAGAGAGGAAAGGAAGCAGGAAGGGAGAGAGGGAGGGAGAGAGGAACAAAGGAACAAAGGAAGGGGGGAAGGGAGGAAGGAAAGAAGGAAGGAGGGAGGGAGGGAGGGAAGGGAGGAAGAAAGGAAGAAAAATAGAAAAGAACAAAAGAAAACACTTAAATTGATGCACAGACTTTGTAAATGAAACATGCAAATGAACGTAAAGTAAGGGAGGGAGATGGAAGAAGAAGTTCTGATATGCATTCATTGTCTTTTGTAGTTTACTTATGAGTCATTAAAACCTAATCAATTCTACATCGCCAGGGAGCATCTTACACAGTTGAAATGTGTGAGAAAGAATGGGGGTACAAAAAGCAAGTTTGATAGACTCATGAACAACCCCTTATTAGATGCTGAAGACTTTCCCACGAAAATCATAAAAACGATGTCTCTTGTCTTTCTTGCTCTGAGGAAGAGGGTCCATGTAAATGTGAAATCTGATAACCCAGGACTGCAAAAGGCAGAAGAGGAAACTGTGTTTGGGGCGGATTGTGGCCTATCACTGCTTACATGTCATTTGCTCTTGTTTTGTATTTGGGAAATGCTTCACTTGGGACTCAGATAATTCCTTCAAATGATGAACACTGAGTAGATCAGCACACTAGCTGGATGGCCAGCATAAATCAGGCAGATTTCAGAAGGGTGTCCACACTTTTTATTTGAAATTCATCACACTTCGCCCTGCCATAAATGGAACCTCTCCAGATTTGTGATGTGAGAGGGGCAAGGAGGAAAATTCTCCAACTCATGTCTATTTTTGACCCCCCCAATATTAAAAAAAGATATTAACGTGCCAATGATTTATTGTATTTTTACATCCACACAAATCAAATGTGGGTAAGAACATTTCTAGAAAATTATCCCCAAGAGAAACTCAGCTCAGTTGCACCTCAGGATGTGTGGTCTTTCAGGCACTGACATCCATATGCATTTATGCAGAACTGTGACTTTCCAACTTTATCTAAGTAAGAAGTGTGTTCCACATTTTAATTCTCCATGCACACACATGTGAAATAAAATTTTTAATGAAAAACTTGTTCTTAGAATATAAATGCACTCTCATGTTTTTAATTATGTTTCCTGTGTTAAATCCTGACCATGGCTTATTAAACTGGCTTAATGGCCCACACTTGGTCACAAGTGACAGTTTAGGAAACACTGACTTTTGATGATTGGCTCAAGTTGTAGAGTGCCTGCCTAGCATGTGTGAGGCCCTGAGTTCAAATCCAGCATCACCAAAAAAGAAAAAACCCAGTAATTTTTGAAAGGCAATATAGAATTGCCCTATTTTTAATTTTTATTCTAGCAAAAGTATAATTTTTATTACTTCCATCCTTAGAATAGAACAAACACCATTCTCTTTTAAAAATATGCCAGTAACCAGAATAATATAAAACTGTACAATAAGCCTAACAGCTAATTGGTCCTGGACCTAATCAGCATTCGCTCTCTTACATATCATCAGAGCAACCTTATGGGTTAGGTGACTTTTCCAGGGTGCATTTCTCACTATATGAGCAATAGAATTGAGGGTTTAATTCAACAATATGCCATATTGCCCACACAGCCCCCGTTTTTTCACTGAAGTTTACTTGATGCCAGGGGTCTCGGCAGGGGACAAGACGTGACACTATTCAAATATGTTTGTCCTGCCATGGGTACACACATCATTTTCCAGGCTAGCCAGCACTGTTATATTAATTATCTTTGCATCTCAGCTTCTTTATGTAGCATAGCTTTAACTTGAGAAAAACCCACACAATGGCTCTCAGAATGCCCAGGCTTTTATCTGCTCTACTTTCTATTCTCTGGTATCAGACAGCTTCCATCTCCAAATGTCACTGCTAGCTATCTAATTTGATATTGTTAGTGGCAGCCAGAGAAACTTTGAGATATAGCCATTTCATAAATTATCTCCAGATGGGAGGATTTAGTGCTTTTATTTAAAATAGAGGGCCACATATCAAGTTCATCTGTACCATTAGCGGGATCTTTATCACTGCCAATTTCAGAAAGTGTGTGAGCATTTTAAGTGGTTTGTGCCTTTGTATACTGGGTCCAGTTCATTTTCTTGCCTTTTTAGAGCTTGGGTTTCATCTCCAAGAGAACCATCAGTCAAAATCAAATTTATGGAGTGAGTAGACCTTAGGTCAAGTGAAGGGTTTGTCAGCATTTACTGATTCCACCTATGTTCAATGCCCCATATTAGAACCTATACGAACCTCCAAAAAGAATAGAAGTGTAAGTCAATAGAAGTTGTTAGCTTTGTTCATCAAACACCTGCCCTCTTCCCAGGTGTGCAGTAATATTACGTTTCCCCACCCCTAGGAGGTAGGTGTGGCAAAATTGCATGTGTCCACAGGTGAGCAGAGTGACTTCCAGGTAAAGCCTTAAGAACTGGTGGGTGCTGCACTGTGCTCCCTTCCCTCAGCTGTGCTGATTGTCAGTCACTCAACAGCAGCTGCCCATCAGCTTGAGTGCACAGGAAGGCAAAGAAGGAAGGGACACCAACCAACCCTAAGTGATTTTAAAAAACCAGTTTAGGCTCCAAACTGCTGAGTTTTGAGAATTATATCAATCAAGATACAGCCCTGGGAACTTTTAAAATGTCTTAGGAGATTTCAAAACTCCTTAAAAGCATATCAGGAAAAAAATGTGAAGAAGCAAAGAGCAAATGGAAAAACATAACTATGTAAACAGAAAAGTAGTTTTTTTTTAAGTCATTAAATAAATGGGAATTTCCACTGAGCTGTACAGGAAGCCTGGGGGATGAGAACAGGTGACATGGTGTGGGTAGAGGAGATAAATGTCACATGAGCAAAGCCATATTTGATTGGTAAGGTGGAGCAGAAAACCAGGAATTGAAATAACTTGAAAGGAAGAAAAGGAAATAGGGAGGGGCTCAAAATCCAGACAGAGGAGTTCAGACCTTGGTTTAATTCATTCATTCCTCATTCACTCATTCACTTGTGTACTCAGTACCTGTAATGAGCCAGGAACTCTACCACCAGACACTGGGAAACCGAAGAGGAATGAGTTGTGTCACCAGTGCCAAATCTTGTCATTGTAGAAGGTATGCTACACAAAAAATCCCATCACACCATGGTGCTTTCCAACGACATTTATGCTACCAGAACTCGAAATCAGAAAGGAGTTGATCTCATGTAGAGGAGAGTGCAAATTAGAAGGCAAAAGGATTTGGTGAGGCTTTAAAGCAAAACATGACATCTGAGCAGATTCTTCAGGAAGGATTGTTGACCACGCAGGTAAGGGGAAGAAAGACACTCCATTTCAATTGCCAGGAGAATAAATGAAAGCAACCATGATGGAGTTCCAGAGAAAGGGACAGGATGAGAAGGAAAGAATCAGTGAATTTTAGTGACAATTGCATGTGATGTGCTGAAGGAAAGAGAGGGGCCAAAGATGGTTAGGGAGACTGGATGAGTGGTGATTCCACAGATCTCAGATGCTCTTGAAGAAGATGAGTGTCAGAGGAAACATGCCAAGTTTGGTTTGTGACTGTTGAGTAGGACATACCTGTAGGACCTAGAGAGTACTGTACCAGGTGTTGTGGCTATAGGTCTGGAATTTAGGAAGAATAAAAAGTGGAGATATGCTCACAGGTGTGATTACACGTTTTATAGCAAAGGCAATGGTAAACAGTTGCCCACAGAACATGTAGGAAGACAGGAAGAGAAGAGGACATATGGGGGAGGGGGACAGACTTTTGTCTAAGGTCTTAGGACAGAGGTAGATAGAGATGATTGATGTGGAAACCATCCTAGTCTATGAAGTTGAGACCTAGTCAAAGAAAGAGATTTCAGGATATTTGATGTGCGTCTATGTGTTAGATGAATTGAAAAGTGAGGTATTGTGAAAGAGAGACCATCCTCAAAACTATAACAGCAAATCATCCCTTCCCCCAAAATGGTAGATCACAGCATCAATCACAGACAACATTCCATATGGATGAGAATGAAGACAGGCTTTTAACCATGATAAATAATAAAAGGCATGTCAAACTTAAGTTCTTTACATCACACTTTCTTTTTTCCCTGCAAATTGGATTATTTGGGCAGAAAAAAAAGGTACCAAACAAAAAGTGACTGTTCTGTCACTAGTGTGGCCAAGAAATAACAGTAGCTATTATTAGTTGAGTAAATGGGCCAGAAGGAAACAGAAAAGAACTCATAGTAAATTTGGCTGTTTGACTACTCAGCTGAGCACCCAACCTGAGGCATCAATTTAAAAGTGCCAGTGGCAGCATTGATCTCCAATGAAGGTCAGTTAAAAATGGCAAATGCATGAGGCAAGGCTCCACCCATCCAGGGATGAGACTCATTCCACAGCCCTTTGGAGAGTCTGGTGATGGCTCTGTGTTTTAGTGTTGATCCTGGCTGGCTTGTGTTTGCCATGGTGACAAGTGTCACTATAAAATATTGGTTTTGATCTTGCTAAGACATCTCATTAAAATGGAAAACACAGAACCAGAGCCTCCATCTGGTTTTCCCATAACTCAGGAAAATTCATAAGCAATGATATTTGTCTCTTTGCATAGCCAGCTCCTCATCTCAGTCCTGGATAAAGAAATGAGTCATTTCCCTGGAAGCAGTGATTACAAATATGCTATAATTACCATCCTGCCATGTCACCCAAGGAGAACACAAAACATCTGAGTAACATTATCAACTGTCAGGCATGCATCATGATTTCATCCCACACTGGTGGTGACCATTCTGTGATTTATTTTAAACAGTAATAGACCTGCCAACTTGGTCTGAAGAGAATAAGAAAGTCAGAAAGCAGGAGTATTGGCTCTTAATTAGTGTCATCAAACAATCCAGGCAAAACCCAGAAGCTTATATTTTAATTGGCTCTCTAACATATTTTAAAACAACATTTCTAATCAGATTATTTTTCCCAGATTCAGAAATAATGAGAGAGAAAAAAGAAAATTACATTTTAAAGCACCTTAATCATTGGTGTTGGGAGTCTAGAAAATTATCTATTTAGCATAAATCAACTTGACATTGGTCTGAACCAACCATGGTCTTCAGTTAATGTGGCTTGTGGCTGTTGTGTACAGAGGTGGACCTGGAGAATATTGGAGAGCAGGCACTGGAGTTGTTTTGTGTCAAACAGACAAAAATCAAAATCCACAACCCAGGTAGCTTAAACAGCAGAGATGTATTGCGCCTTGGTTTAGAAGCTAGAAGCCCAAAGTCAAGGGATTAGCAGGGTTGGTTCCTTCTGAGGGCTGTGAGGAAAGACCTGGCCCAGATCTTTCTCCTTGACTTACAGATGGTCATCTTTCTATGTATCTTCTCATCATCATCCCTCTATGCATGGCTGTCTCTCTATCCAAATCCCATTTATAGTACACCAGCCATATTGGCTTAGTGCCCAGGCCAATGGTTCTTTTAACTTGATTACTTCTGTAAAGAACTTATCTCCAATAAGGTCACATTCTAAAATACTGGGGATTAGGATTCAATATAACTTTTCTGGGAGAGGGGAGGCACAATTAAAACCATGAAAATGATTACCATAATCCTTTTGAGAGAGCAAATGAATAGTTGCATTTCCATCCATTTATTTGATATCTATTGGATGTCAACTGTCCCTGTAGTAACATGAAACAGAAACAGATAGAGATACATTGCCACAAGACAAAATGGTGACAAATCAGAAACACACTGTTACAGAGTTCATTTCTTGGGAAAAGTGTTTGGTGATGCATGTCCAGTTCATTAGGGAAAAACACTTCTGCAGATATTTTCCTACAAACCACTCCATTATTGGCTCAGTACATTGACTAGACAGAGTATGTTTCTCCATCCAATATCTTTATGGCCACTACAATTAATAGTTTTTTTAAATTATGGTATCATGGAATCTACCTTTATATTTCCTCATCAACAGTGTTCTTAAACATTGTAAGAAAGTAACATCTCTAGAAAAAATAAGAAAAATCTTCATCTCCAAAGCTAACGGATTGATGCTGCAATACACCCAATTAAGACAAATTCAGGTTTTGCATCTGACAAAGTCTGCAGAGACAGACTCGCACCCACTGACTTGAGATCACCAGAAGTTTTATTCTGTGGAGAAGTAGTAATTTCATCACACTGCTGCCATCTGAGAGACCTAAGCAGAACATTTCCTGCTCCACAGGACCATCTGAACAAAATTGGGGAATGAACTCTCTTCTAAGGAAACAGCTCAATATATGTGAAAAGTCTTCCTTTCGAGAACTGATGCCAGAAGCTGAACATTAAATGCACACTAAGTATATAGTGAGGATGCAATTAACAGAGATACATTTACTCATTGAAAGATTCTGCAGTTATCAGAATATTAGACATCAATATCCGGACTGTGTGAATCTACAGCAAAGCACACAGGTGACAATGCTACTCATGCCTGTAGATGTTCAGTCAGCCTTTGAGTGACCAGTAGGTCACTTCTTACATGTAAGAAGACAGCCAAGGATCAGCAGGTATCTGAGGAAAGTTCCTCACATGAAAGGTGGTACATAAAACAAAGAGTGAGTAGAAACAGTAGCCAAGAGAAGAAAACTTTAAATACAAGCCACCATTTGTGTTAGGTGTGGTGCAGACACCTGTAATACCAGCACTTGGGAAACTCAAGGCAGAAGGATTAAGACTTCAGGTCAGCCTGGCTACATAGTGAATAGAACAAAATTGTAATTTATATTCCAAGTGAGATATAGAGGGCTAGTAGCATCTGTGAAATAAGAACAAATACTCTTTTTTAAACTTTAAAGGAAAAAATTCAGAGTGCAAACAAAAATTTGAAATTTGATCAAAGGTACAAGGAATAAGAAACTCAACTGGTTACTTGGAAGAATAAGAAGCCTCCAGAAAATAAAGCACAAAGATAAAGATGGACAAGAAGTGGGAAACATTAAGAAAGCTAGAGGACAAAGTCCAAAATCAAGTAATGGGTGTTCCAGATAGAAAACACAGATTATGGAGGGGGAAATATTACCAAACAAATAAAGCAGAAAATTTTTGTCATAATTGGAGGGTACAAGTCTGGATAACTGAAAGAACTTTTCCAATCCCATCAACATTTTTTTTAGTGGACTCGCACTATTAAAATAATAATGAAATTTTGGAAGACTGAAGACAAAAGAAAGAACTAAAAGTTTCAAGGAGGTAAAAACAATCAAGCTACACGCAGAGTCTGAAATTAGAAGGATGCTTAAGTTTTAAAAAATAATAGAAGTGAGAATAGAATGGTTTCAAATTCCAACCAAGAACTCCTATAGCCAGCTAAACCGGTAATTAAGTCTACAGGCCAGCCCTAAGTACCTTTTCAGACATGCAATGTTTCTCTAAGTTGAGAAAAGAAACTCTGGGACAAAGATTATAGTACAAATAGTTTATTTGGGAAGTGACTCCCAAAAAGCAATGGTAGGAGATGAACAGATGAGATAAGAAAGGGAAGGAAGTTGAAAAGGATGTTTCTTGGCCAAGAGCATCCCAATGGACCAGCATAACTCTAGCTTCCTGGGGAGCTGAGAAGACAGGCAGGCCATGTGCTGCAGTGTCCTTGCTGAAGGGTGAAAAGTCCATTTTTCCTGAGTGACAGCTGCACCTGTGTGTGAACCCAGAAAACCTGACAGGCAGAGAGTCAGAATTGCTTACAAAAATAGACAAACAGATTTTTGAATGTCAAAGGAATCTGACCAAGGGACCAACAACATCTACGGCAGGTCTCAAAACACTTTCTGAGTCATGGGTATAGCTCAGTGGCAGTGCCCTGGGCTCAATCTCCCTGACATAAAACAGACAAGAAAAACCCAACATACTTTCCCAGAAGGTTATACTAGGAGGTGCTCCAACAAAATGATGTAGTAACTCAGCAAAGAGAAAGATGCAACATGCAAGAAACAGTGGATACAATTCTGGAGAAAGGAGAGAGGAGAGGGGTACTCTTAGGATAAGGGGAAATGGAGATCCCAAAAGGACAGTTAAACAGCATCAAGCTGGGACTCCAGGTTTCAGTAAGTCCCAGAAAAGATGTCCCTATAAAATTTTTAGAGAATTTGACATGCTTAATGCATCAGAGGAGATTGAGACTATTGAAGGAGACCTCAGAGGCAAACAAATGATAAGTACATAAAACAAAAAGGAGAAAAAGCAAGACAGTTATTAACTTGAAGAAAAAAAACCCAGCATGATGAAACCCACTAAATACTGTTTGAAAAAGAAGAGGGTTAAAAAAGTATGATGGGGGAATGAACTGATCAAAGTACATTGCACCCATCTGTAGAAATACCACAGTGAAAGTCCTTTGTGAAATGAACTTATGCTAAGAAAAATTAACAAGCAATGAGGCCAGTTCCTCTATATACTTATTTCAATCAGCACTTATCAGATAAGAAGTCAAAGTACAGAGGTAAAGCAACAGAATGAAAGACCTCCCCGTGAAATGGAAAAACAATATAAGAAATAGGAAAATGAGCAGAGTGTACAATGTGAGAACTCTGGTTTTTTTTTCTCTTGATATTTTTGCACATCTGTTCATTGAGACCTGTCACATTTTAGACTATATAATATATTTATTCTTAATATTAATGCATTAGCATTCATGTTAACACCTCTGTTAACTGTAGGCATTTCAGCAGTTTATTTATTATTACAAATAATATGGGAATAAACATCTCTTAAATTTTTGGCTTGATAGTGTTAGTAATGGAGTTTTTTGGGTCAAACACCACACATTGATAGATATGTTTATCCTTTTCCAAACCCTTCTTTCATCAACTAGTACACTACCAATGAGCATAATCCTTGTTTTCTGGATCTTCTCTGGGAATGGGTATTACTGACCTTTTTGTGGATGGGGCAAATTGTTTTCTTTTGTTTTTTTACTTAATTATACCTGTGTATTATTTTAATTTTGTTTAAATATGCTGTTTTTAATTAAGCTAACAGAATTGATAATAAACTAACTCTTCATGCTGCTTTGGCAAATTTTTCAAAGTAAATAGTGACAACTATAAAACGTCATAGATGCCCTTGCCAAATCTTTCTCCTCTATAAAAGCCACAATATATTCTGTGACTATATGACAGATGCCAAAGAGCCAATCAAGTTATCAAAAGATTATCCTTGATATTTTTAGAGGATCCATATGTTTTCCACCATTCATCTCAAGTGGAAAGAGGGTTTTAATGATGGTTTGTGACAACTAAAGGAGAAACATTCTAAACTCTGTGGTTTGTGTCACTTGTTCCTTAATCTATGCAACTTCTGAGTTCTCTGCTAAGAAACTCCTGGTGTAGACCCAAGAGGTGACACAGAATTCACATGCTGTGTCTGAAATTTCTAAAATCACTAGTTTTAATGCTCCCTGGTATTAAAATTTTCCTTCCTTAACATAACAAAATGCACCATAAGCTGCTGAATAATGGGGGTAGGAGGAGAAAGTGTAAGGAAGAGTAACAGAGGGGTAGACTGACTAAAGTACAATATATTCACAGGTGAAATGCCATGGTGACACCCCACTGAACATCGCCAGGACAAGAACATAAAACAGATCGTGTTAGGGGAGGAGAGTAGGGAGTGGAGGGTGTAAAAGGGTGACTGTGGTTATGTGTTTCATACACTTGTATGAAGACAGACCATTGAAACCTGTCAAAGTCATTTTAAGTAGAGGGAGAAGGTAAGAGAGAATGATGGAGGGGGTGAACAATCAAGGTGCATTGTAAACATTTATGGCCTATCACAATGAAACCCTCTGTACAACTAATATATGCTAATAAGAACTTTTTTTAAAAAAAATCTTCCCTCTTAAGACAAGTTGAGATTTATTTGCATTGAGCTGTTTTCTGACAGGTTTCAAAGCTCATCATTTTATCTAAAGCAAAGACAGATTTTGGTGTTTTGTCAGTTCATAAAGCCATGAACCATCCTTCATCAAAAAAAAAGAAGCAAAAATAAAAACTGAGTAACTTAAGAGCAAAATCTCATAATCACAAAATCAGTTTAAAGTTTAGTACACTTAAATGGTTATGGCAACCAAACTGCATAAACAAAATCATTACCTGGATTGGACCTTATTTTTCTCAAGTTAACTATTTCAAGTAGTTATAAAGTCTCAAAAATCAGACACCAAATTCACTAACACGCCCATTGCGACCTTAGAAGAGTCACCATTCTAACGAATGTTTTAAAGTGTGTTCAGGTGACCACCCCTTTAACAATGGGTTAAAGACTGACTTTTTGTACAGTGTGGGCAGTGGCTGCCTTTGGTCTGTGCAGGAATTGAGCAGGGGTGGGGCCTTTGCACAATTTCATTATCAAAAGACTCAGGATGAATAAAATGCAAGAGACACACAGGATGGCGCAGGGGAAGAGCAGAGGCTGGAGACCTGGGCTCTGCAAAGACCCACGCAGCACACGAAGGCTGGAAGTCCTTTCCCATGCTCTAGGGCAGGCCCTTACTTTAATCTGGGACCCTTCCAGGGCTCCACAGGAACAGAGGCATTGGGGAGAGCTGGAGGTGTGGGCTGAAGATGACTGAAGGGTTGGACCGAGAAAGAAAGAAACAGATGAATGAACTCGGAAGAGGAGTGAGCACTATTTTAAAAGGGCTTCCAAGTCGTGGGACCAATAAGTAGACAAAAATAGAATCTCTGCTGCTTTTCAGTCCCTCTGAGAATGGAAAAAGAGAAAACAGGTGGGACTGAATGTGAGGGCTGAGGCAGCCAACAGCTCAGCGAGTCAGGAGCAGCACTGTGCACAGCAGCCAGTTGTGCTGTCTGAACCCTTGGGATCTGGAAAGTAGGTAGACGTGGTCACTTCTGCAGCAGACTACAATACACAAGTGTATTGTAAGGGGGAATATTTGCAAAAGCACCGAGCATAGGCTTTCACTTCCTGACCACTGAGCACCTGTCAGTGACACGGATGGCAGTTGGATGGGTAAATCAGATTAGCCTTGGAGCCAGGCTCACCTGCAGCCATTCTGTTTCCTAGTCCAGTGTCCTTAGATGAAGTACTGAACCTGTATGTTCTCTTTCTTCCACTGTAAAAAAGAGGGACATTGCACTGCTTGTCTTTGGGATGTGGTGAGGACATTAAATTATGTGTGTGTTTGTTACTATTATTCTTCAAATTGAAGAGTGTGAGTTGGAGGAATCTATTCTTGATAAGAATTGATTTATCTGGTGCAGAACCCTTTGTTCACCAGCATTGGCAGCAAAAGCACTAAACACAGAGGCTCATGCTTACAAAGTGGAGAGAGAGTGTGAGGAATCACATGAAATATGTTCACATTTGTCAAGTAGCTAGAAGTTACTTTTGAAAATTGTTAAGGCTGGTGACCTGTGTTTATCTTATTCAATAATTCTTTCTTTATAAGATACTGTGTTAAATGGAGCACGGTCATTTCTCATGGTAATGTCTAACAGAGGCCACTCACCCTGAGATGCAGAAGCCCCTGGCTCACTTCCCTGGGTTCACTTTAGTTGCTTTGTGATTTCAGCCAGGTTGTTTAATGAACTACAAAAAAAATGATAAAGGAAAACAATGCTCAATAAAATATGCCCTTATTGATTTTGGAAAAGCTTTTTATATATGTTTTAAAAGTTATAGATAGGCACTACATTTAAAAAAGCTCAATTTGCTGTCTTATCTCTGAATGACTATAATCTAAAATAAAGGCTATAATCAAAATTACTATGACCTGTAATTAAAGCTACTTGAAGACTTCATATTTAGGACTTTAAGAAGAAAAAAGGAACATGAACCCAAAACCTTTTGTCTATCTCTATTCTGTACATTTAAGTCAGTTTTTAAAGTCAGATTTAAAGCAAATAAAAAAGCAAGCTTTATTGTGAACTCACTCTGTACACAGAAAAGTTTTCCTCATGCCCTTAAGGTGATAATATAAAGCTGATATACATACACACACACAAACTCCTCTATTGCAATTTCCTTTTTACAAATACATAAAAAAAAGTTTAAGGAAAGTATCTTATGTTTAAGCCAAAATGTTACATAATTACAAGTAATTTCTGTAGGCAGATGATCTGAATAAGATCTAAACCATGAAGGGCTGTTATCTGTAAGGAAAAACAGTCTTTGATTTCATTTTCCTTTTCTAGCTTCTCTGAGATATAACTGATGTACAGAAACAGTACACATACAATGTACATGATCTGGTGAGTCTGAATATATGAATACACTCTACCTGCCACATGGTCAGAGCAGTAAATATTATCTACCAGTTCCAAAAGCCTCCTAGTGCCCCTTTACTGTTTTACCTGGTTTAGTGCTTATTTTTATTTAAATTTATTAAATTTCTTTCTTTCTCTTTTTTTTTTGGTGGTACCAGGGCTTCAACTCAGGGCTTATACCTTGAACCACTCACCAGCCCTTTTTGATGGGCATTTTGGAGCTAGGTTCTCTCAAACTATTTGCACGATCCTCCTGATCTCTGCCTCCGGAGTAGGAGGCATGAGACAGTGCCTGGCTTAAATTTGTTTCTAAGTGAGATATAAAACATAAAAATTGTACATATTAATGGCACCATGTGTTTTCTTGATTCATATGTCACATTGTGCAAAGTTTAAGCCAGGTTAAATGTGTCTGTCTCCTCATTTATCATTTCTTTATGGTGAAGATATTAAAAATCCCTTCTCCTAGCTTTTTTGAAATACATAGTGCATTATTGCTGTCACCTGTTGTCACCATACTGTGCAATAGCACCATGGATAGTCTTATTCCTGTTTGTTGTGGTAAGATCATTGGACTTGACAAAATGTTAAGTGCTTAGTACCATATTGTTACCTATAGGCACTGTGCTTATCTAGAGCTTATCACCTCGCACGACCATCACCTCAGACCTTTGAGTAGTAACTATCCCACTCTCCTCTCCCCCAGCACCTGCCAATCATCATCCTACTTGCTGCATCTTGAGTCTGACATTTTAGAGTGTATGCAAGTGGAATTGTGCAGCATTGTCCTCCTGTAGCTGCATGATTCACACCTAGCAAATGTCTTGTGGCAGGATTTCCTTCTTTTTAAGGCTAAGTGACATCTCATTGTATGTCTGTAGCACATTTGTGTTACCCATCTGTCTGTCAGTGAAAGTTTGGGTTACATCTGTATGTTGGCTATTGCAAATAATGCTGCACCAGACATGGGAGTGTGCAGGCTCTCCAAGGTCCTGACTTCAATTCATTTAGATATAAATGTACCCAAGAGTAGGTTGCTGGATCTTGGTTTCTGTTGTTTGGCCAGGTGGTGCACCAGTGACAGATGACACCTTGTGGATGAAGAGGACAGAGTTCCTTGTGCCTGGCCTCAGATCTCCCTTTAACAACACATGGCAGAGGAAACTCGGCTGGTGTTCTATTTACATTCTTTAATTGTGCAACTTTTGAAGATAAACATTTAAAATATATTTGCAAAGAAGAATCTTTCAATAATGCCTTCCCCAACTCTCTCAGGTCAGTGAGATTGGGATTTATTTTCACATTTGAAATAAACTCCTTCACAGAATTGTATCTGTGCCATTTTTTTAATGAGCAAACAATCTCATAAACAAGGTCAAGAGAAAAACAATTGATGAAAAAGATTTCCAATACATAAAGTAGATAAAAGATTAGGATGCTTAAAATGCTAAGAAGTGGAAATGTTAGAAAAATGATACCACAGAAATGCAAGCACACCATATAAAGTGGTATTTTCTGTAAGAATAACCACACATTGCAAACAGCAGAGTTATGAGAGGTGCATAGTTTTACCAGTAACATTAGAATGCAGTTTACACAATGAGAAAGTCATTCTTTGAGTATCAGACCAATTTTAAGATTTTAGTCATAAGCACCAGTGCTGGTGATAACACAGAAACCACACTCTCCAAGGCTGCTGATGAGATGAACTATGGTCAACAGTCAACGCTCTGGAAAGTGGGTCAAAAATGCTCACAGAACCGTTAAAAGTACAAATACCCAGCCCAGCAAAGCACGTCAGGAAACCTGTGCTCACGGGGCCATTGTTACCTCAAGCTGTAGTATTCACTCACCTACTAACTACTCATCTATTTGGGTGACCACCCGTCCTTCAAGACCACCCAAATATTTGGCTGGGTCTGGTGACATGCTCCAGAGCCCAGAGGGAGGCAAGTATCCTAAGCATGGTCAATAGAGACTGGGTTAGGAAATGGCGACCAGACCAATGACCCCTAACCTCTGATGAAACTACTGGAGGGGATAAAACACTCTCCTAGCATCATAGAATGAGACTTATGATGGAATGAAGCTTGCAGAGAAGAAGGAAGCAGATCTCTGAGGATATCACCTTCACCCCTTCTCTGACTTTCTAACCAGCTGCTTCAAGAGTTGAACCAATCAATAATGCATGTCGTTTCTAGGGGATATTATCCAATTTCTAATACAAAAAGATAGAACTACATACATTGAAAAGGATGGGCAAACGGTTTTCTTTGAAGAGCCAGATAGTAAATATTTTTTCACTGTGATAAAAAAAAGTCTCTATGGCAACCACTGACCTCCACCTTGCAATGTGAAACAGCTGTAGACACCATGTCCAGCAGGGCTACATTTGAACCCATGAGTTGTAGCTCACCTATCCTTGCATACATGATACATCACTAAATGAAAAATTATGCTGTTTTTCAAGGAAACCATTTAATGAAAATCTGCATATGTTAAACACAGAGTGAAAGTAATAGCGTAGTATATTCCTACCTGGTATTGGTGATTACCTTATTTTGGATGGTTCTAGAAGATTGGGGAGAGATTTTTAACTTTAAAAATTGTAACTTAAAAAAAAGGTTCTCTTTAATTTTTTTTCTATTTCTCTGTGGTATCTGACCCGATACAATGAAAGCATGTTGCTTTTTTTTATTTTAAAATCTCTAAAGACCTAAAAGAAATAAGGAAGTGCCAAACACCTTTAAGGAATGTGGTCCTTCAGTTTTAACAATTTTGTACCATAATCAGGCCAGAACTGGGCAGTTTGTGAAGGTTCAAGCATCCCCAGTTTGTGGACTGTAGAGACCACACTGAGCTTAACAGACTGATTTTCTCACTCTTTGCATAAGGCCCCCAAAGTCCACTCACCTTGCTAAAGGTCACAGAGCTGATTAGTTCCACAGCCTCGTCGCTGATTTGCAGGGTGACCTCCCCGTCACATGCCACAGGTCCACCAATGCTGTTTCCCTTTCTTATTGGAGGTTTCTGCAGAAAATAAATACCTCAAACACATCATCACGAACAGGTTTACAGCAGCCAGCTCCAAGAGCTCTGCCTTTAAAGGCTTTGACTCCGCAGCCAGGTTTTCTCTCCTGTAAATTTTCAGTACTATGTTTTGGAGCCCCCTCCTCTGGCAGATCAGGTGTCCTCACATGTGGGCCTGTCATCTCTGTTGTGTGTCCTAAGAGTTTCAGCTCTCTGCTTGCTGTTTGCTTATCTTGACACCGGGCAGAGTTCAGAAACACAGAGCATGTGATCCATTTTAAATTCATCCTGAGCCCATCAGAGCAGGAGATGGAATGAAAATTTTATAATTACCTTTGGCAAACAGAATGTTAAGTTATCATTAGATGGAGTGATCAGTCTCGTGGATATGAGCCAATCTTCACTTGACAGTGAGAGGTGTGTCTGCTTCTATAAGTCCATGTGTGTACTTTGGAAATTGGTGCTGTTAGCTTGAAATCATTGATTGATTTTGGTAGATTACTGCACTAGACCCTTAGAGTGCTTTAAGATTAAGGAATGTGTTGGTTCTTCTGTCGTGTGTCTCAAAAGAAAACCAGGAGACGTGACACACAATGAGAAACAGCAGGTGATACATGTGAGAGTCCTTATTAAAACCATAAATTGTCTTTCACTTGGCTTTTACTAAGTCCACTATTCAAGCTAAATGGGGGATTAGCAGAGCCAATTTTAATACCAGGCACATCTAACTCTTTCATTATCTGTGTCCTACAGCAAGCGAGCCCCCAGAATGTCTTTGAAAGTTCCAGAGTGATGGCAGCAGGTTGAATATAATGAACAGCATTACAAATGGGGACATGAGGCAACTGGTCTGGTGGTGACTGAATCTTGCAGACAGTGCCAGGCTGTAATTACTGAGCACGGGCTCCATGTCCATTGACTTTGAACATCAGTCACCATCTTTGGTGGATTAGATTTTTCTCATCTGGTTAAAATGAAGCCAGCAGGAAGCACTGAAATTTGTAAGGTATAATACATAGGCAAAGCCACTGTCTGCTTCCATTACTGGGATTTCTATCTGGTTTCCAAGCTCATTGCACTATGCTCCGTGCAACTGAATTAAAATTGGGTTGAGAAATTGCTTTATATTATTATGTCTGAGTGCTGAACAGCTACAAGTTATATTTGAAAAGAACCAAGCAGTTTAATTTTCTGTGCAGGGAGGAGAAGCAGACATGGATTTCCATCCTTGTATGTCAGTTGTCTCTTCTAAACCTCTTATTTGAAATGATCACTAAATTAAGGCTGGAATGAAGGATGTGAATGTAGAGACAAGAACAAGAGAGAAGGGGAGAATGTTACAGGGGCAGGGTGGTGAAGCCTGGTGATGAAACCTACTCCATCCATTGGCTTATTTACCCAACGCAAGGATGAGAATGGCTGACAATGCCCATTTCACTTTACTTTGGTCTCTACTCCAGATTTTAGGACACAGGGAGTTTGTACAAGTTTACTAAACAACTTAAATAAACTCTGGGAGCTGACCCACTTTCTGGATAAGCCAGAATTCAGCCTAGCATGTACCATTTCTCACCTGGAACTATGTGGATAAAATTCAATTCTGCTCTCCCCAGGAAGCTGACCTCAGACAGGACTTTACCCAGCAGGGCAGGTGTGGCCCAGGGTGAGTCACAAAGCAGCCTCTACTCTTCTGCTTCACTTCTCTTCTGCTAGCAGAGGGAGTCTGGTTAAAGAGCACATCATGACCATGCTGACAGGTGAAGGACCATATGGCAGAAATGCAGGCTGAGGAGGACATGTGGAGGAGGATGAGGCACACTGCCTCACCACCAGCCCTGCCCCAGTCCTGTGAGCAAGATGTGAGCTGTCAACTGAAGACACACCTCTGTCTTCACTTACTGCCTTGGCTCTGGCATCCTGAATGTCACCTCCACCTGTCCTCTCTCCTACTACCCCCTACTTACTGTCCATCAGCCACAATGTCTGAGGTCCAAGACAAGGACCCAATGTGCCCCCAAGAGGCATCCTAACCATCATAGCTTCAGAGTGACAAGTCCCCCCACTATATTGATACATAGAGTCAGATGACAGTGAGCATGACAGTGTCAGCCTAGTGAGGTTGGCTCTCTCTTGTTTTCAGCCCAACCCAAATGTCACCTGCAAGCAGTGCCCACACAGGCCTATACCTGTGCTTGTCTCTACCTGGAGACTTCTCCAACTGAGGGAAGGTGTTCACCCTGGACATGGAGAAGCTGGACCCTCCAGAGGCCTCTGGAAGCCAGACGTGGTGGTGGACACTTGGAATCCCAGCTACTTTAGAGGAGTAAATGAAAGGATCATGGTTTGAGGCTGGCCCTGGGAAAAAGCACAGGACACTACCTAAAAAAATAACTGAAGCAAGAGGAGCATGGCTGCTTACTTCACAAATACAGGGCCCTGAGTTCAAACCCCAGTGCTGCCAAAAAAAAAAAAAGAAAAAGACCCTCACTACATGAGGGTGAGGAGTCAGTAGATAAGCTGGCCAGCTTCCTCTTCAGCCCCCAGAGAAGTTTCGAAGTGCTCACAGCCTCTCAGACCCTCTGAGGTCATCTTCTCTGGGGTATGAGCCCCCCTCACCCCAAACAGCCACCCACTGTCTGTTGGCTTCCTCTCAGATGTGCACATTTTCCTGGGATTCACTTCCTAAATTAGTTGCTTGAACTCTAACCATTGTCTCCATGTCTGCTTTTGTGGAAATGTCATTTTGAACTCAAAGAAAAATCTCTAGTCCCCCACAGAAGCTGCTGCTGCTGCTTCCTTAATGGCTATTTCTCCTGGGACAAGGCCAACCAGGGCACCCGAGCAACAGTGGGGAAACTGCATCCAGGCAGGCAGCGGACATTCTCTGGGGATCACGTGGTCTTCTCACTGACCTCTCACTCCTGACTGCTGTAACTCAATGTTTCTGCACTCAACAGTGACCAATCATGACTGCAGAAGATTTCATGGCATTGTGAGACTTTTTTTTCATTTTTCCTTTATTATTCATATGTGCATACAAGGCTTGGTTCATTTCTCCCCCCTGCCCCCACCCCCTCCCTTACCACCCACTCCGCCCCCTCCCTCTCCCCCACTCAATACCCAGCAGAAACTATTTTGCCCTTATTTCTAATTTTGTTGTAGAGAGAGTATAAGCAATAATAGGTAGGAACAAGGGTTTTCGCTGGTTGAGATAAGGATAGCTATACAGGGCATTGACTCACATTGATTTCCTGTGCATGGGTGTTACCTTCTAGGTTAATTCTTTTTGATCTAACCTTTTCTCTAGTACCTGTTCCCCTTTTCCTATTGGCCTCAGTTGCTTTAAGGTATCTGCTTTAGTTTCTCTGCGTTAAGGGCAACAAATGCTAGCTAGTTTCTTAGGTGTCTTACCTATCCTCACCCCTTCCTTGTATGCTCTCGCTTTTATCATGTGCTCATAGTCCAATCCCCTTGTTGTGTTTGCCCTTGATCTAATGTCCACATATGAGGGAGAACATACGATTTTTGGTCTTTTGGGCCAGGCTAACCTCACTCAGAATGATGTTCTCCAATTCCATCCATTTACCAGCGAATGATAACATTTCGTTCTTCTTCATGGCTGCATAAAATTCCATTGTGTATAGATACCACATTTTCTTAATCCATTCGTCAGTGCTGGGGCATCTTGGCTGTTTCCATAACTTGGCTATTGTGAATAGTGCTGCAATAAACATGGATGTGCAGGTGCTTCTGGAGTAACAGTCTTTTGGGTATATCCCCAAGAGTGGTATTGCTGGATCAAATGGTAGATTGATTTCCAGCTTTTTAAGTAGCCTTCAAATTTTTTTCCAGAGTGGTTGTACTAGTCTACATTCCCACCAACAGTGTAAGAGGGTTCCTTTTTTCCCCGCATCCTCGCCAACACCTGTTGGTGGTGGTGTTGTTGATGATGGCTATTCTAACAGGGGTGAGGTGGAATCTTAGTGTGGTTTTAATTTGCATTTCCTTTATTGCTAGAGATGGTGAGCATTTTTTCATGTGTTTTCTGGCCATTTGAATTTCTTCTTTTGAGAAAGTTCTGTTTAGTTCACTTGCCCATTTCTTTATTGGTTCATTAGTTTTGGGAGAATTTAGTTTTTTTAAGTTCCCTGTATATTCTGGTTATCAGTCCTTTGTCTGTTGTATAGTTGGCAAATATTTTCTCCCACTCTGTGGGTGTTCTCTTCAGTTTAGAGACCATTTCTTTTGATGAACAGAAAATTTTTAGTTTTATGAGGTCCCATTTATCTATGCTATCTCTTAGTTGCTGTGCTGCTGGGGTTTCATTGAGAAAGTTCTTACCTATACATACTAACTCCAGAGTATTTCCTACTCTTTCTTGTATCAACTTAAGAGTTTGGGGTCTGATATTAAGATCCTTGATCCATTTTGAGTTAATCTTGGTATAGGGTGATATACATGGATCTAGTTTCAGTTTTTTGCAGACTGCTAAGCAGTTTTCCCAGCAGTTTTTGTTGAAGAGGCTGCTATTTCTCCATCATATATTTTTAGCTTCTTTGTCAAAGATAAGTTGCTTATAGTTGTGTGGCTTCATATCTGGGTCCTCTATTCTGTTCCACTGGTCTTCATGTCTGTTTTTGTGCCAGTACCATGCTGTTTTTATTGTTATTGCTTTGTAGTATAGTTTGAAGTCAGGTATTGTGATACCTCCTGCATTGTTCTTCTGACTGAGTATTGCCTTGGCTATTCGTGGCCTCTTGTGTTTCCATATAAATTTCACAGTAGATTTTTCAATCTCTTTAATGAATGTCATTGGAATTTTGATGGGAATTGCATTAAACATATAGATTACTTTGGGGAGTATCGACATTTTTACTATGTTGATTCTATCAATCCATGAGCATGGGAGATCTCTCCACTTTCTATATTCTTCCTCAATCTCTTTCTTCAGAAGTGTATAGTTTTCCTTGTAGAGGTCTTTCACATCTTTTGTTAGGTTTACACCTAGGTATTTGAGTTTGTTTGAGGCTATTGTAAACGGAATTGTTTTCATACATTCTTTTTCCATTTGCTCATTGTTAGTGTATAGAAATGCTAATGATTTTTCTATGTTGATTTTATATCCTGCTACCTTGCTATAGCTATTGATGATGTCTAGAAGCTTCTGAGTAGAGTTTTTTGGGTCTTTAAGGTATAGGATCATGTCGTCTGCAAATAGGGATATTTTGACAGTTTCTTTACCTATTTGTATTCCTTTTATTCCTTCTTCTTGCCTAATTGCTCTGGCTAGGAATTCCAGTACTATGTTGAATAGGAGTGGAGATAGTGGGCATCCTTGTCTGGTTCCTGATTTTAGAGGGAATGGTTTTAGTTTTTCTCCATTAAGTATAATGCTGGCTGTAGGTTTGTCATATATAGCTTTTATAATGTTGACGAACTTTCCTTCTATTCCTAGTTTTCTTAGAGCTTTTATCATGAAATGATGTTGGATCTTATCAAAGGCTTTTTCTGCATCTATTGAGATAATCAAGTGGTTTTTGTCTTTGCTTCTGTTAATGTGGTTTATTACGTTTATTGATTTTCGTATGTTGAACCACCCCTGCATCCCTGGGATGAAGCCTACCTGGTCGTGGTGAATAATCTTTTTGATGTGTTGCTGAATTCGGTTTGCGATTATTTTGTTGAGGATTTTTGCATCAATGTTCATTAAGGAGATTGGCCTATAGTTCTCCTTTTTGGAGGTGTCTTTGCCTGGTTTTGGGATAAGTGTAATACTGGCTTCATAAAATGTGTTTGGCAGTTTTCCTTCACTTTCTATTTCGTGGAACAGTTTAAGGAGGGTTGGTATCAGTTCTTCTTTAAAGGTCTGATAGAATTCAGCAGAGAATCCATCAGGTCCTGGACTTTTCTTTTTGGGGAGACTCTTGATTGCTGCTTCAATTTCATTTTGTGTTATAGGTCTATTCAGGTGATTAATTTCCTCTTGGTTCAGTTTTGGATGATCATATGTATCTAGAAATCTGTCCATTTCTTTTAGATTTTCAAATTTATTTGAATATAGGTTCTCAAAGTAGTCTCTAATGATTTCCTGGACTTCCATGGTGTTTGTTGTTATCTCCCCTTTTGCATTCCTAATTCTACTAATTTGGGTTTTTTCTCTCCTCATTTTAGTCAGGTTTGCCAGGGGTCTATCGATCTTGTTTATATTTTCAAAGAACCAACTTTTTGTTTCATTGATTCTTTGTATGGTTTTTTTGGTTTCTATTTCGTTGATTTCAGCTCTTATTTTCATTATTTCTCTCCTATTTGTTTTGGGATTTGCTTGTTCTTGTTTTTTTAGGAGTTTGAGATGTATCATTAGGTCATTGATTTGGGATCTTTCAATCTTTTTAATATATGCACTCATGGCTATAAACTTTCCTCTCAAGACTGCCTTAGCTGTGTCCCATAGGTTCTGGTAGGTTGTGTTTTCATTTTCATTGACTTACAGGAACTTTTTAATTTCCTCTTTTATTGCATCGATGATCCATTCTTCATTAAGTAATGAGTTACTTAGTTTCCAGCTGTTTGCATGATTTTTGTCTTTACTTTTGTTGTTGAGTTCTACTTTTACTGCATTGTGGTCAGATAGTATGCATGGTATTATTTCTATTTTCTTATATTTGCTGAGGCTTGCTTTGTGCCCTAGGATATGATCTATTTTGGAGATGGTTCCATGGGCTGCTGAGAAGAATGTATATTGTGTAGAGGTTGGATGAAATGTTCTGTAGACATCTACTAGGTCCACTTGATCTATTGCATATTATAGATCTTGGATTTCTTTATTGAGTTTTTGTTTGGATGACCTATCTATTGATGATAATGGAGTGTTAACATCTCCCACAACCACTGTGTTGGCGTTTATATATGCTTTTAGGTCTTTCAGGGTATGTTTGATGAAATTGGGTGCATTGACATTGGTTGCGTACAGATTGATGATTATTATTTCCTTTTGGTCTATTTCCCCTTTTATTAGTATGGAATGTCCTTCTTTATCTCGTTTGATCAATGTAGGTTTGAAGTCTACTTTGTCAGAGATAAGTATTGCTACTCCTGCCTGTTTTCAGAGTCCATTGGCTTGGTAAATCTTCTTCCAGCCATTCATCCTAAGCATATGCTTATTTCTGTCGGTGAGATGAGTCTCCTGTAAGCAACAAATTGTTGGATCTTCTTTTTTAATCCATTTTGTCAAACAGTGTCTTTTGATGGGTGAATTAAGTCCATTAACATTAAGCGTCAGTACTGATAGGTATGTGGTGATTCCTGCCATTTAGTTGTCTTAGTTGTTTGAAGGTTTGATTGTGTGTACCTAACTTGATGTTACTCTCTACTGTCTTGCTTTTTCTTATCCTGTGGTTTGGTGATGCCTGCCTTTTCATGGTTAAGTTGGGTGTCACTTTCTGTGTGCAGGATCCCTTGCAGAATCTTTTGTAATGGTGGCTTTGTGGTCACATATTGTTTTAGTTTCTGCTTATCATGGAAGACTTTTATTGCTCCACCTATTTTGAATGATAGCTTTGCTGAGTAGAGTATCCTGGGGTTAAAGTTATTTTCATTCAGTGCCTGGAAGATCTAACCCCACACTCTTCTTGCTTTTAATGTTTCTGTTGAGAAGTCTGCTGTGATTTTGATGGGTTTACCTTTGTATGTTACTTGTTTTTTCTCTCTTACAGCCTTCAATATTCTTTCCTTAGTTTCTGAATTTGTTGTTTTAATGATGATATGTTGTGGAGTAGTTCTATTTTGATCTGGTCTGTTTGGTGTCCTGGAGGCCTCTTGCATCTGTATGGGAATATCTTTCTCTAGATTTGGGAAATTTTCCATTATTATTTTGTTGAATTTTACTCATTCCCTTCACTTGCACCTCTCCTCCTTCTTCGATGCCCATGATTCTCAAGTTTGGTCTTTTGATGGAGTCAGTGAGTTCTTGCATTTTCTTTTCACAGGTCTTGAGTTGTTTAATTAATAGTTCTTCGGTTTTTCCTTTAATTACCGTTTCATCTTCAAGTTCTGAGATTCTGTCTTCTGTTTGTTGTATTCTGCTGGATTGGCCTTCCATTTTGTTTTGCAGCCCTGTTTCGTTCTTTTTTCTGAGGTTTTCCATATCCTGGCAGTTTTCTTCTTTAATGTTGTCTATTTTTCTCCTGAGTTCATTCATCCGTTTATTCATTGTGTTCTCTCTTTCACTTTGGTGTTTATACAGTGCTTCTATGGTTTCCTTTATTTCTTCTTTTGCTTTTTCAAATGCTCTATTTTTATTGTCTTGGAATTTCTTGAGTGTCTCCTGTACATTTTGGTTGACTCTACCCAGTATCATCTCTATAAAATTCTCATTGAGTACTTGTAGTATGTCTTCTTTTAAATTATTCTTGTGGGCTTCATTGGGTCCTTTGGCATAGTTTATCTTCATTTTGTTGGAGTCTGGATCTGAGTTTCTGTTCTCTTCATTCCCCTCTGGTTCCTGTACTAATTTTTTGCTGTGGGGAAACTGGTTTCCCTGTTTTTTCTGTCTTCCCTTCATTGTCCTTGGTGTTGTTACTGTCCCTGTACTGTGTGCAATTAAGTATTTTCTAGCTTGTAATAATAACAATTGTAATATTTAGAATGGAAGGGTGAGCTGAGATGGAAAGCAAGAAGTTAAAGAAAAGGGGAAAACAAATATACAGACAAGAGGGAGAAAGCAGAACAAGGTATCAGACAAGAGAGTTTCAAAGGTATAAACAGGGAGTGTTAGTGTACTAATCGACAGTAAACTGAACAAACATTAGAGAGACAGAAAGAGGATTGAAAATCAAAGATAAAAAAATAAAAAATAAGTAAATGAAAGAAATATGTATATATAAAAATGAATTAAAATAAAATTGAAAATAGAAAATTAAAAAAAAAACCAAAAAACTTCCAAGTTTATATGCAATGCAATTTCAGTCTTAATAATTTGGATGTCCGTCTTAATCTCCAGTCCTGGAGTTGGTGCCTCAGATGTTGTTCTGTAGTTGTCTCATCAAAGGGGATGCATAAAGTAGAACAAAACTACACACTCACACACACACACACACACACAAAAAGCCCCACCAAGTGTCCCAAGTTCAAATGCAATACAGTTTCAGTAACTTTTTTGGCTTGCAGGTGTAATTCGGTTGTTCTCTCATCAAAGGTAGGGAGAAAAAGAAAAAAAAGCATCTGGAGACAGTTCTGAGAGTTGTATCTGCAACTGTGGCTTGCCTGCCTGCTGCTCTCAGCCTGTAGCTGGTGGCATTATTTATGCAGATCTCTGGGGTGAGCTAGCACTCACCTGGTCCCACAGGCTTTGTTTGCTCAGAGTTCTCCTGTGCGGGAGCCTCTGCTACAGGCTTTCCCCTTTCCAAGCACTGGGAAAGGTGACACTGCCCCTGCGTTGTCAGGCCTGCGTGTTTATTTACAGTTCATGTGGGAGGTTGGGTCTTCCCCCCTGTCCTCTGAAGTTTTCCTCCCACTGCCACTTTCAGAAGCTTTCCTGCTCCTGCTTACTGGGCGGTGCTGCTGCTCCTGCCGGCCTCCATGTTTATTTACAGTTCACGTGGAAAGTGGGTCTTCCCTGCTCTCCTGTGGAGTTTTCCTCCCTCCTCCACTCTCACAAGCTTCCCCGCTCCTGGTTGCTGGGTGTGCACCCCGCTCCAGCTAGAGGCTCTCCGGACTGCCCGGCTTGTTTATTTACAGTCCTGGGAAGGATTCCCTTCCCCCAATCTTCAGTGGTCAGGGCACCCCAACCTCTTTCCAGCGTGTCTTAACTGTTCTTATTGCTTATTACTCAGTTTCTCTTTTTTTCCCGCTGGAGGTCAGTCTGTCCACGGGGCTATGCTGCTCTGGCCCAGGCTTGTCTGTGGGGGTACCATGGTACCACGAAGCTCACCTGGTCCGCGTCTTCCCAAGTCGTATGGGCGCCAGCCAATGGCGGCCCTGGGGGCCCTCCTCGTTTCTCCATTTAACATGAAGTGGAGATTCTCTGCTCCGGCTGGAGATGTGGAGGGGTCAAAGTTATGCCTTTTCTCAGTGATTATGCCTGCAAAGTGTGTCTCCAGCGTCTCTCCAAGATTTCAGTATAGGAGGGTTGCTTTCTGCTTCCTACCTCTAGCCGCCATCTTGGAATCCCATTGCATTGTGAGACTTTTGAAAAGATTGAATAAATCTGAAAATAAATAGAAATACTATTACCATACTTTAACAAATTCTGTTACTATACAAACAAAGCTGAACAGAAAACAAAGCCTAGTGTACCTTGCCACCCACAGGGACCTCCCACCATTCTTTGTCCCCACTTGGGTTTATGCTTCTTTCTTTGGAAAATCCAAACTGAGTGTTTCTCAGAATGAGTGTGTCAGGTGTGTTGCGTTGAATGGTGGTCATAGATGTTGTCTGACTGGTATAATGGGTTAGGGTGGCAAAATGGGTTAGGGTGATTGGCAGGCTCCAGTGAGAGGTTTCTGGGTTCTGTGTACCAGAGTGGTTAAACTAGTGGGAAGTTCTGCTTGCAAGAAACTTAGAGGCCTATGTTATACATGGTAAAAACAAGGCCCTGGGGTGAACAACCACAGTAAAGAGAGGAGGGCATGAAATACACAGCTAGGAGTACACTGGAGCACACTGACTAAAGAATCAACCCAGGACCAAGGACTAGACCCAAGGTGCACCCAACAACCCTCACCCTCTAGGGTCTGGACAGACTCAAGGGTATCCTTTGTGTTACTGACTGAGCACTTGCTATGGTCTGCACCAAGGAAAACACCAGCCCTGACTGCCTAGAATCCCTTGTGTCAGAAAGACAACATAGATCGAAGGCTTGCCAACACACAGCAACTGTAGAACAGGCCTGGAAAGGCATGCTGTCCCAAGAGGTATCACGAGGAAAGTGCTTGAATAGACGGGTCAGGATTGATTGCTGGAACAATTTCTGAAGGAAATCAGATGTTAAAATGAGTCTGTGAAGGCAGGATGGATTACAGAGGTGACTAAAGCATTGCAGATCGCAGAAACCACATATGTAAAGGTCCTGTGGCTGTAGAGCAAACAGGAGGAAGTTACTGGAATATTAGTTAACAAGTGGTCAGAGAAGGGGAGGAGTGGGACAGAAGGAGCCTGTGTTTTTATTTTTACCCTGGCTGAACGGCAAAAATAGCTTAAAATTGAACAAGAAGGAATACAGAGCAAGCAGCAGGCAGGTGGCTGGAGTGGCCTGATGAAGGGAAGTGGCAACAGGGACCAGGTAAGGGAAAGAGATTTGACACATGATGGCATCAAGACTTGGCTGTGGATGGCTATGATGGGGAGGAGATATGAAGTCACTCACTGAGACAGAACCTGAGAAGGCCAGGTTTAAAGAGCAATTTCCCACATCCCATGTGGTTGTCCTGGGTCTTGATTGCCTTCAAGACACCCCAGGAGAGGTGACACACACGTCTTCCATGTGGCACTTAAAGGTTTAAGTCATAATGGATCCTCATCACCTCCCAAGGACATGGCTGCCTGTCTCTAAATGTTCTCAGCTCTTCTGTGATTCCCAGACCTGCTGCCATCCTTGTTGCAATCTTCTAGCTTGATTTCACTTCTTTAGCCTCCCTTCCAAATTTCCTCACTTCTCGCCCAACTTTCTCCCTTTTTCCTCTGTACCCTGACAGCCAGTCTCCCGTCCAGCTCTAAGGACACGACTGCACACAAAGACACAATGTTGCTTTTTCCCTAGATTAAAATTTGGAATTTGTCTGGAATTGTCATAATCTTCCCAAAGGAATTCTGAGGACATTAAAACTATCAAATAACAATTGGAATGCAACTTCTGAGTCCCCTGAATTCTAACGTTCTAGTTCTTTAGCCCTGAGGAAAAGTTTATGTCCTGATGAAGAAAATATATAGCCAGGCATATCCACAAATAAGTCTGAATGAGATTTGCCTGAATTCAGGGGTCTTCTTTTTATATTTTTATTTTTTGGGTAGTACTGGGATTTGAACTCAGGGCTTCACCACTACTAGGCAGTAGTTCTACTATTTGAGTCATGTTCCCAGCCCTCTTTGCTCTGGTCATTTTGGAGATAGGGTCTCAATTTTTGCCCAGGATGACCTACACCAAGATTACACTTCCTGCCATTATTGGGATGACAGGTGCACACCACTGCACCATGAGACAGGGTCTCACAAACGTCTTTGCCCAGGCTGGCCTGGAACTGTATCCCTCACAATCTCGGCCTCCTGCATAGCTGAGATGACAGGTGCATGCCTCTGCATTCAGCTATTGGTTGCGATGGGGTCTCACAGGCATGCCCAAGATTGTGGGCCTCCCAATCTCAGCCTCCCAAGTAGCTAGGATTATAAGTGTGAGCACCTGGCTTCCAGAAGTCTTCTGAATTCCCTCTCTTGACCCAGGGTTACAGCACACGTATCCATTCAAATTTTAACAGGAATGCCCAATGGTGTACTGACTGCAGTACACTCAAGCAGAGGACCCAGACGACTGCATCCATGACCACCATCCAACCTGGTCATTTCACTCACTTTAAGAGGAGATTCTGCCTTGTTAGTCACATGTGATGGAAACCCAAATCTTTGTATTAGAAGATGATAAGAAAATCACCCTTTTTGTTTTTTTTATTCCTTGATATGCAATAACATGAAGCTAAAATGTCCTGCCATATCAGGTAACCTTCCCACAGCACCTGTGTTTGAATCTCCTTGGGACTTTTCCAAAGTTCCAGGTGGTGTAGAAGACACTTTAATTACTAAGAATTGGTGAATTTGCCTTCAAAAGAGCTGTCCTTCTACACAGGCTGGAGTGAAAGCTTCTTAAGACCATTGCCAAGTAACATTTCTTCTACAGCAAGAGGGCACCTGCCGACTTCATCTCCCATTGCTGGACTGGATTTCAAATAAGGGGAATGTCAAAGAAGGCTGGGGACCCAGTGGCTATCTGTGGAGCAGGGCTTTTCAGCAAGCTGTATTCACAACTGCTGACACACTTAGGCTTGCAGTAATGGCCGTGCTATGATTAGGGCAAAGAGCTTGTCTTTCTTCAGAACATTTTGAAAGGTAATGCATATGTGCACACTGTTTAATAACAGTTAATTATAAATAGAATTTGCCTCATTCAATTTCACAAGATAAGTCCGTACATCCTAATGAAGTTAAGATTCCTTGGATAAATAAATGAACCAAATCCCACAGCACCAGGACTGAGAGAAACCAAATAACGAGAACTGTTAATGCAATGTGATTGTCCCCTTCTCTCTACCTGGCCCTGCTCTCAGATCTGGAGGGCTGAAGTTCTTTTATGGGATGAAAGATGAAGTGGGAGAGTTAGGGCGAGGCAGAGCTCGGAATGTGGGGAGGGACAGAATGGCTCCCTGGTCCAGGAATCTCTTTGCTCTGTCTCCTCAGTAGAGGCCAACGAAATGGGTAGAAAATAAGTCAGACATTCCCAGAATGACTGGTGGGGGTTGAAATGCCCAGCCTTGCAGCAGTGGGCATCAGGTCATTGACACATGTCAGAGAGTGCAGCTGTCACTTGGTGGCCTCATTGGATCCTTTGGCCAAACCCCAGAGCAGCCCCTCCCCCCCTTCACTCATAACACCGGGAACCTGCGTTCTGCAGGATTGGACCCCACTTACCAGGTGCTGGCAGGTTCTACGTGAAATACCTCCTAGGTCACCACTTTTCTCCCAAAACAAATTTATGCAAAGCTCAGCTATGGTTTAGAGGGATGGTGAGCAACTGAAACAGGAGCTGATGCCTGCAGGACTTTGTGGAAGAGGTTGGAACAAGCAGTGTGAAAGTATTTTCAGGAGACTTTTACTCTGATGACTAAACTGTCTACTCACTCCAGAAGCTTCCCATTATAAGTGCAAGAGAATTTGGAAGAGCTGCATCTAAAACTATACCTTAAGAAAATGCAGTGGAGAATGGGAGTTCTTTTAATTCGGTAAACCAAGATCTCAGATGCCCAGGGGCCATTCAGTCACAGGAGTACATGCACACACTAGCACAGAAGCTCACTTGCACACTCACACACCATTGCTCACACTCACCATCGCTCATTCTCATGTGCACACTCACCCATCAGAATTCATCTGACCATGAAATGTAACCTCCTGACCTTTGCAAAGCATGTTTTCCTTAGTGACACGATTAGATCATCCAATATACATTAAATAGCAGCAAACCATTAAAACATTGTGACCAAGAATTTTATAGAAATAAAAAAAAATCACTCATGTCAATCCTACTTTCTCTATTGACTTCAGTGCATTTGATCTCTCTGTCTCTCTCTCTCTCTCACACACACACACCTCAACAGCAACAAGGGCTTGGTGGTGCTATTGGCAAAGAGACAAAACAATATCTGATAACAAGGTTTGTATGACTAGAATTCTTTATATAAAAATATTACTCTTGGCTTACTTAAAAAAAAACCTTTCTATTATGGAGAACCAAGCATGTAACAAAGGGCTCTGCTCATGTATGATGAAGGATAAAGCAGATAAGAGCTTTGAACACAACTAATGAAAAAGATATATTTATATTTTAAAATAGAACATTTATTGTACATTTGTTTTTTATTATCATATTTTTGTTGCTCTGGGGGTACATTGTGACATATACAAACATTCTTACAATGTATCAAGGTTGGATTCACCCCTCCATCATTCTCCTTTATCGCCCTCCTCCCTTTCCTGGAGCAGTTTCTATTGCAGTCTAAAATGAGTATTTGGGAAAATGAGACCGGTGCACCTCTGCACTAGTTCTGGGGCTCCTGTGACAGTCACCAGTCAAAAACAAGTCAAGAAGTGTCAGCCACCCTTTGCACCATCGGGAACACTGCATTTCTGGGGAAGGGAAGTTAATCGTCCATGTCCGAGGAGTCACAAGATTTATAGATTTGATTATCCAAAATAGATGCTTTACCCTGATCTACACTGCTGTATTAATAATAATAAAAGTAAGCCAAATGAGTGAAAAAGCGTCATTATAAAAAGGATTTGTGTGTGCAGTGAAGCTCTGTGGGTGTCTCCTGGCTCCAACAATGAAGATGTAACTATTTGTATATATGAGTTATTAGCCGAGTTGTTCTTTATTATATCATGACTTTGCTCTACACAACAAGGCTGTAGTGGGAAAATAATTATGCCTGCCAGATGTTTATAAAGCAAAGATGACAGTTTCGTTCTAAATTACTTTAAATAGTAGATAGAAGCAGTCCAGAAAAAATACAAATAAAGGAGCCATAGAAATGTAACGTGTACTTAATTAGAAGCATGTTTGTAGCTATCTCGTTTCTAGACTAGCACTTTCCAGCCAGAACATCTGCACCCACATTCATCATCTCAAATTCTCTGGTAGCCACACAAAGTGAGCTAATTTCACTGTCACATTTTAACCCAATGTTTCTGAAGGATTATTCCAGCGTGGAACTAATATAAAATTTATCACGGTACATTTTCCATTCTTTCTTCCTGGAGCTTCTAAGTGCAGTGTACACTACACTACTGACACACCTCCGTTCTCACTAGCTGGGTTTCAGGTGCTCAGTGGCCATTTTCTCCATGTGGCCATGGTAGTGAACAGTGGGTTCCACACTGTCCCTTGGGCATTAGAATTAAGATGGTCCTCCTGTGCACACTGTCCCTTGGTTATTAGGACTAAGGCAGTCCTTCCATACAGCAGGTCTGAGTGTCCAGAGCGGATGGCCATGGAGGGCTCACGTTTCACTGGAAGCATCTGCATGGCTCCTCTTCACAGAGGATGGCTGCAGACTTCTGTCCAATCACGGTGACCACAGTTCTAAGCTCAATGCAGGAAACATTTTTTTAAACCTTCTTTAAAAATCCTGGGATCCAACAACTGTGCCTTAGTTACTTTGCCTCCCAATAGCAAAAGACAACACCAAGGGCTCAGAGGCTGCAAAACCCTAAGAGGTGCCAGCCGTGCTCTTCCTGCTGTGGGTGGCAGCAGCCTACTGTGCAGTGACAGTGAACCTTCAAGGTGTATGCTGGCCCCGTGGGGAATGACCAGAGAGCAGGAGACCCCGATCCTACTCCAGATTCTGTCTCTTCACTGACAAGCCAAGGAGTAGGCTCCTGCCTCCCTCCTGCGCATTTGTACCCGGATGAAATTAAGAGGGCCTTGTTTGTGTGTTTTAAGTGCATATCAGCCTTGGCTCATTTGAAGCAAATAACAAAAGAGCACTGAGTGGTATGAGATGGAAAGAAGGGGAAGCTGGAAGAGAAAATAGCACTAAATTCATCAACCAGATAAAAGTCTCCTCCTCCTCATCCTCCTTCTCCTCTTCCTCCTTCTCCTCTTCCTCCTTCTTCTCCTTCTTCTCTTTCTCCTTCCCTTTCCTCTTTTCCCATTCCCCCATCTCTCTCCCCTCCTCCTATTCTCTTTGTCCTCCTCCTTCTACTCTTCCTCCTTCTTCCTCCTTCCCCTTCCTCTCCTCCTTCCCCCTCCACTCTCCTCTTCCTTCTTCTTCTTCCACCTTCTTTCCCTTTCTCTCTTCCTTCCCTCTCTTTCCTCCTTTTCTTTCTCCTCCTCCTCCTCCTTCTTTCTCCTTCTTCCCCTTCCTCTCCTCTTCCTTCTCCTCTTTTTCCTCCTCCTCCTCTTCCTCCTTCTCCTTTTTTCCTTCTCCTCTTCCTCCTTCTCCTTCTCCTCCTCCTTCTCTTCCTCCTTCCCTTCCTCTTTTCCCATTCCCCCATCTCTCTCTCCTCCTCCTCTCTTTGTCCTCCTCCTTCTACTCTTCCTCCTTCTTCCTCCTTCTTCCCCTTCCTCGCCTCCTTCCCCCTCCACTCTCCTCTTTCTTCTTCTTCCATCTTCTTTCCCTTTCTCTCTTCCTTCCCTCTCTTTCCTCCTTTTCTTTCTCCTCCTCCTCCTCCTCCTTCTTTCTCCTTCTTCTCCTTCCTCTCCTCTTCCTTCTCCTCTTTTTCCTCCTCCTCCTCTTCCTCCTTCTCCTTTTTTCCTTCTCCTCTTCCTCCTCCTCCTCCTCCTCCTCCTTCTCTTCCTCCTTCCCTTCCTCTTTTCCCATTCCCCCATCTCTCTCTCCTCCTCCTCTTCTCTTTGTCCTCCTCCTTCTACTCCTCCTCCTTCTTCCTTCTTCTTTCCCTTCCTCTCCTCCTTCCCCTACACTCTCTTCCTCCCCCTTCTTCTTCTTCCTCCTTCTTTCCCTTTCTCTCTTCCTTCCCTCTCTTTCCTCCTCTTCATTCTCCTTCTCCTCCTCCTCTTTCCTCCTTCTTCCCCTTCCCCTCCTCACCCTTGTCATACCCTCTTCTTTCTTCTTTTCTTTAGTTTTTCTGAGAGCCATCTCTGCCTCTCAGTCCACTCAACAGCACTGGGAAATGGCCCAGCCTGCTTACTTGAAGACTGTACAGAGATGCAATGGTGAATGAAGAGCTCTTCTGCTGGAGCAACTGGTACAAATTCAGCTAGCTCAATAATGAAGATCAGCAAAGAAGGTGTCAGGTAGGCTCTTCAAAAGGACTGGCTAAGCTGGCGCTCAGTCATGGTGCTTGGTCCCTACCAGCTCACTTCTGGAAGGCTGTGTTCTCCATAGTGGGACAAAAATGGCAAAATAATCCAACCAACTCCAGTTGGGAACCTGGGGAGAAGGGCACTAGGAGGAATCCTCTAGCAGGTGACCTCAGGACAGAGTCTGTCTATCATTACCCAGTGCCTCAAGAGGTGCTTAACAGGGGTAACAAGGAAGCATGATCTTTATTGTTGAGTGAATGGAAAGAGGGATACCAGCAGCTGCCATTTGGAAGAACCAATGCTGGACAGCACTATGATGTCCCCAATAATAAGGCAGTGGGCCGAGAAAACCCTGCCAAGGCCAAGTGTGAGAACCAAGTGGAGAGGAGGTCAGGTGGCTGCTGCAGAAAGAAACTGGATGGCTGGGCACAGTGGCTCACACCTGTAATCCCAGATATTCAGGAGGCAGAGATGGGAGGATTGCAGGTCCAGTCCAGCCTGGGAAAAATAAAAAAAATTAGCAAGACTCCATCTCAGAAAACAAACCAAGTGTGGTGGTGCACGACTGTAATTTTAGCTCTGTAAGAAACAAAGGTAGGAAGGCAGAAGTCAGAGTCAAAAATGCTACACCCAACCTGAAAAAGAAATAATCTAAATAAAAAGGCTGGGCACGTGGCCCAAGTGGTAAAGCACCTGCCTTGTAAGCAGGAGGGCCTGAGTTCAAGCCCCAGTAACACCTGGAGAAGGGAATGAATTTGTGGGTAATTCTCCTTGGCCTCTAGATCTAAGTGGAAAGTGTTCATTTGTTGATCAAATTCTTCATGCGTTTGTCTGCTGGTTTTTGCTTCCTTCAAGTCTGCCCTGAACCTCATCACTTGGCTGGACCCAGATTCAGCTGAGAGATGTCTTTAGCAACTCGTAATCATGCTGTGTTCTGATGAAGCATAATTTCCTCTATTACTTGGTGCTGATGTTGCTTGCGTTTTCTAAAGTACCACAGCATTGACGTGACTTGTGGACAAGCTGAGCTTTCAGGGTTAGACCTGCTGAGCTCCTTCATGTGGTCCCTGCCTCTGCTCCAGTCTTCCATCATAGACAGTCTTCAATTTACACCTAGGCCAGTGTGTGATTCTCCTGCATAGCTGGGATGGCAGGAGTGCCACCACACCTGGCTTATTTTGTTGAGATGGGGGTCTCACTAACTTTTTCCCCAGGCTTACCTGGAGCTTCATTCCCTCCAGTTTCTTCCTCCCATGTAGCTGAGATTATAGGTGTGAGCCACCATACCCAGCTTTCCCTAACCAACCATTTCTGATGCAGTTCTCATGAGTGTGTTCAAGATATGTGTACGTCTCTACACCACTGAGAAGTCTGCAGATCAGCTTGAAGTTCCAAAAACAACCCAACCAAAAGCAAATCAAGACATACATCTCTTGGGTCACCCACATCAAAATATTCCAAGATGATTATTTAAAATTATATTCTGAGACCATCTGACCAAACCAAAGGAATCAGAATCTAGGGGAGTCAGATCCAGAAATTCATCATGTTAAGTTCACAAGATAGTCCAAGCCAAATGTGGTGGTACACACCTGTAATCCCAGCACCCAGGAGGCTAAAACAAGAGGATTGATGTTCAAACACAGGGTCTGCTAATAGAGGAATCCAGTGATTCATAGGAACCTTACAGTAGAAAGTGGTTTAATAATCACCATGAATTTTGAAATCCTTTAAGTGTAGGTGTGCAACACAAACTTTTTTAAACTAATTTTTTGTTAGAATATATTTGTTAAAGGGGGGATTGATAGTGACAATTCTGACTAGGCTTTTACAAACTTTTAAAACACTGTTCACTGTCATAAATTACTATCCCACAAGTGAAACCAACATGGAGAAAGAAGGAAGGGTCTGAGATGTGCAAGACGGTGAGACAGTGGTGCTGGGTATGGTGGCCATTGTCTTTTGCCCCACTCACCACAACTCCCAGACACTCTTATCTACTTCAGGTTCGTAGAATTGGTTGGTAGCAGACTTTCATCATTGCTCCATTTGGAGCACTCACTCATTATTGGTGTGCTTGCTTGCTTCTTTAAAATATGACAAACAGCAGTTGTTTCCCAGCCTCACATAGAAATTAGAACATTCACAATGACTTACATCCTCCTATGCAATGTTTTGCCTCCTGTCCCCAACCCAGCTCCTCTTACCATACAGTCTTCAAGAGCAAATTCTGGGGTTAGCCAGGCAGCTGCTGAGATGTTGTATAAAGTTCTTTCTTCCCATTGAAAAGAAACATTCTAGAAAACATGGAGGTACGTAGGTGGGAGACGAAAATGAGGAAGACCAGTGTTATTAAAACACTGTGTATTGAACAACTGTGAATAAGTGCCTCCTGTGTGCCTGGCACACTGCTAGGCTCCGGGGATGTGCAGATGGTTCCTGCACTAAAGAACTCCAAGTCAGATGAGGAGACAGACAAAGGAATTCAGTCAAGTGCTATCACATGGTGAGAGAAAACCATGCAAGAGAGAAACGAGAGCCAAAGAATGGATTTTACCAGTCAGTCTGACTGGGAAAAAGAGAAGTGGCAGGAAAAGCTGTCACAAAGAAGAAAACTATAACTGAGGATTGGAGGAAGACTGAAAAAAACCTAAATAAAAAAATCCAAGTCTCAGAAATAGGAATGGAAAACACTGGGCTTTTAAATTCAAATTCTGCTCAGGGCTCATTTAGTGCCCAGAACTGTGTTCTAAGGTGAAGCCTAGGGAAGTTTCTGCAGTGGCCAGTGCACAAAACCCACTTCAACAACTGGAGAAATCTCAAGGTCACTTGACCCTTGGAATTGCTTGTGAAGGGGACATCTGATTGTCTAAAATTACCTGTTTTCTAAACTTGCCTTTCTTCTCTCATTCATGTTCTTCAAACTTTAGGAGTCCTGTAAATATCTTTTTTTATTTTATTTATTATTTTTTTAGTGGCAGTGGAGTTTGAACACTTACTTGTAAGCAGGAGCTTGACCTGGAGCCAAGCCCAACCTCCAGACTCTTTTAGGATGTAAAAGGATTTTCCCATCTTCTACCCCAGGTCTAAGCACACTGATTACACTTCCATTTCCACCTGTCTCTCTCATCGTGTATCACAAACCCCCAAATCTGCCCTGGCCATGAATGGCTCTTAGAGGAAAAGCATAGCAAGGGAACTATGCCTGCTAAGGTACAACACTTTGTATGTGTGTGTGAGATTAGGAGATAGGGAAAGCTAAGAAAATGCTCAGATTATTTTTGTCTTCAAATAATACTTACTCATCTGAAACAGTGGATTTATCAAAACTTGTCTAACTTGTGACTTCTAAGCAACCTACTCCCAGAGGAGTTGGGATGGTAAAAGGCAGATGAATGGTAGACTGTGGAAGGCTTTGAATCCAAGCTAAGAAGCTTGTCTTTGTTCCTCCCTAGCGGGACCTCTTAGTACCCCACAGTGGGGTCGCATCTCAGCATCAACTTTAGAGAGAACTCACGTTCAATCCATCAGATAGACCAAGAACACCAGGGTGTGAAGAAGTCAATATGGACTGGCCCTGTGCTATTTGTCAAGGCAGAGGAAGAGTGACCCCAAGGAATTAGAGATGGAAGGGGCCGCTGTTACCCCCAAGGCCCACAGTGCCAGGTCCTTGAGGGCAGAATAATTTCAAAGGAGAGGCCAATGGGACCTTGAGTGTCACCACTCAACACCACCTGGTGGCTCTGTTCTAGACTTTCCAGCCACCCCAGGTTCTAGGTACAGCAAAGGTGGCTCCTCCAGAGGCACAGGTGATACACCTTGGTAGCATCTGCATGGGCCACCCCTGCTCAGAGCACACAAACTGTGGGGCCATTGCTGCATTCCCCAACATTTCAAAGGATACCCTGGGGCCTCCAGGCCCACGAAGGGAGCTGCCACGGGGACCGAGCCATCACTATAGGAACAGCTCTCCAACACCATCTGAGCCCCAGAAAAACAGCCAACTGTGTACAACTCTAGCTCAGGAAAACCATAGTTAGGTGACTCCAACTGTGAGGGTTGTGAGGCTTCCCAGAGCCTTGGGATCCCACCTCTCACACCCTCACACACACCCCTTCCCCAACCTGTGTGCCCAGAAGACAGGGTACCATTCTCCAGTTTTAAGATTTAATGTGCTTTCCTTGGTGGACTTTGGGCTTTCTCGGGACCTCTTATCCCTTTCTTCTTCTTGCTGCTTCCTTTTAGAATGGTAGCATCTTCCCTGCATCTGTCACACCTTGTGTGTTGAAGGCTTGTGACTTATCTGATTGTACAGGCTTGAAGATGGAGGGAAAACTTGCCTCATGATAACTCGTACCTTGGGTCTCACCCAGATCAGATTCAGAGGACATTTAGATGGGACCCTGGATGGTAGACTTTTGATGCTGGGAGCTATGGGGACAGAGTGGACATTTTGTACCTGAGATGGACGTCAACTCTAGGAGGGCAGGGTTGGAATGACATGGTCTGAACATTTGTGTTTCTACCACGTGGTAATGGTGTTAATCGTGACACCTTGGGAGATGATTAGGTCACGAGATGTTTGCAGCCAGGACAGAAGGGAAGCAGGTTTTGATGCAGCTGGCTTGTGTTGCTGGTCAGTTTGGCTGTGCTCTGTCATTCAAGGATTCAAATGGACATTTTTGCACTTTCTCTCTCTCTCCCCATGTTGGGGGGCCCTAGGTTAGCACATCTTTGAATCAAACCAGATGATCTTCTCTCTCTTAATCTGACTGCCAAGAAGGACTAAATTTCTGTCAATCAAGACTTATGGTTTAGGGATGTGTCACCACTAATCTGGGAGCTAAGACCCAAGGCTAACACCTGTTCACATACCCCCGAACTGAGTTCTGAACACCCCATAAAATACTGGACATTATCTCTCAGAAAGGGAATGTAGCATTGTGGCAGTAGCTCATTCAGCCCTTATTATGTCTGGAAAATGAGTAGACCTTACTTCTTTTTCCTCGAAACCCAGTCGTTGTTATTTGTGAATTGGCATTGAGTTCAGGGGACTGAATTTCAGGAAAAAGATTCGTGCTCTCATTAAACAGTCCAAAGGGGCTTTGTTCACCCCCCTGACAACAAAAGAACAGTTAGAAGGTGACATCTATGAGGAGAGAACCAGGCTCCAGAGCATTGAGCAATAAACTTGTGGTTTTGTTCATAAATTGTGTAATCTACAGCCTTCCATTCACACCTCATCCCTACAGTCTTTGGTGACACACAGTGTATCGATGAATGACTTTTTAAAATCTGTTCTGAAAGTCTGTCTTTTTTCTTTTTTTTTGGTGAGCCTTAATTTTGATCTCAGAGCTTACAAAGCAGGTGCTCATGACTGCAGTCCAGAAAGTCTGTCCTTTAATTGGTAAGTTTAATTCATTTACGTCAAAATTAGTACTGGGAGAAAATGACTTCTGCCATTTTGCTATTTGTTTTTTTTTTTGTGCATGTGTGTTTTATATGTTTCTTGTCCTCAAACCCTCTGATACTAATTTGTTTTGTGTCCAAGTCACTTTTTCTATCATACCACCACGACTTCTTCCCCATGCCAATTTCTGTATGTTTTAAAGTGTTTTTCTTAGTCACTGTGATGACTATAATTAACATGCTAAATCTACAGTAATAGTCTTAGTTGATCCCAGTAGCATATAAAAACTCTGTCCCCAATGTTGTTATTGTCACGAATTACATATTGTGCTCCAATGAACATAGACTTAAAACTGTCACCTTTGCCACAGTTCTTCATTTCTCCATTTTAGCTTGAAGGACTCCTTTTAGCATTTCTCATAAGGCAGGTCCACCAGCAATGAACTCCTTAACCTTTTGTTTATCTGGCAGTGTCTGAAATTCTCCTCTATTATTGAAGTTTACTTTTGTCGGATATAGAACCCTTGGTTAACATTAACTCTTTAAATATGCCATCCCAGTGCGTTCCAGCCTCAAAGCCTTCTGATGAAAAATCAGCTGTGACTCTCACTTGGCATCTCCGTGTGTGATGAATCATGTTTCTCTTGCAGCTTTCCACAGTCTTTCTTTGTGTTTGACTTTTAATAGTTTTGTCCATCTTGCTTATTTAGGTCTGAACATGTCTCTGATAGGACACATCTGCAAGGACCTGGAAGTAAGAAAATTGTCTCTTCTTAGCTTGATTTTCACTCATTCTGGGGCAAAGAGTAATTCCTTCATGTCTGCATGTGTTTCTTCCCTTCTGTCCTATTCTCAGAAGAATGGGCCTCATAGCAGCACTTTAGCAATTTTCCTCCAGACTAGACTTAGAAAAGTATGCCCAAGTTAGTATTGACCAAGAAAAACCATAAACTCTATGATTCCTTTCAGTTTTCATTTCGCAAGGATTAGGAACACATTCTTGCAGCCCTCCTGCTATTAGGAAATAATATTCTTTTCCTGAGAAAAGAGCCATATTTTCAAAATTAATTGGAATATACCACTTTCAGATTGCAATAAGGAAACATCCCAAGTTCCGAGACCACTGGGGACTTCAAGTAAATGAGATCTCATTAATTTGGCTAATTAGTCACTTGCTGGATTTGATGGTTTGTAAGCGGCAGCCCTTTAAGCAGAAAATTGAGCTGTAAAGTGGTAAAAGCCATCTGCCTGGTGAAGACTGCACCCAACCCTTATACCTTGAGTTTCAAAGCCTGTTTCAGACTTTTAAAAATACGCTTAGGGTGTTTAGACATCTTAGATTCTTCCACGTATCCTGGGGACAGGGAGAAGCCTGGAAAAAACAGATGCTACGCTGTTGGTGGCAGGAAAGAGGAAAGCTAGGGAGAAAGTGATGAAAGTCATTGTTAAATCTGTTTCTCCCTGAGGAAGGCCAACCCAATTGGCTTTCAGAAAAAGCCTCAAACATGGGCTTGTGACTGGTCACTGTGGAGCAAGGGAATAGGAAGGAAAAAATTTGGTCTCATGACAAAGTGCCACATGTGCCATCTCCTGGGAACCGGGCCTCACAGTGAGCAGGAAGGAAATCAGAGTTCTTCCTCCCACCGTGGCAACACGTACTGAACTACTCAGCCACCCAAATAGGGTTCAGTTTAATGAACTGAATGCCTGCTTAGACTGGCCTAAAAAATTCTAGGAATGTCTCACTTCCATTTGTGTTTTATGCAGACTCACAACAGCACCACCTGGCTCATGGTTTCTTGATTGGCAGTTGAGACTCCCTGGTTCAGGTAGGACCACATTCATCAGGCAACTTCTGTGGTCAGTCAGTCCCACAGGTGGCAAATGCTACCCATCATGCATTCAATTTCACTACTGTCAATCACTGAAAATCTTTCTTGACCTTGTACTCAGATACTGGTGATCCATTAATTAAAATTTTTGAACACATACACAAAGCACTGGGTGATACAGTAAGAAGCACACAGCTGAATAAGATTTCTATCTTAAAAAGTTTTAAAATCTATCTCTGGCTTTTATGGTGGTACACGACTGCAATCCTAGCTCTCAGCAGGGAAGATCACAAGTTTGAGGCCAACCTGGGTTACATGGTGAGACCCTGTCTCAAAAAAAACACCCACCTTTTGCTCCTGCAATAACTAATTTGTCTACAAGACAAAGAGCTTGTTACTGGTAGGAATACCATGGTTAACTCCCTACTCTAAAAACTCAAATAGTTTCTGACTTCTAGACTCACTTAGGAATCTGAGATTCCAAAGACACTAATTGAATGAACTCTCACACAATACTCACACCTTCCACCACTGTGTTGTACCTGAACAACTCTGCCATTTCCTAAACCCCATCCAGATAGACCAGGGCCTCCGAGAACTCAGCATAACTGGGGCTCATTTCCACATTGCAATGAGCAAATGTAAATAACTTTATTAGCAAGCAAAGAGCTAGAATGTATTTTTGAACATTGCTAATGTGTGTAAGAAACAAGCTTCTCTTATCATGCAGGGATTCAAATTAGCTATTTATGGGTTTCCCAAGGTGTGCAAGGTGTTGTTCCTTTCCAGTATTTTAGGACGAAAGCTTCGCATTTTAAGAAAACCTTCATTGATGATCCTCCCTTGGGCACAAAGACATTCAAATCTGGACTTAGTACCTTTTATCTGAAGAGCCCGAAACTGTCAGGTAGTGGGAAGTGTATCCCCAGGATCTGAGGAGTTTTTAGTCTTTTTTCCAACAATTTTATTGAAATGTAAGTCACACATCATACAGTGAACCCATGTCAAGTCCACAACTCGATCAGGTGACGTGTATGCACAGGTAGAGACAACTATCCCCAAAGTCAATTTTAGAACATTTTCCCACCTCAGAAAGAAACCTGTGTGCTTTGACTGGCAACCCCCACCTTCCCATTCCCCATGTCCTAGGAAAATTCTATTTTCCATCTGTATAAATGTCTCCATTCTGGAAGTCCAAGATAAAGGCACTTGCATGCTTTGGGGCCTCTCATGACAGACTCTTCCTCTCAGCACAGTGTTTTCAAGTTCATTCATGTTGTAGTGTGTGTCATTCCATTGTATGGGTAGAACAACACTTTGCTGATTCACTTATCAGTTGATGGAGGTTTGGGTTGTTTCCACCACTCAGCCATCGTGAATAAAGCTGCTGTAGATATTTGTGCTCAAGTTGTAGTGTAAGCATATGCTTTTGCTTCTCTTGGATGTATACCTAGGATTAGAACCATTAGGGGATATAGTAACTCTGTATTTAATCCTTGAAGGAATGTCCAGATCGTTTCCAAAGCAGCTGTACCATTTAACATTCTCATCTACATTCCCAAAAGTATTCCAGGATTCTGATTTGCCCACTTCCTTGCCAGCCCTGGTTATTCCCTGACACTTTAAATTCTAGCTGTCCTCATGGGCATGAAAGGGCATCTCCCGATTTTCATTTGCATTTCTCTGATGACCAATAGTGAAAAGAACCTTCTCGTTCATTTGCTTCTTGGTCATCTGTAACTCTTCTTTGGAGAAATATCTACTCAGATTCTTTGCCCATTTTTTAAAAAAAATTAATTTATTTATCTTTTTATTATTGACTTCTGAGAGTTCTTTACATATTCTGGATATAAGACGTTTGAAAGATCTGTGATTTGGATTGCCTTTTCACTTTCTCAATTGCATCCTTTGAAGCACAGATATTTGTATTTTGGATGATGCTCGGTCAGGGACAGCAAGTTTTTGCTATGTTTGAATCTTAGCATTCAAATCTTGATTCAAAGGTCACTTCGACAGTGGCTTCCCTTGTCACCATCCAAATCATCTCTCTAGTCCTTACCAAATTCTATGTTTAATTTACTTCATGATAGAGATCTTGGCTATTTGCTTACTTGTCTGCTAGAATATTCTAGAATACAAGATATATTAGAGCAAAAAATACATCCATTTTCTTCATGGGAATATCCTAAATAGCTAGAGAAATGTCTGTCATAACAGGTGCTCAATAAATATTTATTGAGTGAATGAATGAATACTCTCACCCAGACATTGGGCTAGGGACAAAAGCAAAAGAACAGATATGAAAGATCTGCAAACAGAGCTGGAGTCGTTCTAGAAATATATACTGTACCAGTGTTCTTAGGGGAGGTATATGGTTATAAGCAAAATATTCAACTGAAAGATAAGTAAATTTTTAACTTTATTTTTAAATATCCTGCTATAAAAATATTGTTAAAACAGACTGGAATGAGTTTGCTCTGCAAAGACTTTGTAGTCCTTTATTTGACTTTACTGTGTTCATAGAAACCTGTCATTGCATTTCACACCTGCTATCTCACCTCGGAAGAAGTGAGATGATATCTTCACTACCAGTTGAGAGAAATGAAAGGACATGAGCTACTTGTGAACCCTTGAGTCTTGGATGCCAAGGTTCTAACTTCCTCCCTGGTAACTTTCAGTAGGTAAGATCTTCCCTAATTCATGGAATTTTGTGAGGATCAGAGGAGCCACCAGCATTTCCACATGGAGGCAGGGCTAAGGTGTTCCCAAAAGAGTCCTGCTCTCAGGTTCCTCTGCCTCCTGCCTCTGACTGGAATGGCCCTCCCTCTCCTTTGCCTTCACTGGCTCCCTCCCATGCCCCAGTATTCCTGTAAACATCCTTTCTCTCTGAGGAAAGCTGACTTTGACTTTCTTGGGCTGCAGAACCATCTATGTTAACAGTTGTGTAGGGACCAGCAACTCCAAGATGAAACAAAAAGGACTGGAGCTGCACTCTATAAAGGAACCACACACATGTACTGTGTCACAAACTAGATCCCCAGCAATGCAAAACCCAACAATAACTAGAAAGGACGATCATCTAACATGCTTCCAAGTTTTAAAATACTAAAGAACTGGTGATAACTCCTAGTGCCCCCAAAAAGTAAGTGTCTAAGAGCTGGTCTAGTGCATTCTCGCTATAGTCTCTGTCCTGCTTCAATCAGCCACTCTGCTTCCCTCCTCCTCTAGCTGCATGGGTAAGTCCAGTCTTGGCTTCTGGGTGCTTCACAAGTGGCTAGTGTTGTCTTGTGCATCTCTTCAAACCATGCACACTGAGCAGGTTGTACGTGCAAAATAAGCACCAAGCAGAGGGTGGCATGGTGGGGCTTGGTCTTGCAGGCTCACCTAGAGGCAGGGACATTGTGCATTCTGCAATACATGAACTATCAGTGGCTCCCTTGTCAAAACACCACTTTAAGAATGTGGTCTTCAACAGTTTGTAGCTACAGAAGACGGCACCCCTTCTGGAGCAGAGGGACCAGTCCCAGGATATAACTGCCACTCTTCTAGTTCATTGCTGGTAGTCCAGGGCTGTGGCATCTGATGTGATGTGAGGTCTGTCCTCTTAGTCAGTGTTCAGCATCTTTGAGAGGAATGGCTGTGAAACCATTCAGAGGGAAATTCACTTCCTAGAGTCTGAAGTGAGAGCTCCTCTCTGGGAGAGCGGGTCCTCTGTCAGATCAGCCACTCGCCCACAGGTAGGGACTGGTATTTATTGTAGCTAGATGACACAAAGCTCAGGGTTCTGAAAGCCACATGTGCACCGCAACTGAAATCCTAAATCTGGTAAGGAAGGCCACTCCATCTACGAATTTTACCCCTATTTCTTTCTCTCTGAACTGTAGATAATACATCTCAGTGTTGGGGTCAGGAATAAGATAACTACACAGTATCTAGCTGAATACTAAAGAGGAATAAAACCACTGGCAATTTTTTAAAAACATCCCTCCAAGGCCTTATTGAAATTTCAAGTGTGAAGGAATTCCAGCCAATGTAAGTACACGTGATGTTCTATGAGGATATTTTCATAGAATGCCAAAACCCCATGACCTTTAAAATAAGTATGTTGTTTGTTAGAAGAAATCACCTCTTTTCAAAAGAAATGTGCTGAAATGTAAAACTGTTTCCTCAAATTTAAGTCCAAGACACCCTGAAGGGAGGAAGAGGTAACTGTTAAAAGAATTGAAAAGGAGAAATGACAGAACTGGTCTATGTCTGTCACTCTTTGTGTTTTCCCCATATTTTTGCAAACAAAGACAGTATAACAAATAAAACTATAATAAGTAAAAAATACATGTTAAATGAAAACCCATGATTAAATTATTAAGAACCATTAAGTATATAATTACATGGATTCTATTACATTAAGATAGCAATTTCTTTAAAGCCACAAATAATACCTCCTGAAACTTTAATTATTTAAATGAGAAGAGAAAGAGGCATGTTATCTTCCCTGACAAAGATTAAAATCAATTTAATTGCTTCTCTGCTGCCTTGACATTTTTCTCGCTGAGAGCTGAGCAACCAAAAAGGGAAATTAATACCATGGCTGCTAATCACTTATCCATGCACTCCATTTGATTGCACCAGGGAGAAAGCCATGCCCCTTGGCTGACTGAATCTCTGTCCCTTTTTCTGTTGTCATTGGGCAAGCTGTGATGTCAAGAACAAACCTCATTTTTAAGAGCCCATGATAGCACTGAGTAATGCATGGCCTCGGGAAATTGCAGTGTTTGAGCTTGGGTGAAGATATCCAGACAAAGTTTCGCTCCAAATTAAATTCATCCTTTGGTGCCTAATTTGACTGTCTAGAAACACAAGGGCATGGGAAGGGCTGCAGATCAAGAAAGAATGGGAGAGTGTGGCCATGATTGATGCTTTTCTGCCCACAGAGTGGAACTTATTTCTCAGGGTAGACAGCAGCGGCTTCCGGGGGTCAAACACCAACTCCCTGTCTCGAATCAGACTGTGCACTTGAAAGCTAGGTGCAACAGGGAGTGAGGGAGGCCCACCTCACAGCCTCCCGGGTTTGCTCATCTGAAAATGGGGCTTTTGTTAAACACCAGCACTGAGCAAAGGAATTTGCAATGTCATCTCCACTGTAGGTGGCAAAGTATCTGATTGTAAGAAAATGTCATTGTGAAATATTTATGAGTCTGGAAACACAAACCAGGACCCTGCCTTTTCATTTCATATCAGTGCTGGTTAACTTTACAGAGGATGAGAGACACTGGAGTGACTGGGGTTGTCACAACTAATAGATCTCAGGCTCTTTGCACCCAGGGAGCTCAGTTTCATTGAGGACCTAGTGAAGACAACTGTTAACCTTCCTCCTTCCCATTTGTCTCCTCCTGCCAGCCCCAACTGAATAAAAATAATTTGCAAACCTATACATTCAGGAGCAGAAAAGTCTTCCAAGAACCCTATCTGTTCCCTGGAGACTGAGAAATTTGGTTCATAGGGGAACAAATTGTCTTTGGGCTTTTCACATTCCTTGCAGTGACAATGAAGGATGACAAGGAATAATGCCCATCCAACCCAGTTGGTGTAAAAGCTTACCCAACTGGATACACAGAAAGGAAATGAAACAGAACCAACTTCTCTCCAAAGATAATGTAACATTCTTTTCACATTAAAAAAAAAAAAACACAGGCTCAGGTCAGCCCATGGCATGCATAAAGACACCCATCGGGTCTTATTTTGTCTGAGCTCAGTTCACCTGTCCTCAGGACCTGTAGATGACAGCACCTAGCTCTTTTTCATCAAATCCACTCATCCTGCTATATTGGATCACCTTGCTGTTAGCCTGGCACTGTCCCTCCCCATTTCAATTTGACCAAATTGAAACAGATGCTCAGAGGCTGTGGAGATCAAGACTGGTATAACAAAATTTGGAGCCAGTTTCTCAGCTTAAATCAATATTTAATGGTAAGCTTGCTTTTATTTATTTATTTATTTTTGGCAGGATTTTACTGGCAAATATCACTTTAAACTGAAAGTCAGAAGACTCAGTTATAAAGTATGCCATCCTTTATATCTTGAAAACAAATAACTCAGTTGACAAGACAACCTGGTGGATGGAGAGATGGCCCTCCCCAGAATCAGGTAAGACAGAGGATGTTATTGTTCTTAAATCATTTCAGGAGGTATTTAATTATCTCATCTTCATGCACACAGAAACAATTCAAATAGGGGGCAGAGGGAAGGAGACACGTGTGACATCCATTCACTGCCTAGTCAAATCCTGGGGCCACCTGAAACATCAAAGGCACACTTCAAGCAGGTGCAGGACCCCTCATGGAACAGGCAGGGGAGGAAGGCCAATGGCTCCACAGTTTAGAGCAGTGACAAGTCTATCAAGTGGGGAAAGACCCCCCCACAGAACATGCACAGAACAGGGCCACAGTGAGAACCAGAATGGATACTGTTCCCCAGTGACCTTGGTCTCACCTTGCCACTCTCCAACGCATGTGATGAATCTTCTCATGATGGGCCCAACACGACTGAGGAAGAAGTGACATCAGGTCATTAATGGAAGTCTCACTGGGCTTACCAGCCACAGCAAGAGTGAACTAAAGCTTTTATTTATTTAGTATAATTTCTGGAATGAGTTACAGAGATCAACTTCTCTTTTAGCTAACCCATGTTGACCTGTCATAGCAAAATGGAAACTAGGGGACTTTCATAAATTGTTATTAATAATTGAAAACAAATACATACACAGGTTTAGAAAGTTCACACTTAACTTAATGAGCACCATTCAGAGATAATGAGGACTCACTAATCTCAGAGACTCTATTTTACAATGCACACTCAAAAATTAGCAAACAGGGCCATATGTTCTGAATCTGTAGACTTCACAAGCCCCTCTTGTATGGCTGTCACTTGCCTTCAAGAGTATTTTGCAATTTTCAAAAGAAGGAACTTGTCATTCACTTAATGAATACCTAGGCTTTTGGGTGGGATTAGGAGAGACATTATAACATCACCAAGAAACAGAAGGGACTCAAAGCACCCAAGTAAGGGAGAAAAGAAGCCAGTCTAGTACCTGGGCATGGAAACTGCCCTCCTACACACACACCTCCAATGTGACAGAGCCTGTTGTGTGGTGTTCTTTCTATATGTCGTCCTTCTGTACATGCTGTCATGTTGTTCTGCAAACTCAGACTAACCTCTCGGTACCATGCCCTTTCCTCTAAAGATTTCTCCCCTTAAGAGACGTCATTGAACTTGCCTTCTGCTTCTCCTCCAGATTCTGGGAGTAAAGTGACTTCCATGGGACCTCATCCAGAAAGTCCCATGGACCTCACACCCACTTCTTTGAGCACACCAAGGGGGAGACCCCATCTACATCAACACAAGCATGCATGCAAGTTTAATCTAACTTTGCCTTCCATTTTCAGCTCGCCTGTCTTTCGCATGTCTGCCACCCACAGCAGATTAAAAGCTCAAGGAGGTAGGAGCTGTTGTGAGAACCCCAGGGATTTTGGCAGAACTTCTGTGGGAACCATATGGCAGCATTTGCAATCCATGAAACATTTTTAAGATAAAAGATAGTATTATTCCCAGAGGATGTCTCTCTCCCTTTCAAGCAGACTGACCACCTCTGCCAAACTTGGGAATAATATTTTCTAGAAAGACGGTATGAGTTCAGGAGATTGACTACCAGCAGGTCAGCAACACACCCCATAATACCTGTTTCTAATTCACAAGAGGGAAAAGACAAGCTGTGACATTTCTGACACTTCCTAGTTGTAACAATCCCCCATAGCACATTTTATCCATCTTTGTAATGAAGCGACAGGGCAAAAAGAATTTTTTCCATTTTTTATCTTTGTAGCAGGCTGGGTTTGTTAACACAAATCTTATTAAGAGCTTCAGAGGTTAAAAAGATAATAAAGAAAATCATGACCAACAATCTGGTTTTCTTTCTCCACCTACTCCTCAATTATTTTCTCTTCTTTTTCTTTTTTTTAAATGACTTTTGCCAAAAGTATCACTCTGCTAATCTTAAACAAGTGGAACAAGGAGACATCTGTCCCCTCCAGTTTGGCCAAAGCCAGTGGTACCTTATGCTCTGGTTCAAAGAGACAAGTTAGTGAGAGAGTAAAGTCCTCAGAGGGCCAGTGACTTTCAGGGCGGTGGCACAGCAGACACGAACTTCTCACATAACTATCCACTGAGCAGACAGAAGAAGAGTTCCAGAATGTCACTAAGATGTCACCACTCCCAATCACAGTGGACTTAGGACCTCGAGAATGCCCTGATGAAAATGGATTACAGCCATCACACCCTCTGATGTCTATTGACAGTTTGAGCCCAGGGCCTTGACCACACTAAGCAAGGACTCTAGCACTAAGTTACTTCCCTAGCCCTGAATTTTTTTTAACATATTTAAACTTAAGTCCATTTTTTGTTTCGTGTATAAGGGGAGAGAGGTTACTTCTTGGACTGTCTTGGTTCCCTCTTCCCTAAACTTTTGAGGACCTCATGAAGTCCTGAGCAAATGAATTATTGTGACACTTCAATGGAAATGCTCATGATCAAGAGACCAAAGTCTTGGTTTTCTGGAAGTATAGTGGCAGTGCCCCATGAGAAATGACATGAAAGCACCCTCTGAATGTCATTAAAGACACTTGAGGGTTTATTAATATTTCTGAGAATGGCTTCTAGGGTAAGAAATACTAATAATTTTTGGCACTTTCTTTGGGCATAAGTTAAGCTTTTAAGAAATAAGCATTCCTAATATACAAGCAAGAGATGCATGGGACACCAGGCTTCCATGACCACTGCTAGAATTTTGTAAGAGTGCTCGTCTCCCTTTCAAAGACTGCTGTGGAGGGGTGGATCATGGTATAGCTTTAGAAGCTGTCACTGCTTCTTAGGGGAATTGCCTCTGTACTTTCCTTCACCTCTTGGAGATGATGATTATGACCCTGATGGTGACAACAATGACATGTACACTCAATCAAAACCCACTTCATAGGAGGAAGGAAGGGCAGGTATTTGAGTACCAGCCTAGAGCCTAATTCTAGCACCTAGGCCCTAAGGGTTGGGCTAACAATTTTGCTGACCCTTTGCCAAGAGGTATTTTTATTCTCTTCTGTTGAAATATCTGTTCAGCATTATCTATAGGCGATGTTCAGGACTAAGTTGGAAAAAGAGTACTTTGGGCATCAAATTATATCTTCCTTGTTCTTTCAAAGCAATTCACACAAGCTATTGCTACTCAAGAATTTAGCTGGATTTCCCACTCCCCTCTAAAGCAACTTATGCATATTTTTCTTACACTATAAAAAGTATCCTTCTTGACAGATGTTACTGAAATACCATTTGCTTCATCCTTTCAAATTCCCAGATAGAATTTCGACCCAAATTCCAATGTACAGAATATAGGTACTTCAGGAAATGGCCCATCTTATCACCAAATTTAAGTCTTGGTAGGGTTTCCTACTTGCCAACTCCCCCCTGAGTTGGTCTTCAATTTCATTGGGTCCTGAGTGGGCTGTCTTACTACGCCAGCTAAATTCCATCAAAGCAATGGCCAGTCAACCTATTTGGCAGTGAGCAAATCAAAAAGATAAAAGCAAGGTTGGAAGCAAAAACTATCCTTTGGTGGTAGGACTAGAGAAGCAGAATCACGTAGACATGGTCCAGGATAAAGGATATGTGTCATGGTACCCGGGTCTTGGGAGATTGCAATGGATGACTGCAGGGTCCCTGGCTTATCCCAGCTTAGCAGTGAGTCCAGGGTGAATCACAGGATTACTCTGACTTTGAGGTTGGGTAAGACATGTTCCAGGTTGAGGTGAGAACTGAGAAAAATAATAATGCAAAGATTCTTGCAATTGTTAAGTTACTAAGCAAAATGCTATGTTGCTACTTGGGTGGTCCTAATTATCAATGTTTCTTAACTACAGTATGCCCAGAAAATATAATTGCCTCTAGAGAAACATATTAATGATGCTGGTGAGGAAAGTGGGATTAGGAACCAGACAACGTGAGCTCACATCCCATCTCTATCACTAGTTCATCTCCACTTGCTTAGATAATCCCTTAATTCTAAGCCTTGATTTTTCTGTTCTTTAAGATGGGGATAATAAGACTAGCTTGAAAGAAGATGGTGAGACTTCAGTGCTGCTAAGGAGCCTGCTCATAGTGGGCTCAGTAAACAGTGCTTTTACTGGTATCAGCTTTTATTATTGAAGTTTTACTCTGGGACTTTTGAAGGAGATTACCTCCTACGAATTTTTTAGCATAAGGAAAGGATGAGTCTATACCACACTCCAGTCAGAGGAGGATTTCTATTAAACCCATTAACAGAGATCTATATAGATATTGATTACAGATATACATACAGAGATAGATGATAGATGATAGATAGATAGATACATAGATAGATAATAGATATTGGACCATACTAGGATTTGAACTTAGGGCCTTGCACTTGCTAAGTAGGTACTCTACCAATTGAGCAATACCCTCACCCCTTTTGATTTGGTTATTTTTGTGATGTGATCTTGCATTATGCCCTGGTCTGGCCTAGAATGCAGTCCTCCTATGCATGCTTCCCACATAACTGAAATGACAGGCACAAAACCACCACACTCAGACTTTTATTGGTTGTCATGATGGGAGTCTCATGAACTTTGTGCCTAGTCTGGCATGAACCTGTGATACTCCTGAATAGCTGGGATTACAGGTGTGAACCACTATGTCTGGCTAACATAGGTACTTTGAAAGTATTCCAGTGATAGAAAACCCTAGAGTCATCTCCACAAAGTAGCTCCAACTATCTCATGCTGTGCTCCTGGGAGAAGGGCAGGTAAAATATAGAGAATTTAGTCAGTATTTCTGTGTACTTTTGTTTTCCTTTCTCTTAGTGGAAGAAATACTTTTCTATTAACTTGAAGTTTGGGGTTTGAAGTTCTAAACTCAGTACCAGTATCTTCAAAGAGTAGAAAAGAATGTTTGAACATTAGACATTGTATGAGAAGCTGTGGGAATCTCACATTTCTGAGCAAGAGGTGGGAATTCTCAGCAAAGTCCCTCTCCTGAGAGACTGAAGCTTTCAGGAAAGCTTGGTTTAAGTCAGCAAGCTTAGTCACACAGAAGACTCCTGGGGACATGATGAGAGAGCAGGTTTCAGTTGCTTTCCTCTTGGCTGTCACCTCAGTGTGCTCTGTGGAGTGACTGAAAGATGCATGAACTCAAGCCCAGGAAGACTCCCATACCATCCAGCCACTTTCAGGTCTCAGCTACCCACAGATCCAGCATCTACAAGGAGTTGATTGTGAAGATTGATCCTGAGGCTACAGCACAGATGTTTAGGAAACACACGTTCCAGGTGCACCTGCCACCCTTCACCCCAGCAGGGCAACAGCTGCCTTCCTGCCCTCTCACTATTTCACACATTCAACCATCTCCCCAAGTGTCTAAGTGAGCTAAGATGCTTCCTCACTCTCATGTCCCCCTCTCAGAAAGAACATGTATATGGGAAAATGGTGCCAAAATTCCCTGCCATATCCAGCCCCTTATGTCTCTCTGTGATAGCTTAAAAATATGCTTAAAGATTTGATTTATCTGGGAACAAGAGCACATTTTGTTAAACAGGTAACTGCAGTCACCATGCTCCTCAGCACATGAGACCCAGGTTTCTCTCCATCCTCCCCTTGCAACAGTGAGACAGATGCACCCCACCCCACTGTGCTCAGGACCCGGAGCACTGCAGCCCAGGAGGAGATGAAGGCGGTAGCTGGAGGCACAGCCAACCTGGGGCTTACAGATGTTCATGGAACTTGCAGACAGCCCACCGAAACTCCTACCCAGAGCTGGAAAGGCATGCATCCAATTCAGCTGGAAATGGGTCCACCCTGGGGAAGGAAACAAGAAATCCCAGCTGCTCCAGATGTGGGTTAGCTACAAAGGATTCCAGGGAGCTCAAACGCATCTTTCAAGAATAGAAACTTGCAGTCCATCATAGGTTGTTTTTGAACTTCAGAATTCTCACTTTGCCAGTAAAACAGACAGTTAAGTCAGATAATGCCAAGAAATGGTAAATAGCACATCTGAGACAAGGCTGGTGTGAGGCAGAGAACACAAGTACCCCAAAAAGCCACTGAGTTCCCTACCCAGTGCTGGGCACCAAGCAAGCATTCCTATCTCATAAGCCTCCTCTCAATTGCCCTATTTGGACACATTTGTAGAACACATTACTCACCCCACCCTCTATTCCCAAAGCACGGCAGATGGCTTAAGCACAGTGTTTCAAATCAGATGTCAAGCAGAGACAGACCTGGAGTCCAGAGCATCTGGATTCTCAACCAGCCAAATGCGGAGCATGTGAGAGGCTTGAAGAGAACCGAGGGGAATGATCATCCAGGGAATTTGACAGCACATTGTTAGTTAGAGGGAAAACAGACCCCAAATTGTGTGGTCAGTCTTTCTTAAACCCCAGTGGGAAGAAAAGATTCAGGCTCACAAAGTAAGTGAGAGCATTTCAGGAACTAGACATTTCAGGTAAATTTCTTCAACACACACACACACACACACACAGAGAATTGCTATCATAATTCTCCTATCTAATTTTTTTCAAATAAGGTGACATACAAGAAATTACAAGTGACAATAAGATAAGTGGGAAAGGAGTAACTCAGCTCTGTGTAATATTCATGTTTTTTTTTAAAACCTGAGTAGACTAGATTCACAAAACACAAAGGGATCTATTTCTACATTTTTGGAAAATTAACATTTGTCTATTTTGATAATATTTCCAGGTACAGTCAACTTGTGAGGTAAAGACACAGGCATTGAAATTACATTTTTATCAATAACTGAAAAGTTCAAGAAGCCTAGTGATTTTTGTTGTGTCCAGTTGGATACTTGTCAACTTCGCCACTTTGTCAGCTTGTTGGTGACAATAACCTTGCTATGAGACCTTAGCTAAGCTGTCCTAATCATTTCCCTGGCTTTGTTTGCTTCTTTGTAAAGTGAAGGGTAGGACATGTAAGCTCTGAGGCTCTTTCTTGTAATATTTTATGGATACACAGCCTCACCTAATTAAGTAATGTATGTAAAGTACCTAATGCAACATCTTGCACGGAATAACTGAGAATTGATGTCCCAAACCTGGCACTGTTGTGACCACAGTTTTCCTTTGAATATCACCTACTTGGTATGTAAGTTGAGATCTAGAACTTGACCTAGGTGGGTCCAGAGAGAAGCCTGGGGAGCAGGAGTTACCATCCTTCCTCACCCTCAGAGGGACCATGCCCAGCCAAGGCTCCATTTCTTAGACTTACAATGACAACTAACTTTCAACCTGAGTTTCAGAGAGGACATTTGAACCACAGTAAACTCTGTCATTGCATGTAACTGATTAGGAAATGGAAGTGCAGAGAAATATAAGTGACTTTCTCAGAGTCACACAGCTAGGAAATGGCACAACTGCTTCTCAGACCCAAGCAGGTTGGCTCCAGACTCCATATCTTCAACAGTCTCTTTCTGTCTTGAGACCTTTAGGTTTAATCCATCTCCCATAGTCAAGACAGATTCATTCCAAGTTGAATAAAACAGTAAGTATATTGCTAGTGCTTAGCCATTGTTTTTCCTTAGTTTATCCTACAGGTATTTTTTTTTTAATTTTCTCACCGACCCTATTTAATAGTGTCCCCTGGAACACCACAGAGACCAAGACAGCACCCCCAGAGAAGTATAAAGTAACTCTCCTGCTCCTCTCTGGAAGCCTAATGGCACCACAGTTCCCCCATGCTCACAGGTCAGCAGGAAGGGGAGGGACAGCAGAGAAGCACTGAGGGCTGAGGGCAGCATGGAAAGGGAAGTGAATGCAGAGGTCCTTGGGTAACTGGAGAAGAGTCAGAAGCTCATAAGCAGGCTGTTAGGTGACCCAAGCTGTGTTTTGGGAAGGACAATTTTCACCAGTTCATGGGATGAACTGCAAACGGGGATAGCAATTTGACAGCCCTTCCCCTTGTCCTGCAGAGCCATCAGGGGACCTCAGGCTGAGCAGTGGGAGTGGAGAGGGATTTTAGAAAAGAATCGGCCCCTGTGTCTGGTTACAGGAAGAGGCTGTGAGGAAGGACACAGAGGCAGGCACCCAGGGAATGGTAATGTCACTCAGTCATGCTGGTGAGCAAGATAGATCTGGGCCTGCCTTCCTGCCACTTACAGTACAGTGGAGACACATAACAAGAAAGAATGATAGAGAACAGATAGCATGGAGATGCAAGGCATGTGTGTATGGAAGTGGTGTAATATGATGTACTGAAAGCTGTTGAAGAAGAACAGGGGAGCAGCATGACAGAGGGAGTAATTGAGAGCTTAGTGTGATTAAACCACAGTATATACATGTGTGAAATATCATGGCAGAACCCCCTTGAATTATCAATATACAGTTTTAAAAAATGAAGGGTAGGAAGGAAAAACCAAGGGAAAGGGTGACTGTGATGGGTCGACTTTATATACATGTGTGGAAATAGAACAGTGGAACTTTTTGAAATTGTTCTAAGAAGAGGATGAGGGGGATGAGGGAGAGTGATAGAGGGGGTGATTTTAATTAAGATACATTGTCAGCACAGATGTAAATGTCACAATATATCCCCCATATAACTATTATATGCTAATATTTTTTTAAAAGCAAGCTAATACAATCTGTGGAGTTCTGCAAAATAAACCAATGTATAGACTATAAGCTGGAGAAGAAGGCAGGTCTTCTTAGGGATAGAAAAATAAGCCCTATGGCCTTCATTGAGAAGAAAAGAAAGCAGCTAATTTCTATAAGGAAGGGATCCTAAATTCTGAAGGCACCATGATTTAGCTGCAGGTGCCTAATAATGGCTCCACAGGGCAGAATCTGAGCTGGTGAAAGAGTGAATGAGACTTGGGTAAGCTGCAAAAGTCAACCCCACACCCCTTTCCAAGGTTTGGAAAAGATGGAGAGAAACAGGGGGTTTGCTTGGAAAAGAAGCTTTGTGCAGGCTTTCCTAAGATAAGGCAAGGTGCAGCTTCTCTGTGAACTACAGCAGAGTAATCAGCGCAGGAAGAGGTTAAAGAGGCACCAGAGGAAGAGCATGGCTCAAGGCAAAGACCCAGAGAAAGAAGGAGAGCACAGGAAGAGCAGAGAGCCAGGAAAAAGGAAGGAAGTGGCCTGCATCCAGAAAAGAGTGCACAGTTTGGGACCATAAGGTGAAAATAAACAGATGTCTTTTTCCAAATATTGGATGAAGGTAGGAAGCAGCTCAAGAAAGCTTCCCTTCCAGGTGGCTGAATCCAGGTCCCCCACCACCACCTTACACAGAGAGCTGTCTACCAGGAAAGGAACCTGAAATCATCTGTTATTAAAAATTCAATACACAAACAGTGTTTGCAAAGTCACACCAGCACTTATCTCAAGAAATCAATAGAATGTATTAAGTGACTCTGATTTTCCTCTTACCATCAGAAACAGGAAAAATCTAGTAAGCTGTTTGAATAGACGTCACTTAAATCAATTATCTGCAAATAATTGAATTTATTTTCAAGTCCAACAAAAGAGGAAAATCATTTTAATTGCTTCTTTTAAATGGGTGTGCTTCCATCATAGGCAGCATGTAAGCAGGAAAGAAAGATCTGCATAGACAATGATATTTGTGGAATACTTGCTGTGTTCCAAGTGCCTTAGGTTTGAAAGGGGTAAGGTGCAAAGGTATTGGTTGCCTTTCTCATGTAGTTCTAATAGTCTTTAAAGTAGATGCTATCATCTTTTCTTTACATAGAACTGAGGCTCAAACATGTGAAAACAGATGCTCCCTAGATTTCATCCTCTGGTATAACTACCAGAATGCTCATGTCAAAAGACTGGTTTGATGCCAAACTCAGGAGCCCCGTTTGGCCCCCCTGCCACCGTAAGAGCCCTGATACTCAAGAATCCATCTCCAGGATTCATTATCAGAGAGATCTTCATGCAGCATCATTTGCTCATAGCTCATCGTAACACATGATTCCAGCTGCCTTTCTTGCCCACAGTCCTCTCTCTGGCATCTGCCTGGCCATTAGTCCCTGTTGAAAAAACAGGCTCAAGTGGCTATATGGTACTTCTGCTCACTACTCACAGCTCAGTGGATATCTAGGAGTGGAACATCTGATCCATAGCCAATGGCTGGTCAACTGCTCTCTAAAAGGAACCCCATCTAAGATGCAGATAATCAATGCACCCCATTGAGATGGGCTTATACCTAAAAACCATGCAGGTTTAGTGTTAGAGCAGGAGCAGATCCAACATCAGGAGTATGCTCTACTGTGGCCATGAGAGTAGGACAAGGGAGGAAAATACGTTTTCAAAGAAGAGAATGGAACAGAAACACAGAGAATCCACACAGCCCTGGGAAAGAGGTCAACTTCACTCCTGACTCTTGTCCCCTTGGGGCCACCTGTGCTTGATACTGGGTCTTCTTCGTCTGTGCCATTGTCTAAACTCACCTTATAAGAAGTCCCACTCTTAGAGGAGGTAGTTACTGCCTGCAACAAGTCATTGATGAAACCCTCACGTGGCACAAACAAGGCACTAAAGATATAATGTCGTATGTTCTCCCTCATATGTGGACATTAGATCAAGGGCAAACACAACAAGGGGATTGGACTATGAGCACATGATAAAAGCGAGAGCACACAAGGGAGGGGTGAGGATAGGTAAGACACCTAAAAAACTAGCTAGCATTTGTTGCCCTTAATGCAGAGAAACTAAAGCAGATACCTTAAAGCAACTGAGGCCAATAGGAAAAGGGGACCAGGAACTAGAGAAAAGGTTAGATCAAAAAGAATTAACCTAGAAGGTAACACCCACGCACAGGAAATCAATGTGAGTCAATGCCCTGTATAGCTATCCTTATCTCAACCAGCAAAACCCCTTGTTACTTCCTATTATTGCTTATACTCTCTCTACAACAAAATTAGAGATAAGGGCAAAATAGTTTTTGCTGGGTATTGGGGGGGAGCGGGAGGGGGTGGAGTGGGTGGTAAGGGAGGGGATGAGGGCAGGGGGGAGAAATGAACCAAGCCTTGTATGCACATATGAATAATAAAAGAAAAATGAAAAAAAAAAGATATAATGGCATTAGCTAACCTTCAGTGCATCCATTAACCCACCTGCTCCCCTCAACAAAGTGTTCATTTTATTCTCTTTCCACAGGAAAACAAATACTGATGCAAAAAAAATTAATATCTGAATGTCTTCCAAAACTCCATTTAAATTCATTCCCTAGCACTAAGGAGATCCAACTTTCACCCAAAATAAACTCGAGCCTGCCTGTGTTTCAACTCAAAGTTAACTCAGGTTTTAAATCCAAGAGGGTTTTCTAACTAGTTTAATTGGTGGGTTGGGAATAATTCATTTCTTTTTCAACAGTAGAAACAAGTTGAAAATAGCTACAGAAAACACAATTTATTCCTGAACCAGAAATTAAAACTTAATAACGTGAAAGCAAATTGCAACGAGCTTTTATCATATTTTGCCCTTGATGAACATTTCTGGCTCCGCAGCTGCTCTAGGAAATACAACTGTCACTCCAGTGAAGAAATAAGGAACTATTGCTGGGGTACAGCTGCCCTCCTAATAGTGTTAGGGTAAACCCTTCAGTGAGCCACAGCCCAGAAGACAGCTGCATTCCTGCTGAATACTGATCAGACTCCATGCCAGCTACAACAGTCCCCTGACACAACAGCACGTGGAGAAGAGCATGTGAGCTTCACTGGATACCTGTTACTTCTCCTCCCTACCATGCTTTCCTCCTGGGAACTTTTCTGAACCTAACTTCACTCTGACTCCTGTGAGGAAGACACCATTTTTCTACATGGCCCTGCCTCTCTGGACATAGCTAACTGGTCTGAGACATGTCAAGTAGAGCCTTCCCTCTGGATCTTGCACACCAGAACCAAGAAGGAGGACCAGTGCTTATAATGGGAAAGTTTAAAATGTAGAACTCAGGAACTTATCAGTAGGCCATGTTCCCTCACACATGGAAGAAGCAGACTGAAAAGAGAGAATGGAGCCAACCCCCAGAGACACAAGCAAATTGACATCCTCTTTACAGCGTTCCTGGGCTCAGCCATATTAGACTCATCCCTATATTTGAATACTCAATCCTTCCTTGGATTACCAAGGTCAACAAGCCTCTTTTATCTAAACTGGATTAATTTCTGTCACATTCACCCACAAGTCCCAGTGCAATCTTCCATCGCATTCAACATATTGTCTATTCTTAAGAAATGATCCATTCTCCATTTTGCACAGAAACTTGCATAGTCCCAATGCGTTTCCTATGTTCCCATTTCTTACTTCTGACCTACACTCTCTTACTAACCAGATCATCCTTCCAATTTCATGATTTATGTAATTGCCTTAGCATCTCAGCCACCACATGGCAGACCCCGGTGAATTTCAGTCCTGGGACATGCATAAAACTGTCATCTTGCTGATAGCCATTAAAGAGTTTTCAAAGCTGAAAGCTGGCTTGTTCACTCAGCAATGTCCTCACACAAACTATGGAGGGCAAAATGACCCAAGTGGTCCCCAACAGAGCCGGTCTAATAAACAGAACAGGAAGCTGTGCTCTGTGAGCATACACCATTGACACTGTAGCCTGGCAGCCACCTCAATGTGAGATGCCAGCGGCAAAATGGTGTTGGGAAAGCAGGGGCAGGAGGAAGTGCATTGAAGGCTGGAAGAAGCTAGAGCAGAAAGAGCTGAACATGTCATTCAAGTTCTCATCCCTGGGTCAGAGGTGCCAGTGAGGATGGGAGCAATCATTAGTAAAAGTCTAGACAATATCTCAGTCACACTCCAATGCCAAGGGCCTCCACCCACATCTACTTACCACGTGAGCACAGTCTATGAAGTGGAAGGGAGGGAGGGAGATGGGGACCAGAACTGCCATCACAGATGTCCTTTGAAGAGGGATTTCCAGTTTAGCAAGCCTCAAACTGTACATCAGTACAGGGTCATCATTGTTGTAATCAATCATGCCTGGAGACACTTCTGGTCTCTCTGTTTCTGTCTCTCTGTCTCTCTCTTTTCTCCCACTTTCTCTCTCTTCCACAGGAATCTTTTTAAGGGATTATCTTCTTCCTATGCTCTGTGCTCTACTCTAGTCCAGTTCAATGGTTCTCATGTCCAGAGAGCAAAAGAACATTTTAAAAAATCTTTAAAGTCTGTGTTCTAGATGATTCCACTGAAAGGCTGCATCATCGCTACCTGGGAGCAGGTTATGAATGCAAAATCTCACCAGACCTCTGAGTCCCCAGCTGATTTGAACAAATGCCCTGTGCCACACAGGAGGATCATGGTGGATGACATGCTATTGCTATTCACAATAGCCAAGTTATGGAAACAGCCAAGATGTCCCACCACTGACGAATGGATTAAGAAATGTGGTATCTATACACAATGGAATTTTATGCAGCCATGAAGAACGAAATGTTATCATTCGCTGGTTAATGGATGGAATTGGAGAACATCATTCTGAGTGAGGTTAGCCTGGCCCAAAAGACCAAAAATCGTATGTTCTCCCTCATATGTGGACATTAGATCAAGGGCAAACACAACAAGGGGATTGGACTATGAGCACATGATAAAAGCGAGAGCATACAAGGAAGGGGTGAGGATAGGTAAGACACCTAAAAAACTAGCTAGCATTTGTTGCCCTTAACGCAGAGAAACTAAAGCAGATACCTTAAAGCAACTGAGGCCAATAGGAAAAGGGGAACAGGTACTAGAGAAAAGGTTAGATCAAAAAGAATTAACCTAGAAGGTAACACCCACGCACAGGAAATCAACGTGAGTCAATGCCCTATATAGCTATCCTTATCTCAACCAGCAAAAACCCTTGTTCCTTCCTATTATTGCTTATACTCTCTCTACAACAAAATTAGAAATAAGGGCAAAATAGTTTCTGCTGGGTATTGAGGGGGGGAGGGAGAGGGGGCGAAGTGGGTGGTAAGGGAGGGGGTGGGGGCAGTGGGGAGAAATGAATCAACCAATCCTTGTATGCACATATGAATAATAAAAGAAAAATGAAAAAAAAATTCTCATGAAAGACTTAGATGATTGCAATAAGCAGAAAGCAAGTATTATTCTTGGATAGGAAGAAAATATTAAAGCGATATCAGTTTTTTCACTTATTCTAGATACATCTTTTTCAGTTCACAAAATGATACTTAAGTTCATCTGGAACAATAAAAACGTGAGAACATTCACAGGAGAACTAAAAGGACTAGCTCTGAGCATTGCCAGCAAAGAAAACGTAGTATAAGCTATGTGGGAGGCTGAGCTGGGGAGGATCCCGGTTCAAGGCCAGCCAGGGTGAATATGTTAGAGAAACCCCACCTCAATAGGACCCTGGGTGTGGTGGCATGCACCTGTCATCCCACCTATGGTGGGAAGCATAAAATAGGAGGCTTATCGCCCAGGCTAATCTGCGCAAAAAGCAAGACCCTATTTCCAAAGTAACCAGAGCAAAAAGGGCTGGAAGCATGGCTCAAGTGGTAGAGCTCCTTCCTAAGTAGCACAAACCCTGAGTAACAAGAAAGAAAAGAAAGGAAGGAAGGAAGGGAGGGAGGGAGGAAGGGAGGGAGAGAGGGAGGGAGGGAGAGAGGGAGGGAGGAAGGAAGGAAGGAAGGAAGAACGGAAGGAAGGAAGGAGAGACAAAAGAAGGAAGGAAGGAGAGAAAAAGGAAGGAAGGAAGGAGAGAGAAAGAAAGGAAAGAAGGAAGGAGAGAAAAAGGGAGGAAGGAATTAGAGAAACAGGAAGGAAGGAAGGAAGGAAGGAGGAAGAAAGGAAAGAAGGAAGAAGAGAAAGGAAGGAAGGAGAGAGAAAGGAAGGAAGGAGAGAGAGAAAGGAAGGAAGGAAGGAAGTTAGGAATGAAGGGAGGAAGGGAGGCATGGAGGGAGGGATAGAGGAAGGGAGGGATAGAGGGAAGGAGACAAAGGAGAAAGAACTGAATAAAGCTATAATAATTTAAAAGTTTGCTACTGACATCAATATGACCAGGCTCTAACAAATAGAGACCCTTGTTACAGTATGAGGTGAGCAATGCTGTGTTAAATAAGTGTATTTCCTGAAAAAGTATGTTAAATATATTTAATATTGTTGAACCACTTGAATAGCCATTAGCAAAAAGAAATTGCAGATGGAATGAAAATTCAAAGACAGCTCAAGGATATTAACAACACACAGGTGAAGCGTTATATCGTTATCCAAGGATGCAAACATCCTCTATCGACATGAAATGAACCCAACACCCATGAAGAGATATTGCCAAACTGAATACGCAACACCAAAAGTGTTTTGACAAAGGTCAGAATAGAAATTTAAAAATTGGAAAAAAAATTGCAACATGTAAAACAGACTTTGATCCATATGAAAAAGAATAATCCCAAAAGAAAAATTCAGAAAGGACACAAAACAGCAATTGACATCAAGAGAACCATGGGGGCTGGAGATGTGGCTCAGGTTGCTGCTTTGCAAGCTCAAAGCCCTGGATTCAAACCCCAGACCCACCAAAAAAAAACTATGAATTACCCACAATTTATAAATATTGGGCCAAAAATAGGGTAGCATTTTTTTCAGATCAGCAATAACTTTAATTAGTTTTACAATACTTAATCCTGAATCTTACACATCGTTGGTGAGATTACAAATTGGTATAAAAATAACTTTGGAGGGCTAATTTGTCAAGTGAAAACTTTTGTGCCCTTTTCCCATTCTCTTGTAGGTATAGAGACTGACAGAGCAAAAATACTAGATTGTGTAAATAAAGGTATTTGCAGGAGGATATTTGGAATGGAAAGAGTCTGAAATCGACCTTTTACAGAACATTCGGTAAATGAGGACGAGTGTATCCAGGTCATACACCACCATGCAATGGTGAGAACGAGCTGCATTTCACCTTCTTCTGTGCAAGAATGACTCATAAATACCTGGTGGGAAGGAGCAGCTGATTCCAGAGCAAGATAAGTACTGGAACTCTGGATTGAAATCAGGACATCTGAAAACAGCCTGTCCTGGCTCTCCCACCAATCACCTGTGTGACATTAAGTGATGTGCTTTGCCTTCTGTGCTTAAGTTCCCACATATTCTAAAGGGAAATTGTAACAGTGCAGGCCACACGGAGTCCTGCAGGGACCAGATGTAATCAGCGAGCTTACAAGCACCGGTGCAGTACCTGACTCATCATAAGGGCGAGAGGCCTTCCTCAGTTACCTCTGGGAAGTGGGCGCTTGCCAAGACTTCCATTTGCACTTTCTCAGCTGCTTGGTTTTCAGCTGAAACATATTGTTCTTTTTACAGTAATACTTTCTCAGTTGAAAGAATCACATGGAACCTGATTAAAGACTCATCCGTGAGTACCTCAATATTTTTCATATTTGCAAAGTTAATTTCCAATGTCTGGAGTCTTTCCTCAAAGAATAAAAGAAAATAGCAGTTCCCTGGCACCTGTAAACCTCACTCTACCCATCCAGACAGGAGAGCTATATTTACCCAGTATAAAAAACAGCAGTGACTCATGAGGATGATAAACTATTATTCATCCACTCTTCAAAGCATATAAGACAGTCTGACCTTCACAGCACTCCTTCAGGGTGAGAAGATGATAACCCAAATACATAATCATCAGAATCAAAATCTGATTTCTAGATCATCAGAAAAATCAGCCTCTTCTGCTGCCAAATGATCCCCCTGCTGGTCACATTTCCAATCAATCAGAATATAATCCTATCACCAGCCAGGAGCGAGCACAAGGATTGCATTTGTTTCATAGCTGGTCTAAACATGATTACGGCTTTCATCACACTGCCATATCTTCAAGTCAATAAGGATTTTCTATACTGCATTTTCGTGTTGCACAGACTGTGTGGGGGAACGGGAGTAATTCCAATTTCCTGCACAAAGCCAGCTCTGCACAGAACAGATCAGTAGCTGTTCACGTTGGTTTGTTCAGGATCAACCAAGGCACCCCTCGCAAGCCCAGGAATGCATTTCTCTTATTTCAGATGCAACCTGTTTCTACTTAAAAATAGATTCCCCTTTCAAAAATGAACTTTTCAGACACTTTCAAAAACGTGGATGCTGTGAAAATCACAATAAAATCACAGTATCCTGCCATATCCTAGACATTTTTTAAGACACAACAATTTCCCTTTTGAATCCCAGAGGTAGTAAGCATGGTGACTGCTAGCCCAGTAGGGTTTTGTGGACAGAAACCAGCAACATTCAGCAACCATGATCTTCTTCCAACCTGAAACTTTAACTTAGTCCAGCAAGACATGAACACCTATTGCTTTCTGCCCAAAGCTCCATGGCCCCAGAGGAGGCCTATGAAGAGATGGCCAAACACTGTTGGAAATATTTTCTTGAGAAGTCTTGTACCCCACATTGAAATGCAGAAAAGACATCAAGCACTTACAAAGTGAGAAGAGCCCATGTCATAGTCTTCATAAAATAAGTAAATCACTACTTGGATACTCAAGATAAAAAAAAATCTAGAAGAGAGGAAAATAAATGTACCCAATGCTGTGTAATCTTCCATTGCTTTACCAAAATCTGAGTTGTCTAATTCGTGAGTTTATTTTGGCTCGTGGCTCAGAAGACTGGGAAGTCCAAGAATAGTGTCAGTAATGGCTTTGGGCCCCATGAATTTAGAACAGAAGGCAGGTGGTATTGGGGAAATCTCTGGCTATTTTCCTGTTCCCTGGCCCCCAGGGAGGTAGTGAAAGCATGTTTACAGCTCACACTTGTGGGACTCCCAGCCTCATAAGTGACCAGACTTTGCATGTGGACCCACCCTGGGTCACTCTACATGGACCAGAGTTCTTCTGTGGGTATGAAGCTAGGAGGAAGAGATGAGGGAAGCTTTCTGGGGATGGTAGTCCAGACTAACTTGTATTTAAAAATGGGGGTTGGAGGGTAAGATCCACCTCCAGGGACAAACAGAGAGTCAGACAACAGGAGCCATGATGCTGTCACTGAGAGGTCTAACTCAGAAGCAGAATGCAGAATCAGTAACCTGGGTACTTGCGGAAGAACCTCATCGGCAGCTCTTCAGCTCAGACAGGTTTTCCATGGGCTGTAGGAAAAAACCATCATTAGTGCAAAGGTTAAATATTGCTCCCCCTCCCCTAAAATTCCTTCTAGTCAGTGTCATACTTGCCCACCCTCGTGAGAGGGTACTGTGGGAACAAGGGAAGGAAAGTGTGTGTGACCCAGCCTCACTCCTTTGACAGTCATGTGGTGTGGGGGCTGCATCCCATGGAGGTACCCTGGGGACCATGCAGGAGTTGCAGAAGAGGCAGCTCCAGGGGGTGGAGGGTAACTTTGGAGGGATGGAGGAGCACCTGAAGATGAGTGGGCAGTTTGGGAGCAGGTGTGAGACAACCCACTTCTTTCCTGACTCTTCAAAGGGACATAACCCTGTTGGAGAAAGAAGGGAGTCATGTGACCTTAGGCCCATGTTTGAAACATAAAACTTCAGTCGCTATTTATTTTGGTCTTCTTGGACCAGTCTGGCTATTCCTTTCCTTTTGTATGTAGTTCTTCTGTGGTAAGAAGCCAAAATGTCAGCTCACTTCTTCCCTGGTAGTGGCCACTACCAGCTGGAGGAGGCCACCTAGGGGAAATAGGATGGGAAGCTCTTTGCTTTTTTATTTTTTTGTATTGGGAATTAAACCTATGGCCTCTAACTTGCTAGACAGGTGCTCTACAACTTGTTCATGCCCCCATGCTTTTTCCCTTTAGTTTGTCTTTCAGATAGAGTGTTAAGCTTTTATTCAAGCCAGCCTCAGACCACCATCCTCCTACTTCTGCCTCTCAAGTAGTTGGGATTACAGGTGTTCCCCAGCAAACCCAGTTGCTTTGCTCTTTAATGGTGCCTTTCTTTGGGACCAGGTAGGAACAAGGCCAATAATTTATTGCTTTCCATTCTGTGGTACATTTGTGTATGTGTGTATCAGTGTGTGTTTCTTCTGCTGTGTGTCCTGTCCTAGTAAAAGCACAGTGGACTCAGGCCAGGCCCTTTTGTGGGTTTATGACCTTGTCATCATCTGTAACGTGCATATTCCTTTAATTATCAATCACACAGTAAACACTGCTGGGGCTCAAAGTCTATACTTCCTCTGAGTGTAAACAAAGAGAAATTAGCCCTGTGTCAGGCCCATCAATGTAATTTGGATAACCTGGAAGCTGAGACAATGGGAGCTTCCATAGGCTAGTATTTCTCTAGCAGATTTATGCTCTGACTCTGCCAATTTGCTTTCAGACTCCCTTCTTACAAATGGAACCTTGTCAAACTCTACCTAAAACCTTACACGCCTCACCCCTGAGCCCCTTTGTCCTCACTTGTCCCCTAGAGTGCCAAATACTCTGGTATTTGGTGGTACTTGGCAAAAAAAAGCCATCAGTCTCAACAGTAGTTAATTTCATTACCTTGGACTTTAACCCACCTTCTAATTGGACAATGAGCTGAGAAAAATATAATTACTGGCCAGTGTTCCTTCACATGGCGTTCTTGGTTATTGCCATGTCACATGGGCGATTCACAGAGCTTCCTGAATGTGTGGATGACAATCACCCCTATCCAAATGAAAACAGAAGTGATGGCCTTAACCAAAAGATGACATTGATTTGCCTGCTTTTGTGGTCTAAACTGGCTCTGTAAGTCTCTACCACGAGACTGGTCAAATTTGGCCACTCCAGTAGCCAAAGGCACATGAAACTGCTACAGAGGGCTGCGGTCTTGTCAGAATGCTCTCTGACCTCTCCTTCATCCAGGAACAAGTGGGTGACTGGATAACTAGATGACAGGTGTGACAGTGCTGTTGGACATCTCTTTGAATGTATTTGGCCAGGTGAAAATGGCATAGTCCATTAAGTTACCATATTTCAAATGGTGTCATCCAGGGAGGGAAGGAGAAGTACTTGGAACCTTTGGATGGAGATTGTCATCCAGAGGTGAGGTCAGCTAGACATCTGAAGCCAGGGACTGTGTAATAGGCTATGCTAATTTCTCAACTCCTGTATCTGCATTTTTAGGAAGGCAAGAAGAGTCAAGGTCCCCTATGGCTGTTTGAGTGACTCCTGCTGGCCTAGTGGACTCAGGCAAATGAGAGAAACAAGGAAATAAATGTCTCCATTTCCCCTCACAATTAACTTCCCTGGCTCAACCTCACAACAAGAAATCAAAGATGAACATGAGTAGTTCCAAACAGGAATTTTAATAGAGGATCAATAGCATCCATGGGAAGGACAAATCCCTACAATGTTTACAGACATTTCACAGTCTCTCTCTCTCTTTCTCTTTCTCTCCTTCCTTCCTTTTATTTTCTTTCTTTCTTTCTTTTTACATTACTGGAGGTTGAACCCAGGGCCCTGATTGTGGTGGGCAAGCACTCCCCTTGAGCCAGTCCCCAGCCCTCTCTACCTCATTTCTATTAAGCTACTTAATACATTGGATTGACTATCAAAGTGTTTGAGATGAGTTCCCTTGAGTTTAAAATCTATGACCCATGAACAAAGATTTTCTTGTGAAGAACAGGAAAAGAGCTAAGCAAGAGTCGCCATCCTACACAGTCATTAAAAGACCCTTCTCTTTCTCTGATTTTACTGTGAGGCAAGATGTCTCTCTATTTCTGGGGAAGTCAAAACACAGAAAGTAAAGGAGTCCAGAGAAAGGATTATCTTGGATACGAACCCTTGTCTGGAACACTGGATAATCCAAGGGTGCAAGCTGATACAAGACAGCTAAACATCTGTCCAGGGGGTCTCTGTGTCTGTAAATGTGGACCCATGTAAGTGAGTTGGAGGATTAAAACCACAGAATCCCAGCAAGACAAAGTGCAGACAATTTACAGCCAGCAATTGTGTCTGGTGAAGGATCTCTGATGGGCTTACAAACTAAAAGGCTTCTGAGAAGTGGACATATTTTCTTTCTCCAGGAAACAGTCAGGAAGCACTTTTCACCAAAAAGCAGAGATTTATAAAACCAGTTCTTTTACCACATCACCAATGGATGCAGCAAGCACATTCACAAAACTGGATGATAGCACATCTCCAGAACCCACAAGGACCCGTGTAGTAGAGGAAGAGAGGGGCAAAATGCCGAACTAAAATTATGTGGTGGAGGAAATTTCTGTCCTCTTCAAAGTCCTGAAACAGAGATCCTGGTGAGTACAAAGACTGTGTGTTTCAAAGCCAGGTGAATATGAATTCTAAACAGAAATCCACCACTTTCCAGCCCCAGGATCAGGGCAGATTTGAACCTCTCTGGCCTGACCTGCCTCAGTTGTAAAAAGCAGAGTCATATCAGCATTCTGGAATTGTTGCAAGCCAGCGCTTAACAGATTCTCAGAAAAGCATCCCTGTCCTTTCTATACAATGATCGGCTAAAAATAGGAATGGCGTAATTCCCCATTCTGTATATCAGATAGCCCGTGATGTTAGCAAAGCAGAGAGAACATAATACAATTAAGACAGTATCCTAGCAGCAAAAGACCTGAATTCAGTTCCAGTTCTGCCCATTCCTGCCTATGTAACTCTGCTCTTTCTTCCGTCTCAGCCTCCACTGATCCATCTGAGCACTAGAGAGATCGTCTTCTGGTTTTGAAATTCTTTGACTTTGCTGCTGCTTCTCATTATTGGCATTTCCATGACACTGAAGAGATATTTATTTAAGCCCAGGACTTTGGTGTTAAAAGCAGGGGCACATAAATATGACATGGCAGGTTTCTAACCATGATCTGCTTATGGATTGAATTCCACATTTGGCATTTGCTAGCTAGGGGACCAGGAAGTATAATCTTTCTGTGCAATAGCTACCCAAGTGGAAACGAGGGAAGCAACCATCACCTCCTCATACTTTGGTCTTGAAGAGTTGGTGAGTTCGTTCATAGAAGGTGCTAAAATAGTATCTGACATTGAATAGTGGTCCATACATGACAGCTGCTCTTTGTTGTAGAGAAGATGCAATCATCACGAAATACAGTGGTTTTACCAACTCTGGACTTAAAATATCATGGTTTTTTCTTTGCATAAATGAGTGTTCCACCAGTTACCTTTGTATGGACCTGTGGAAGCAGTGTCCCCTGATGATGGGGACCCAGAGCAACTGTCTCAACTTCTATAGACCAAGCAGGCAGATCCAGGGACAGCTCTGAGTGTGGTCTACACTCAGGGAGAAGAGAAAACCAGGGAAAATGTACCATTAAGCACTGTTGTAATTTGTGAAAAGTCAGAGAGTTACACAAGCACTTTGCTGAGACCTGAGAAAAACAAAGATACAAGTATGAAATGATTTTAAAGTAGGGGACACATGAAAAAATTTTAAAGAGTCACTTTCTTAATAGTACAAAACTTGTGAGAAGTCTGTGTCAACATTTTATAACACAGCATCATTGTCACCCCAACAGTTAAAATCAGTAATGGGTCCTGAGCAAATTTTTGTGACAACTAATCTAATTTGTGTTGGCAACAGATGACTTCTGTTGGTTCTATTTACTTCTAAAATGCATGTGGATTAAATTTTTATTGCTGCATGTCTGAGAAACTCTGGTCTCACCAAGATGATCACCTGCAGTACATTTGGGCAAGGTGAAAGCCTGGGATGATTACTGCCACATAGAACCTGCAGTCTCATCCGCAGGCCCAAAAGAATCTGCAGTCTCATCCACAGGCCCAAAAGAACCTGCAGCCTAACCCACAGGTCCAGCAGAAGAGCAGTCAGGAGCGACACTGGTGGTTCAGGAGATCAGCAGAGCTCTTTGCTGCTGTGTGTCTGGTGCTGACTAAACAACAACACTTTATCTTCTTGCTTCCCATTGACTTCCTCTCTAACTCTATTTTTCCTTTCTTAACAGATTCTACCAGATTCTTCTGGCTTTAAGTCCCCCTGTAAATGCAGTGCAATGCTGATTCAGAGAACTCACTAACTCTCTCTCGATGTTCATCACTCAGAACTTAGTTTTCTTAAGTGCAATTCTTTAGATTAGTCTAAAACAATTTCTTAATGTAGCTTTTCCTAATCTTCTAATAAAATATTCTTGAAGGAATAAAAGAAATCTTAACAGGGTGGCAAGGATATCTACTAAATAACAAAAATGAAAATGCAGCACACAAGACTCAGAGGGAACTGACTAAAACAGAACTCAGAGGAAAAAATCATAGCCTCAAATACTGCTTTGAATACAAAAATAGAGGAAAATGTATAAATTATGTACCCAAATTTTTTTAAATACCCTAATTTTAAAAATTTTAAAAATTCATTCATTTAAATGAATAATAAAAGGAAAAAAATACAATAAAAATCCAAGAATGGAATTAATAAGGATGAAGAGAAATGACTTTGAAATGAGGAAAGATGGTACTAGACAGTAAGTTTCAGGTGGTTAAAAACAAAAAAATAAAATAATGCATCATTGAATTTAATAAAGAAGAGAGGAAATAAAAAAATATCCAATATAATAAATGAACAGGGGGCTGGGCTTGGTGGAGCACTCCAGTGCTCATCAGAGTTTGCAGTCAGCCTATGTAAAAAGTAAGATCCAATCTCAAAATACAAGCTGGGCATTGTGTGTCACACCTGAAATCCCAGGTATGCTTAACCAATGCTTACCTATTGGGCTGGATTGTCCACTTTCCTCGCCCTATTGTCTCTCTGCCCTTCTTCACTCTAGTCTTTTCCCGGGGATGTTGTCTGTAGGGACTACATCAACTTGTCCCCTGCCCTCTTGCTGCCACTTGAATTGAGCCAAGGTAGAGAATGGTGAGAAACTGAGGCTCCCTTGGTGGCTTTCTCCAGCAAGAACACTGAGAGAAGGCTGGGCCCACCCACCAAAAGTCATTGCTAAATTCAGGGAGACAGACTCTACAAAACATTCCCCACTTAGTGGAGACCCTATGGGTTTCAGCATGCTAACAACTCAGTTGCTACCAAGAAATTGAGTTATTGCACCATCTTTGCAAGCAGTCCCTTGGTATATAAACCTCCTGAAATTATTTATATTGAGTGTGCTATTTCTCATGAAAGTGGAAAAAATGTAGTCTTGTTTGGGGAGCTTCTAGAGCTGTTCACAAAACAAATTTTGTCATCAAAATGAAAGTCACCACTTGCCTTTCCAAAGTAGAATGCAGACCAAGAGCACTTACTTCCATGCCGAAAACCTACTGACTTTCACCAAAGAAATTGCAAATACCTAAAGCTTACAGCATTTTCTAGACTTTCTTATTCTGGTATTTGCAGATCCATAGCCTGTGAGATCATTTCCTTTGGCTCATCAAAACATGAATACCTACATGCAATGCCCTGCCCCCATTTACGCCATACAGAACTCCACCTTAAAATTCCCAAAGAAGTTGCCTTAGGGAAAAGAGTCTGACTTCTACACCAGCAGAGAAAGTCCTTCTCAGTATCCAGTCTTGCTTGTTGGATATGCAGATGTAATGCTGACAACCAGAAACATGAGGATAAGAAGTCTGACAGAGAAACAGAAATGATATGAAAAGAAGTCAGGGCAGCCAGGAACACCTAGCTACTTGGAGGTGTAATCCTAGCTACTTGGGAGGCTGAGATTGAGAGGATCTCAGTTTAAGGTCGGCCCAGACAAATAGTTCATGAGACCCCATTTCCAAAATAACCAGAGCAAAATGGACTGAAGGTGTAGCTCAAGTGGTAGAGCACCTGCTTTGCCAGCACAAAGTCCTGAGTTCAAACCCCAGTCCCACCAAAAAAAAAGAAAAAGAAGCCAAGGGGGAAAGATTTTTAAAAGTATAATTAATGTGCATAGAAAAGTATATGAAATTATTAAATTCATGAAACAAGTCATGGTTATCACAAGCGAATAATTACTGAAAACTAGAAATGAGAATATTGGCCATTTAAAACCCAATTCTGAAGTAAAAATACTTAAAAGAACTAGAAAATAAAGTCAAAGAAATTTTCCTACAATAAAAACACAGATGTGAAAATGTGGGGAAAAAAGAAATTCACTGGTGGAGGGGGTGAGTTCAAGACAATGTATTTAACGTATTGTAAGAACCTTTGTAAAGACCACAATGTGTTCCAGCCAGCACAGCAATAAAAAAAAGAAATTCACCAACAGTTAATAAAATTTTGAGCCCAAAATTGGAAAACCGAATTATCAAATAAATAATACAAGGAAATTTCCTAGAGATAAAGAGAAGTATCTTCATACTAAAAATATAAACAAAATATTTAGTATGTAACTCAAAAACTGAAAAGAAGAGGACAAAACCATCCTTAAGCACACTGATGTGGAATAGCAAACCCTTGAGAATAAGTACAAGTCCTTTACGGCTTCCAGACAGCCAAGTTTCTTGCAAGGGACGTCCTCTCGTCACCACAGCAGGCTCTAGAAACCAGTGAACCACTGCTTTCAAAACTCTCTGGGAAAATAACTTTCAGCACAGGTCTAGATCCAGAAACATGACCAAGTAAGTAAGTATGAGAGTAACAATATTGTGGGATGTAAGACTTCACGTGACTATCTTTGTAAACAGTTACAACCAAAATGTCAGACTGAATTCTTGCAAGGAATTTAAGATTATAATATTTACAAGAAGGAATAAATGTTCCCAAATAACAAATTAAGTCTTCAAAAAAGGGGACAGCATGGAAGTGAGATTCTTTCCCTACCAGCTACTAAGGAGTACTTCAAAAATATAGCAATCCAAATTATGTTGTTTTAGTGCAAAAGAAGACTGGTAGACCAATTAAATAGAAAAGAAACACTGGAGACAATGACTGTCTGAGTGAGGGACAAAAATGGACTATGATCAGAGACTGAAGATTAAAGGGAGTTTGAAAAAGAAGAGGAAAATTACTTTGGGGAGAATTTTCCTAAGGAGCTACTCCAGGAAAACCAAGGTATAAACAAAAAAGTGACATTGACAGAGGAACCAGGCATAACCTAGGAGAGCAGATATGAGAGACTCCACATTGACAGCATGAAGCTAGCCAGTCCAGATTCCAGTAGGAAAAGGGATTAAAAGAGGAATGGGGTAAGGACAAGAATAGAGCCAGGGATTTGTTTTCCTGACAAAATAACCTATCATAACTCAACTCACTTGCTAGAGTGGACACAAAACTCTTTGATAAGAAATAAAAACAAAAGATTTAAAATTTTCTCTGCTGTTCACTTTTGCTCAATAAACTTCTATTGAAAGTCTAGTCCTGACAAAGAGTAAAATTCCTCTTGCAACCCAGTGTCCAGAGACTTTCATGTTGACATAAAAGGCTGTGTGTGGTCTGACCCTGAAGGACTGAGCCGCTTGGGCTCTCTGCTCTCATCCAGCCAACTTCCTCCTGCAGCCTCTGTGCCAGCTGCTTCCACTGCCAGGATGTTCCAGGCTCTTACCAGGGTCCCCCTGGCCACCCAAAAATCCCAGATAGCATTTTCTCCCCTCCCAGGCCTTCACATTCTAAGGAGGGATGACCCCACTGCCTCCAACACACCTGCTGCAGGATGTGTCACTCTGCTGTCATTATTTACTTTCATGTTTGTCTTTTAATCATCGAATTTATGCATCACTTCCATAGCAGGGATTATAGTGCCCAACACATATCAGACATTCAATAAATGCTTACTTAGTGAACACTTTAATAGGTGAATAACAAATGAAACATTTTAGGCGAATTAATCCTGCAGTATTTTATATCAATTTTATTATATATAAATATCACCATACCAGCTGCTTCCACTGACAGGATGTTCCAGGCACTTACTAGGGTCCTCCTGGCCACCCAAAAATCCCAGATAGCATTTTCTCCCCTCCCAACCCAAAACTTCATGGGTTATGTTAAATTACTAAATTTATGAGTATTCATTTATACCTCCTGTTTCCAAAAGAATGATTTCAGGTTGACCAAACTATGTAAATTACCTTTATCTACATATCCATTTAATAAAAGAGCTTTTGTTGGCTAAGTGTTTTCAGGTTAAGATCTTCCTGATCCATAAAAACACTTATTTCCAAGATTTTGACTTTCTTCAGAAGCAAATAGATTTTTTTAAACAGTCTGACATAATGAAGTTTCCTTTTTGCTGATTCTTTTAGGACAAAGATCCAAATGCAGGGTAGAATACTGAAAAGCCAAGGTCTGGCTGGGCAAGGGAGGGCCACCTTCCTCCCTGAACTCTGATTTCCTCTCCAAGTGGCACATCTTTTTCATGGTACCACGTGCCTGGAATGATGACTTTAGGAGGGGGATGGGGAACAGATGTCAGTCATTGACTCTAGGTAATGAGATTTCATATTCTGTCAAACCCTGAATAGGACAGGAGAGTCCTCAGTAGTGGTTTCTCAACTGAACAGGTGTACAGGTCCCGTGCACAGCAGGTAGAAAGAGGCCATCTCAATCCCGTGTGTGGATGTTTCTAAGAAATTGGAAAGAGGCAAAAAAGGGCTGTACCATGACTGTCACCCCAGGAAAATTGCAGCTTTGGGGAGCCAAAACATTATTAATTCAAGCCACTGGAACAGACCTCTTTCAGAGTCCAGAAGACTGTCTGAAGGCAGGAGACAGGTGACATACCATCCTAATGATACTGTGTAACAGGGGTCACCTCCTTATTTCTTCAGTTCCATATGGTGTGTCATAAAATTTTAGTGCTCTTCAGCCAACAAAGTAATAACCACCTTATGGCCACAAGTCAAAAAATGGGACTGTGGGGTAGAATGAAATCCCATCTCCAAAACTAATGGCAAAAATCTCTTTCAAAGATGGCTCTATTTTAAGTGGTGTGGGAATAAAATGTTCCAGAATGTAGACATGACTTGTTGGCAGTTTGGACAAGTGTCCTGTTCTGGAGGCAACACTCAAGAAACCAACCCTGCTGCCTGTCTGGTGAAAAAACCCATTGATGGCTACACTTATGTCCCGACTGGATGGCAACAGGTTGACCAATGGCTCAGGATGATTAAATAGGGGAATATGCTTCTGGGCACCTGGAGTCATTCAAGATCCTCCCATCTAAGCTGTTCCAGGTCTTTCTAAACAGCAGGAATCAAAACCCCAATGTCAAACTCCATGGTTAATTCTTCTGCTGTCAACTTCGTTGAACTCAGCACATCAGGAAAATCTCAATCGTTTGGAATTGCTGGAGAGAAGGTTACCCACACTTATAAAATGTGTATTCCCTGTGTCATTTTGTTAGGTATCCTACTGGTTTGTCAGTCTTGTCCTCTCACAGAGTATGGTTTCTCCAACTTAAAAAAATAGTGGTTTCATGTTGATCAGGCCTCACCACACCAGGCGTTTGATGTAAGCTGTCTCATCCAGCACTATGAAGTACTGAGGCTCTGTGGTGAAGTCACATGGACAAGGTCACAGGCTAGAATAAGGCCAAGGTGCAAGGAAAACACCTGTCTCTGGCACCGAAGCCCAGGCTCTGCTTATTGCATCACACTGCATCTGTGGTCATGGAGAAGTGTTGAATAAATCCAAATGTTGCCAAACAGAGCCTGCAATGGGCCTTATTTAATGAATGACAATAGCCATGTGCAATCGTTAGGCACCTACTGTTGCCTTTCTCATGGACAGTGCCAAAGCACCATAGCACACACTGAAAAACTGCCCACTTCTTGAACTGACATGTGCTCTTCTGCATTGTGGTTTTATTGGCTTTTGTTTAGTTTTGTGGCACAGGGGATGGAAGCCAGGGCCTCATGCATGAAGACCCACCCCCAGCCTTCCTGTCTTTGCATTTCATTTCTTAGCTAAGGTCTCACTAACTGAACTTATGATCCTCCTATTTCTGCCTCATGAGTAGCTGGGATTACACAGGTGCTCTACTATGCATGGCTCTATATTATCTTTTATTACTGAAGTAATGTAGAAGCTAAATTTCAACCCATGTCCCCAGGATCTCAAATCTGTATTACTGAAGTCTTAAATGTATCTTCAATTATGCCTTAATTTTTTTCTTCCTACTTGTGTGTTATTACTCAGAAAACTAATTCTTCCATCACCTTAAGTGTGCTGTGTGTGTGACTTCCCAAAAAGATGTGGATCTCTGAGAGAAGGCACACCAAGTCTCACTTGCTCAGCAGCTGGGCCTCAGGGCACCCTGACAAAGCTGGATGTTCTCAATACACCGCACACTAAATGTAAGTCCTGCTTTGGAGCTGGAGAACTATCAGTGTAAACCAAAAATATAACACTCTAGTAAATGTTCACTGTGGAGCAGGATATCGTTACTGGGAAGACTTTGCATGTTGGGGACATAAGAACTCTCATTCTAATATACTCACTTTTCTGTAAACCTAAACTTCCCTGAAAACAGAGAGCATGTGTATGTATCATTTTTCTGTATACACACAGACACACATATATATATAATTCTATGAAAACTGTGCTCACCTCATTTATAGACAATTTCTGAAAAAAATGGTTTCCAATTCACTGCTTTTCACCCATCCTAGATGGAGCCAGAGTAAACCCTACTAGAGAAACCATCTATGCATCATAAGATAATCACATGTGGGTCAGACATGAGGAAGAAAAAATGCCTTTGAAGGGGCCAGTGTTAACATTGCTGTATGGATTTCCATTTTTTAATGTGCTTGTACTACCAGTCACAGTGGTTAATTGAGAGAGAGAGAAAGAGAGAGAGAAACAGGTCATTCTTCTCAAAGACCATCATGAAACACAGGGTTAGTGAGGCAGGTCAGAGCTCAGGTTCTAGGAGGCAGAGCAGCCTGCAGTCCACTGACTATAAGTGCTACAACTGATGCTTTAAAAACAGAGGAAACATATATTTTTTGTCTGTGTTTGTTTATGTGTACTTTAAAAACATACTGCATAAAATTACAAAGAAATTAATAACAGGGCTTAACCAATTTGGAGGATTTGGAGGTCGCAGATAAAATGGGGGTGAACATAAAAATCTTTGTGCATTGGTTGCTAAGCCAATGAATGCTTAACAACAAAATCTATCATTTTTTAAATGATAAATACCCAACACACAAAATAGCACAGAGTTCTGCATTAAATCTCCCTGCAGTCCAATCACCATTAGAAACTGTTTGACCTTGGATAGGATTTAACTTCCCTGAGTCACTATTTCATGTGTATAATAAACATAACACATTATTTTATAGAGTAGCCTTGAAGATTAAACTGTACAATCTCTGTAACATGCACAGACCACAGTAAGTACTCAACAAACATTAGCTAGTAACATTATCACCGATACATTATTAGTATTTAAGGAACCCACACATTGCAGAGTCAAGGAAAATTAACATTTAAGAGAACTTCCTTCCTTATTCAAGTTGTTGATAGAGCCTTCCAGCAATTTGCCACTACTGATTTGATATTTAATTTCCAGGACCTGATTAGTGGATATGCATATCCAAAAGCCACAATGTTATATACTCTGGTAGCAATCTTAATAATACCAATTTCTTAAGAATGTCCAATACCTCATGAAAAATATCTACTTCATTTTTCTTTTCCTTAGGTAAAATTTTGGTTTAAAAAAATGAGGACATTTTTGAGAGGCTGAGGAAGCCTATCAGATTTTATCAAGAGAAAGAATTAAAGCTCTACAAAATTTCTCTTTGAACTAACTCAACTAATAAGAGCTTTTCTCTGAGGCAAAAGCTTTTCCTTGAGAAGAACTAACCAAGAAAACAAACAAAGACAGTATAGTAGAGATAAAGCAAAAACAAGGAATCTGTAAGCTCCCAGAAGGAAATCGAACAGTGCTTACTAGATTAAGTGCTCAAAAATTCAGTAGAAGTTTTCCCACAATTTCTGTAAAGTTCCATCCATATGGCTTTCCTCTTTTATTTGATAGTATGTAATATGTATATTTAAATATCCCCACCTTAGGAATATTTTGTGAAAACATAAGGTAGACTCACAATCATGTCATCTTATCATGGAGTTGTCGCTTTATGGGACCAAGATGACCACACCAGCTGGCCTGGGCTAGCAATCCTTTTCCCATGTCTCACCTAGTCAAGCCAGACTGGAGTGAGAGAGATTTCCTCAGAACAACTTTTAAATCTCACTAATGGTCTCCAATGCAATTTCTTCTCAATAGGCTGTAAATGAATACCATTGGATCTAACCTCTAATCTGATTTACAGCAATCAGATAATACATGAAAGAAGAAAGGAAATGAATGGCCTGGTCACCCAAATCAACTCTGCACGATGGACTGTGTTCTACAAAACCTCTCAGGAAGGAGCTAGCATTTCCACCTGATTCTGCTTCTCACCAAAAATAAACACAGGCATGCATGCACAAATAACCAAATGCACCATTTTATTAAATGGACCAAACAACACCTAGATTTTACTTAACTGACAATCAGAAGCATATATTCAAAACATGTCAGTAATATCTGTGTAGTCAGTCAGTACATTACTGCAAATATGAGTTCAAGAAGTCATCCCAATGAACCGTTAAGCACACCAAGGCAGGTCCCTGAAGGCACATTTTGACAGGGACCTCAGATTGCCACATGTTTCAGGCTGTTTTCCAATGAGTTTACAAGATTAGCTTTACTATTTAATGACAATTTTTTGATTGTCATTGGCACTCTAATCACCTTTTCTTCTTGAGCCAATCAAATTTCATAATTTTTAATGTAAAAAGATTTAATTCTGAGTTTCTGATTAAATTACACAAACTCCTAATTAACTATAATCAAATTGTACAGCAGGCAATGTTTAAGTTACAGAATGGAATATTTGTCATACTTTGAAGCAACCACCCCTCTCTAGGGATTTACCAAGACTTGTTGGGGTTATTTAATCCTCTCAGGGCAGAATCATGAGTCACTGAAAATATACTGAGACACCAGGCTGGGTAAAGTTTGTGAAAAAACTAGATCAAAGACGTGCACTCTATTCATTTAAGTGTAGGTAAGGTGGAAATCCTATACAATAAAACAAGAATCTAAGACTTGGGAGTTTTGGACTGCCCTGGAGCTTATCCTGGCCTCCCCTCCTGTACAAAACACTGAAATTTAAAATAGTTTCTTCTCAATCAAAAGTTAAAATTGGTTGGGTAAAGTCTTAGTCTTTCCACAAATCCAACTCAACTCAGTTCAACACTGCAAATAATAATTAATAAAAAAGTGATCCCTAGACACTGATTCATTAAACAATTGTCCAAAGACACATTTATCAGTCCTGTCTCTCCTAGGGTCTCCTCTTAGGCTCTTTTTCACTAAGACCTTGCTGTGACACAGACACCATCACCCACATCTCCTGTTCAGATTTATGCTATCACTAGGATTAAAACGAAGGTTAAACTTTTTAAAGTGTTGATAGAAATTTATGAGAAAATATCTAGTTTCTCAGCTCAGGAAAAAAATGTAAGTCATCTGTACAAATCAAATGAAATCATTACAAATTACTCTGGTCTCCCATAGCTGCTGGTCATTAGTGGTAACTAGCAATATAAATTTTCAGAAATCCAATCTCATAGCTAATCTTTCACCAAAACTGTGACCAGTCAAAAATCAGTCTTGTTCTTACATTAGCAGTCAGAAGTAGCCTAACTTGGGTACAAGAGACACTCTCCATATGGGCCTTCCCATGTCCACAGAACTCAACCTCTCTGTCGTTGGGGTTATCACTTCCTGAAGCCTCAAATACTGAGGGAGTCTGCTCAAACTTGACCTTGCTTATGAGACTCCTTTGTGGAGACAGCTGCAGTCCTTAATAGCAGTTCAGCACCTACCGTCATGGTGGCTTCCACCTGCAATCTTCGCTTCTCAGGAGGAGGAGGCAGGAAGATTTCAGACTCAGACCTGCCTGGGAAAAAGCAGAAGAGTTTCAAAAACAACGGAAAGCAAAAAAGAAACAAAAAAACCCCAAAAAGACCAGGGTGTGGCTCATGTGGAAGAGCCTTGCCTAACAGCAAGAGGCCTGGAGTTCAATTCCCAGTACAGCAGCAAAAAAGAAAAGAAAAATAAAGCCACAAATCTCTTCTATCAAACAGTCAACAAAATAAAACAGCAAATGATCCTCTCACCCTATGCTTATGGTAGGAAACACAGAAAGAAATACAACTTTAAACTTAGAGACACATATACACTTCTCTGCGACTCTCATCGGTGCACAGTGACAAACTGTGAAGACCTCAGAAGTGAACAGCACTTCACAAGAGAATACTGATGTTCAATAGAGCCATTTACACGTTTTTGCTTGGTCCTACATGTGGCATGCAGCTTCCCCAAAATCTCTGCCACTGAATTAAGAAGTGTGGACAGGGTCGTTGCTCTCACACAAAGTTGTCTTTGGAAATAGTCTCAATAAGAAGAAACCTTGATCAGAGAGGCAAGAGGAAAGAAAAATGGATAAAATGGTGTTTGAAGGTTTTTCCTGATTTAATGACATGGAAAAGAGAAGATGCAGTCCTCCAGAACAGAAAGACATCAATTTAAAATACAGAATAACTGATACTGCTGTGCATCAGCACACAGCACAGAAAATGAAGCAGGGACAGCTGGAGAAAGTATTTAACATCCTGGGTGAATGTTATCTTTTTGTGTTTTTGGTTTTTTGGGGTTTTGTTGTTGTTGCTGTTGTTGTTTTGATATTGCCATCCTCCAGAGCAGCACCTAGAAGCCCATTAAAAAATGAGATTGGTTTTTGATTTTTAAAAATTAAAAGCTTTATTGAAATATATTTCACATACTATAAAATTCATCCTTTAAAAATGTATACATTTCAGTGAGTATTAGCATATCCCAAGTTGAACAACAAAATAACAATCACTACAGTCTAATTCTAGAACATTTCCAACTGCCTTTTTTTCATTTTTGACTCCCCATTTCTCCTTATTTTATTTTTTGTATTGTTGTGCTGGGGGGAGGTACATTGAGGTGTTTACAAAGCCTCTGGCAATATATTACATCTATTATACTTGAATTCATGCCTCCTCCATTCTCCTTCCCCAACACCATTCCTGCACTAGTTTCAGCTGGTACCATTTTTCCATTTACATAAATTTCTACCAAGTTTTTGCAGAAGAAATTAAACTATAGAAAGAACCAACTGGTTCACTCCACTGCCAGTCTACCTTCCACCTTGCTGGGGCTTTAATGGCACAGATCATTGATGCTGCAATGTAAAAAAGCAGTCATCAAAATTACCAACAGAGAAGAAAACATGAAAATAAAGAGATAGAAGAAGAAAGAAGAGCTTCGGTGATGCCATATTGACCTGCTGGTTTCCCTCACATGAGTCAGAACTTTGATGGGAGGATCCCACCCAAAGCTGTAGGGTGCACAGGATTTGCTAAGCCAATCATACCAAATTTGTCCCTTTTAACAGTGATTGGCTTAAAAGCCATGGCTGTCTATCAGCTGATAAAAGGATAAATAAAATGTGGTATAGCTAGGCTCTGGAACACTACTAGCAATGGGTGGAAACAAAGTATGGATTCCTACAACAACTTGGATGAATCTTGAAAACTTCACACCAAGCAAAAGAAGTCACTCACTGAAGACAACATATTGTATGATTTCATTAATGTGAAGTGTCTAAAACAAGCAAATCTAAAGAGACAGGAAGTAGAGCAGTGGCTCCCTGGGTTGGGGGATGAGGGGAATGGGGGCAATGGCTAAAGGGTGGGGAATTTCTCCTGGAATCAATGGTGATGGATACACAACTCCACGAATATGCTAGAAATTGTTGAATTGCATACTTAAAATGGGTGAATTGGATGACATGTAAATTAGATTTTAATAAAGCGGTTCAAAAGGAAAAAAGAAGCCAAAGTTGAGAGTTCCACGAAATCCCCCGGTCACTTTCATGCATTTATCCAATCAATAAGTACTTGTTAGGTGACGTGCAAGTCAAATATTATTCTAGACATTGAAAATGGGACAGGAAACTAAACAAGTAAAATCTCTACACTGGTGGAGATTATGAAAAATAAGCAATGGGAACATTAAGTAAAATGTACAGTTGGTTGGGTGGTAGTAAGTGAACTGGAGAGAAACAGAAACTCTGAAGTTTCTGTGATTTTAGACACAGCTGTGAAGAAAGCCCTCCTCAGTAAGAAGGAGGTGACATTTGAATAAAGGCCGGAGAGAGGCATTGGTGCAGAGAGGAACAAGTAACCTCATTCCACCCCTAGGATCAGAAAGAAAGAATGGACTTTGTGTTGAATTATTGGATGTTAAATGGTTAGAACAAAGCCAATCTCCTCTCTCTCTCTCTCTCTCTCTCTCTCTCTCATACACACACACACACACACACACACACATACACACATTCAGATGTGAAAGATGAAGAACATAGCCCCCAAAACTACCTGCCACAAACACAAACAATTCTGCTATTGTGTGAAGCCAGCACAGGACAACAGAACAGGCACAGATTTCTATCATATCACCAATTGAGTCCCACCACCCTTTACTTCTCCACATCCAAACATGTGACCCAATTCATTTTCTTAGTGTTTGAAGCACATTAAACTTACACCCACATCTTCCACAGGGAAAGCACAAAGGTTTCTTTCCAAAGGATTCCTCTCATTCTTCCTTATCACCCCTGTGGAGAGTGGGCTGTAGGACTGAGTATACGAAGAGAAGTGTGTGACTCTAGCATCCACTAAGCCCAGCCACTAAAAGAGAATAGAGTGGTCCAGGGAAGAGAGGTTTTAGGTCTTCCACAACTCCATCCTCCCTTTATCAATTATCTGAACCAAAGTCTATTGAGTATTTCCTATTAGAAAGTAGTGTGTGACATGCCAAAACCACAACATTTTACCCTTTGTGGAGTGTGCCACCTAGAGGGAAAGATAAACAGGTAAGTAAACAGACAATTGAGCAAAATAACCACTAACTGTTCCATGAAGGAAAGACTCTGAGAGCTGAGAAACAGAATAGGAAGGAAACTACTCAGATGATGATCAGGAAAGCCCTCTCTAAGGAGGGGGAGGACAATAGAGCCCCATTAGTGTCCCCACTTGTGACAAGGTGAGCAAACACTATCACTAAATGGAGAAGAGAGAGATACAGTGTGCCAATGGTATACCTTCAGATTCTTAAGGAAAATAACACAGAGAAGCAAGTTCATCCTTCTGAACATTTTAAGTTAGTTCTATTGTGCTGAACAGACAAATTTGTCCTTAAATGAGAAAATTTCTTACATGAAACTTTGCCAAATATCAGGACCAGAGAGATATAACAATGGTGGCACAAGGTGCGAGGGTGACTTAACACAACAGAGAGAATGGACACTGTGGTTTACTAAAAGATATAAAAATTCAAATCCTCTTAAAAATATATTCTGCCAGTCCAATAAAGTATGTGTGACCAACTTGCATAAGGAGACTGTTGGAGACTTAGGTTAAGGGTCCCCTCAAGTACCTTTGGGCATCTTTGGGACACATTTAAAGTAAATGTTGCCATTTTTAAAAGTAAAAGGCAAAGACTGAGAACTATACCAGTGGAATATTGTGAGAAAAAATGAGAAGAGTGAAATCTTTGTCAGAAGTTGTGAAGAAATAATACCTCAGTGTACCTTTATTGGAAACATGACCTTAAGGGAGAACAGAGATGAAGGGGACTAAGTGTCATAATTGAGATGGGGAGGGGTGCAGAAGCTTTGCACAGGCTCAGATCATCCTTGGGATGGAAGAGTCCAGCAGAGGACAATGGGCAGCTGGGGAAGCTCACCGTCTCCTGTGGAGTACGCTTGCTTCCATATTATCTCCCCTGCTGCTCAACAGTTAGGAGCTGGAGGCTGAGACACCACAGCATGCACAAAGGAAGCAGAGCTACACCTCAACAGTTATGTGCCCAGTTTAGATTTTTACTATGCTATCAATGTCAGCATTCCTTTTTTCCATTTTGGTGAAAAAATATGGTGCTATAAGTACAAGATAGAGAATAGGGACTGGAATTGGGGTATAGGATAGGAAATGTCTGATGGAAAATGCAACTCACACAGTGCATCCTTAGCCCAGATATTTTCATACACCCTGGACCAGTAATTGTATACTCATGGATTTATTAAAGCTACAAATAACTCAGTGCAGCTTCTCCTTGGGGCTCATTCTGAGCTCACCTTCCAAAGGAGCTACCTAAAGAGTTCAGGGACCCTAGAAAAAGAGGCTAAACTCATTAACCAATGTTACCATGTTTATATTTCAGATCAATAACTACGACTATGAAACTCCTATTCTTGAATTCTGAGATATCTAGAAAAAAAGAGCTAGAATACAAAGCAAAGGAGAGAGCAAAGGGAGGAGAATGTGAGCTCTACCTCACATTCAGATCAGGCTGCAGCAGCAAGATGTCAGCGACTGGGTGATTTTCACACAGCAGACATTCATTCTTCACAGTTCTGGAGGCAAGAAGTCCTGGATCAGGAGATTATCACAGTTGCATGTGCTCTCTGTTCTCTCTCTCTCTCTCTCTCTCTCTCTCTCTCTCTCTCTCTCTCTCTCTCTCTCTCACTCTCTCCCTCCTGCTTATAGATTGCTGACTCTTCACTCACATGGTAGAACAACAATCAGCTAGCTCTCTCACCTCTTTGTAAGGACAATAGTCCCACTCCTGAGGGTTCCACCCTCATGACCAAAGGCTTCACAATCACACTGGGAATAAGTTTGAGCAAATGAGTTAAGGGGAGAGTGCACAAACATCCAGTCCATTGCATGGACCAAAAATTCCATGAAGATATAATCTTTGCCTTGAAACAATTAATAATGTTGTGAAGAGTTCAAAACTGAAGCGTATGAAGGTGTTAAATAAGAACAAATAATTAAAACTCTCAACCTTTATAAAATACCACCCTATCTTATCTTCCCCTTGCAACATGTACCAAACATAAATCACCCTCTCATGAATTGAAGTCAACATCAACATCTCAGTTACCACAATGGGGTGTCAAGGATTTAGGATGATTTGCTTCCTCAAACTTTATAAGAAATATTGCTCATTGCTTTAAGTAGGGCTGGGAGGAGGTTGAGGGGGACAGAATTGTCACTATGAATCTCCCTTGTATAATGAATTGTGTATCCTAATAAAACATTTTATATTAAAAAAAAGGATATGCTCAGTGAGCGAGGACATCGTCAGCATCAACTAGCTTTATATTTATTCTGAACAACATTCACCACTCAACCAAAAATACCAAGGGGCAAAAGGAGACCAACATAACCAATAAAACCCAAGGAGAAAGTCCAGAGGGAAAGACTTTGAGAGGCTCCAGATAATGGAGTTAGCATAGACTTCAGTTATGCTTGGTGTGTTCTAGGAGATAAAAGAGAAGTTTGAGAATTCCAGTAAAAAACTGGCACTTACAAAAGAAGAACAAATGCAAATTCCACAGCTGAGAAATACAATAACCAAAAGCATGAACTCAATAAATGAGCCAACAGTAGCTGACCAGGGAAGACAGGTCAGAAGAAAACATCTAGAGTGAAGCATGGAGCAAAAAATCATGGAAGATAAAGTGGGGGGAATACAAAGAAAATGATTGACGACTTAGAGTTATATGCTCCTCAAAATGAAGACATTTTCAGATGAGTTAAAAATAGGAGAATCCACCAACAGCAAGTCCACTAATGGAGAAATTAAAGTGTGTTCTCTGATGAAAAAGTGTCAACCATATCAAAATATATAACATCTGTTAGGTGGAGGATATAAGGATGCATATTAAAGCTGTTGAATAAAGGGGGAGGGGGGAGGGAAGGGGTTGAATGGACCAAAGTAAAGTACACCCACAGCAGGGGTACACTGAGAAACCCCCTTGAACATTTATTCCTTGACTTAGGAATTAATAATGAAAGACAGTATAAAATAGGGAGTACTTATGGAAGGGGGACCCTGGGTTTGATTATAATACTACAAAAAAAATCCTTATCCATCTCCTGTCCTCTAAGCTCCAATATTATCTGCTCAGTTTTGTGGAAGAATGGCTTTGCTGTTCACTGTTACTGATGTCTCCCCATCAGTTCTTTTTTGTAGTTGCCAGTTACCCTGTAGAACAGAACAGCCCTAAGGCTGCCCTGTGTAGGAACCACTGGAGGTACCAGTCTTCCTGATCCATTCAAGAACACAGTTCCGATCTCAGGTCACCTCACGTTGATGTTCCTGAAGGAGGGATTTAAGTGCCTAATTTTCAGGAACATTCCAGCACATGTCCAAAGTCACATGGATAGAGATTTCCTGGGTGATTTGGTGAGGAGGTACAGCACAGATACCTTGAAAAGTGTTACCCACTGTGTTAAATTTGAGAACAGGTTAACTTAAGATAATACTTAAGATAAATGTAAGAATTTATCACATTAAGTAACCTGGAAATTCACTGATAGAAATAGAAGTCTGGACACTGTTTCTGGAGTAACATTCAACATACAGTCAGCAAATCAGTGCACTGACACAACGTGGATTAGGAATGACTGAATTTACTCTATCCTGCATGATGCAAGCAGAAGGCTCACAGCCCTCATGCCTGCTTGTGTGAGGCCCCAGGCAAACATCCCCCTGCTAATGGCTATGCAGTGATTCAGAAATGACAAAGGAAATAGAAACCTTCAGGTTGTACTAAAACCCATCAGAGATTCCAAAAGAATAACCGAACCATCAAGCCTTAAGTCCAATCACTCCAAGCAAAAGAGAACCAGCCTGGCTTCCTTGGGTTCCAATTTGCATCACCAAGTCGGTCCTTGATAAGCTACAAAATATTCAAAGCACCTTTAGCATGCAAAGATCTGGGGAACAAAGGGAATGAGGAGACTCACAGATATGTGATTACTCAAGTATGCTTTCATGCAGTAAATAAATAAGAAATGGTATTGTATTTACAAAAAAAATTAATCTACCCCCTCCAAACCAAGGCTTGTTGCACTGATTTTTAAATAATAGCACTGCTAACACAGAAACACTATCAATTTGCAGATCAGTGTGGACGTTAAAGAATGTCCTTTAACTGAGGACACTGAGGTAAGTAACAGAATTGTTCAGCCCTACAATTCATCCTACATTTGTTTATGTTCCATACTCCACCCAGAAAAGTCTTTAACTATGCAGGGAAATAACTGCTCCCTCAAAGGGCATTGGTGCTAACCATAGTGTGCACAGCTGTGAAGCGAAAGGAAGATATTCTGTGACAACACTCTGTGACATTCACCACAAATTCCCCACCTACAGTTCCTGGAGCTACAAGGTAAAGAAGACTTTCCTAAAAGGGCAAGCATGACTCTCTGGGAAGTGTTTGAAAGTGTCTACATATTCTCCTCTCTGAGAGAAGGAAATTAATACCACATAACCACCACGTTTAATGTGTGCTGATAGCTCATACCAAAGTGAATAAAGTAAAGCAGAAAAGGGTCCAACAAACAAGTTCTTTCTGAAAAACAAATTTAGACGCAGTCCCCCGATTCCATCAGACACTCTTAGCCCTTTCACCATCTTCACCCAGACAGTGTCTTCTCTCAAAAAGGAAAGATTCCTAAGGAAGGCAAAATTCATCACAAAAGTTCAATTCCAAAGCAACCTTCTTCTACTCAGGGCTGATTTGCCAGACTCATTTGAGCTGATGTTTAGGACACCCCAAGTAGGGCTGAATAAACACTATTCAGTGAGTTAACTGAACCTCCTATCCTCCTGCCAAAAATGGAGGTGAGGAAGCACAAAACTGGCAGAAAAAAAGGAAGGGATAGTGTTTGCCCATCCAGGAATGTCCACACAATGATACCAGCAAGAGCCTTAAAGAGCTCTGTAAGTGATTTCTAGAGCAGAGATCACCATCCTCAGGCCAGCTCAAGAGTGACAATCGTAAAAGCAGCTGGTTCTCACTGGACACTCTGCTCTAAGCCACTTACATACCCAACCTCAGTACCAACTAAGTGCTTGTCTTGATCTATTCAGGTGCCATAACAAGATGCATTGCATTGGGTATCTTATAAAGAACAGATTTATCTCTCATAGTTCTGGGGACTGGAAAGTGAAGTTCAGGGAGCCAGTATGGTCAGTCTGGTGAAGACCCTCTCCTGATGACTTCTTGGGTATGTCCTCACATGGGAAACCAGCTGGCTTTGCAGATTCTTTCATAAAAATACCAGTGATATTAATGAGGGTTCTTGTGACCTAATTGCCTCCCACCTTCTAATACCACCACCTTGGGGACTGAATTCTACATGAATGGAGGGGGAGATATAAACATTAAAGAATGCAGGACTATGGTTAGTGCTCCATTTTCCATCTATTACTACATAACAAATGAACTCCAAACTTATTAGGTCACACAGTTTCTGAGAGTCAGAAATCCATGAGCAGCTGACGTGGTCAGTTCTGGCCTAGGGTTTTGTGAGGTGGCAGTCACACGGTTAGCTGACCATGGTATATGAAAGTTTGGGGCTGGAAGACCCAATCCCAAGTCACTGATACTACTTTCAGCATGACAGCTCAGGCCTTAGCCACCTGCATCTCTCTACAGAGCTTTTCCTAACAGAGATGCTGGCTTCCCCTGAATTTGTGGTCTAAAAGTCAGAGACCTACCAAGATGGAAGGCCCAGATGGAAGTGACTTGTCTTTCTTTCCACTATCTTTTCACATTTTCTGTGAGACCATATTTTATTGGTCACACAGATAAACCAACAAATGTGAGAGGTGATTTCACGACAGTGTCAATATCAGAAGGCAGGATCACTGGAACCTATTCTGGATGTTGGTATCACAAACACTGATATGCAGAGGGATACTAATTAGTCCTAGAGAAATCAAGATTTAAACCCAAGTGTTATGACTCTACACAAAGCCTACATCCTCTAATACCACTAAACTGTTGTGGAGCCAATGGAGAGAAATGGGAAACTGAGACCCACAGAGCTGGTGCCCTCCTAACACCATCATCTGAACACTGATTCCTGAGAGCTCTCCCTCCATCTGACTCCAATAGGACCAGAAGTCTCATCAGGACCCTGGAGCTGTCTAGTGCAAGACCCTCAGCCCATTTTCTTCTTCCTTCTACTACTGTTGAGATATTACAAATCTATCCACACCCAAGTCTTTCTCTAAAAACAAAAACTCAAGGAGTATAGGACACAACTCCCAGCTTGAACTAACTAGTTGGGGCTCTGTAGTAAAATAGAACATTGTTTTCTTAAGTTCCCTAGCAATTACTGTTCTTGGGAAAATAATTGCTCTTGCTCACTTCAGCTAAACACTGGAAAGATACATGTTCAGCTACACAAAGGGAAGAAATAAGTTTTAGGGACATTTTTAAAAATTAGTAACCATACTTCTTTAACAGACATTCATATTCTGGATTAGATACTGAGGATCTTAGGCTATCATTGTGTTTTATTTATTCTAGGCATCTGTGGATTACTGAGCAGATAGTGTGTGCAATGCCTTGAAAGGATCCTTCAGAGGAAGAACTAAATGAATTTCTCTACTGAATGCAGACAGCAACAGAAAAATTCAAAGCTATTATTTTTAATGTCAAATGCCTTACTAGTCCAATAAAAGGGGAAAAGATATTAAACTTTTTATACAACAAGATTCAGATAGCACGTATCTTGAAGAAACACATCTTAATCAAACTGAACATAGGAAATTAAAAAGAGAATGGATAAGTGAAGGTATCCATCATCACTTAATTAAAAAAAATGAGCTCTGGCAAGTCCCGGGAACAAGAAAGCATGTCTTTTTGCCCTTTGTCTGTTCCTTTCTGAGGAACAGTGTGGATTAATTTTGGTTCAGAAGGTTTGGAAATAAGCACCTGAGAAATTGCTGCATGCACCGTCTTCTGAGGAAATGAAATATTTCCAGTTTTAGGCAAATCTATCTTATGCTGAGAAACAATGCCAATGCAGGCAAAGAGAGGTGGCTTTCAAACCCATCTCTGCAGACTTGACCAGGGCATTGCAGGTCCCCTCCTCAGGGGCTTACAGAGTGGCTGTAAACTTTAAAATAGATAACTCATTTAATTCCTGATAAAAGAAATAAATAAAAATCCCCACAGAAGTATCAGGTGGAAAAGTTGTGGTGCGTTTATTAAAGTTGACTCCAGACTTCAAGACTGGCTTAAAACTAATTCAGCCAAGTCATACAACAGAAAATGTATGCTAAATCCCTACTACCAGCAAGGCACTGTGCATTTGGATATTTAATCCTCACTATCAACCTGAATACTCTTTTCTCCATTTTGCAGCCAAGCCAATTGGCTCTAGAAAATTACACGCAATTCCCAAGGTCACACATCTCTAGAGAGTCTGCGTCTGGATTTGAACCTAACTACGCCTTATCCCCAGCCATCAGGTCACCCTGTACACACTGTTATGTGATTCTGCACAGACTTTGTTTTCCAGAGCGAGGAGTCACCCTACTTGACTTCAGAGAATTAAGAGAGTGTGGTATCTGTAAATGCTGGACAGTACACACACAGATAATCACACAAACACATGCTCGCAAGATTTTACATCACACTCTTTCTGTTGTTCATTCAAGAGATACTTACTGGTAGATGTTGTGGAGGATAATGAGATGACTGAAACACAAATCCTGCCCTTTAGGTGCTTACAGTATAGTGGAGACACAGTACACAGACATGAGTTGCCTGGTCAGAGGTGTGTCAGTAAGATGAATCTCAAATTGTGTTAAAGTTAGCTGGAGTGAGAAGAGGTAATGTGCTCTCCTGGTTTTCATTTTTATCTTAGTTTTTTAAACTTTTTTATTTTTTGGTAGCACTGGGGTTTAAACTCAGGGCCTTATGCCCTCTATGTAGGCTCTCTTACTGTTTGAGCCACTGTGTGGTACTTATATACAACAGAATTTTATTCAGCCCTAAAGAAAAATAAAATTTGGTCCTTTGCAGGTAAATGGATGGAACTGGAGAATATCATCTCGAGTGAAGTTATACAGGTTCAGAAAGCCACAAGCCACATGTTCTCTCTCATATGTGGAATATAGACCTAATACAAATACAGCAATATTAAGAAAAACAGGTCACACTTAAGGGAGGTCAAATACAAAAGAGGGTGGGTTATAGAAGGAAGTTAAGGAGATGAATATGGTTGATGTACTTTCTATACAACAATGAATATAGAATTTTTAAACCTGTTGAAATCACCATAAGAAGGGAACTAAGGTAAAAAGGAGAAAAATAGAGTGAATGAACCAATTCAGGTTACAATACATATATATATGGAAATGTCACAAGGAAACTCCCTATGTAGCTATCTTAAACATTGTTTTTGCAAGATCAGAGAACAGGAGAGCAGATCGGGTCCTGTTTGGGGGGAGGTTGGTACCAGTGAAAGGGGAGGGGAGGTGGGGAAAGGGCATGGGTGGGCAGATATGGTGCAAATACTGTGTACACAGGTGTGAAAATGGAAAAAATGAGACCTGTTGAAGCTATTCCAGGAATAGCGGAGGAAGGGATACAGGAGAATGGCAGAGCGGGTGAATTGAACTATGACAAATATATCATATAAGAACTTTTGTAAATGTCACAATGTACCCCCAGGACAACAATAATAAACAAATAAATAAATAAACAACAGATTATGTGACACTGAGAGGCCACTGAGTTGCCAAGGTGAAGAGGACAGAGATGTGAAGACTCTGAGGTAGAACCATGGGACTTAGCTGGAGACTGGACATGGGGAATGACAAGAAGGGAGGTAGATATATCAGTTCGAAGCTAGCATGGCTGATGCTAATTAAGACCAACGATGTGTGGATTTCACTTCATATTCTATGAGGTGGAACTATCCCGCAACACTATCTGTGGCTTAAAGCTTTACGCCGATTGTGAGATGGAGCCAAGTTTGAGAAGATATGGAAGCAAGCATCCATTTTTCACTGGATCCCTGAGCACCGGTATAGAAAAGTTCAGAGAAGATTGTTACCAGTCTGATCTACCAAGTGAAAATGGAAGCAGAGCATGGATTCCAGGATGATGTGCAAGAAGAGAAATAAAACTCTCTAAATATGACAGCATTCAGTGGCAGAAAGGGACCTATGTTTTCTTTAATGGTTTCTTAAAGATAAGGAGTTTGGGTTTTTTAATGGAGAAGTACAATTTTTGCTAAAAATTAAGTTCACAATTCTAAAATCAGGAATACTTTCTTAGGTACTTGTTACGGTGTACAATGCATTGATGATGTCACGGAGTTGGAAAACACCATCCTGGCTTACAGAAACTTGGTCTACTGGGCAGATAAAATGTCTACTCTGCAAGATAGTAGGTCATACATGTTTATGAAAAAGAGAGTCCAAGAAATAGCCTGAAAATTAACAATAATTTATTTAACTCTCGAAGGAAATTGGGAACTGACTCAGAGGCAGAAATCAAAGCTCCTCACTGAGACAATTTTCATAGAGGCCGTTCTGTAACCTGCACAGGGCCTCAGGCCCTCTCCTCACCCTGATCCCCTTCTGCATTGCAACACACAGATGGCACCGGCTAGATTCTCGCCCAAGCTCTGGCAGACTGTCTGTGTTTGGCTACCAGAAGCCTGGTAGAAAGTCCTAGAGGATGAAAAAGCCAAGATAGTTTTCTTTCTTCCCTTTCTATGTAGACTCTGCTTTGTCTTCCCCTGTTTGGGCTCCCTCTGTCCAACCATGGCTCCCTTCCTTTGCCTCCCAATGTAGGGGAAAAGCAGTTTTCTGTTGTACCTGCTCCCTACATTGCCTCACTGTTCCCTATGTAATGTCCCCACCTCTTCTGTCATCTGTATAACTATATCACTGCATTAAAACCCCACTGGTGCGTCCTTGGTTGGATTCTGAGGTCCTGTTTTAGGCACAGAACTAGAAACAGTCTTGTGAAAGTGATACATTGATGGAGTGATCTCAGGAGGAGGTCCAGGGGAGCAGAGTGGGGCAGGGAAGGGAGCTGTGCAAGGATGTGTCTTGCCCAGAGACTAGCTTCAGTCTGGTCCCATGAAGCCCTGCTCACACTTTGCATCACAGAGTTGGGCCTCCCTTTGGGACTTAGGTGTAACCAATTGACCCAGTTTCCCCGTGACTGAGGTATTTGAAGGGAAGAAGTACTTCCATCACTAAACTGTGGCAGTAACAGACAAACCAGGAAGTCTGGTCACTTTATAAGACAACTCAAATTGTTCCCAACCTAGGGAAAAGGAACATTGTGGTTTGGACGAGAAATTTCTTCCAAAAGGCTTGTGTATTGAAGGCTTGCTCCTCATCTCTTAGTGGCTGGATCATGAGGATTTTGACCTACTCAATGGATCAATCCACTGATGGCTTCATAGTTTAGTGGCATTATTGGCAGTTGGAGCTGAGTTGTAGGACGTTGGTCCCTAGTGGTGTGTCCTTAGGAACTATATCTTATCCCTGGCCCTTCTCTGTCTCTGCTTGCTCAGCTTCCAGAAAGATAAACAACTTTGTTCTGTCATACCCTTCCACCATGATAGTCTGCTTCACCATGGCCCAGAAACAAGGGAGCCAGCAAAACATGGGCTGAAACCTCAGGAACCAAGACCACAGTGAATCTTTCCCAATCATGTTGTTTCTGTTGGGGATTTGTCACACCACACACAAAAAAAAGTCTAACACAAAGAAGAAAATTGAAAGTGAGTCAGAGACTTTCTCTGCTGAGAACAGAAAACTGTGAGCCTTAGCAACTCACTCTCTCAAAAGCTGGGCAGGGTCACAGCAGGTGAAGGGATCTAGGCCACACCCACGACAGACCCTGCAAACACTATATCTCCTTCAGTTCCTCACCCAGGCTGTTGTATCTGCATCCATCCGACATGCTTGCTGCTCCAAAGCTAAGCCAACTTCTTGTTCAAACCAAAAGACTAAATTACCATCAATCACTCATCACGTGACTTTTTGTTTCCTCATGGCCTAGTTTCATTTCATTTTGGTAAGACAAAAAAGAGGGTCTGTAAAGAGTGAAAGTTAAATCCAACATTTTGTGGTATTTCCAAATTTCTAAGTAGTATAAACTGTCTAACTAAAACCTTCAGTCAACACTTCAGGCTTACAAGCAAGGCCCAGTAGCCAGTATAGATGCAAGCTTTAGTATGAGAGACTCTGCTCGCCTGCTCTACTACTTTGCCCTTCTAAGCTGACCTATTACCTTCTGAAAACAGAGCCTAAATACTGGCCTCACAAGCTAGGTAATTGTGTAAAGGTTTGTAAAGTAGCCAGTGCAAAGCAAAGGTGCTATGACTGATGGTTTTAACAGATAGCTGTTGAACATAATCTGAAAGCTCCATCTGTACACCAGTCAGCGTGGTAAAGCCCAGTGAGTCTCCACTGACTAGAATCTAGACAGTGGCCAGAAACAGAGTGCCCCATCTGCAGAAATTCTGGGGATTCACATTCGTCCTTGACTACACTTGAACCGCCACTCAAAGTGATTTATAGCTTGGACTTCCATGAAATGATTCTAAGATATTAGCTAGAGTAATTACTTTAGAGAAAGTCAAAGGGTCATTAAGAAGTCTTTGGAACCTAAAGCAACTGCTGAACCAGAAGTTTTTATTGTTACTGTGTGTGCATTTAAATAAGTCTATAGTACATTATTAAATTCAGGAGCAGGAGAAGGGACTGAAATTGCTCTGGCTATACCTCAAGTGGGTTCTTTACATGATACGCATGGTTCAGTAACTCCACTTACTCATAAATGAGTTTATCTTCATAATTCAAGTAATAATTTCAGCATCAAGCATGTATGAAAGCCTTAGAGATTTTTCAGGGGAAAACAGTATGTCTCAATCACATACAAACATGTATACCATCTCTACACACTTTGCCATGTACAAGGGAGAAAAATAGGTATGCCAAGTGATACACATTTCACAATCTTAATAAAGGATAAAGGCCCTCATAACTGTAAGGTTATCACAGGGATTATGAAATTCAGAATGCTATTGCACACATACATATGCACACAGACACACACACATATGGATGCACACACTCACACAGTCACACATAGTCACACATGTGCACACATGCATACATACACACATGTACACACATATGTGTACACATACACACTTGCACACTCAATATGCATAGGCATACACACATACACACAGAGAGCATGCTACAGTCAATGTGCAAAGTACAGGGGGGAGGAGACATCTGCCTCTCCATTTTTCTGACAGGAAGGCAAATTTTCTTCCCTAAAATAAACTTAGTTTGAGATAGAAACTGAAAAGGTTTGGGAAATGTAAATAGCCCCCAGTAACTACAAGAGAATTATAAACAATACCTACTCAGGATCATGAGCACTAGTGGGGTTAAGTGGAATTTCACACTTGAGGAATTTCATATGCTCAGTTCTGACCCAACTTCAGAAAATACATGGCATTACTGTAAGTGCCTTAGAGAAGCAAGAGACCTGCTGTTAGTCTGTGGGCAACATGCAGCGGAATTTAAATCAGAATGGAAAATTAGACACCAGACACAGTCCTGTGGCCTACTGCTTCTCTCTGGGTGGGAAGGAACCTAACAGGACTCCTCTGCCTTTCTAACCTTCACATCTAGTTGGTCTCCAGCCTAAGCTGACCTCAGAGTGTTTCTGATGCCTGTTCCTTCTCCATCCAGGCCACCACCTCATGACTCAACACCTCGACCTTGTGTTACACCCTTCCTTCCAGATTCAGGTCCTAGAGTCTCTCCAGCCTACACTCTCTGCCCAGCACTCGTCTTTCTCTCTGCTGCTGCTGGGTCCCCTGGAAACAGGGGTCCCAGAGAACAAGCCCCCAGGAAATCAGAGTAGGAAATTCTACTTCCTACATCTCCATCTTGCGGTACTGCTTTAGCAAATTACAGGTCCTGAGGAGCCCAGAAGTAGATTCTCTCTTTCCTTTAACTCAGTTCTCCAAATGTAACAATTACAGATAACAATCCCTTTAAGATAGGCACCATAATTATTGCTTAAGAACAGCAATGAGGCCAATTCTAGGTTAGACAACTCCTGAAGGGCAGAGGTCACACCTGGAAGCCTGACTCCCCAGCTAAATATTTTTTAGCATATTACAGAGCTACAGATTGGGATGCAATCTGGAATCTTAAAATTTATATTCTCAGGCCTTTGATGGACGCTTGCAAGCAGGCCTCTCTCAACATCACTTTCCTGTTTAGATCCTTGCTACTCAGTGCAGCCAGAGGACCAGCAGCACTGGCATTGTCTGGCAGCTTGTCCAAAGTGCAGACTCCCAGGCCCAGCACTGCTGAGTCAAAACCTGCATCTCATCAGTGCAGAGCCCTGGTTTGCAGTCTGTTGTCTTTGAGAGCTTCAGACAATGACTGAGCCTCAACGGGGACCCTCAGCCTCTGTCCTACCAGCCCTCCATTGGTAAATTTGTCATGCACATGTCACCTTCCTTAAAATGAAGTACAATCTTTAAATCACAGTGTTCCTCTGGCATTCCCTCCTTTCTTCACCCTCTAGTCCCTCCCAAGTATCTCTGGGATCCCCTTGCATGTGTCTCCCACATTTCTAGTGCCCACTATCTTCTCCATTCCTTATTTTATGGCTATCTCCTTTCTCTGTAGACACCAAAGCTGACAACCATGCCACCAAACACCATCAGGGCAGCGTTTGCCTCAGTGCCTGCATGTGGCCACTGTATGATTGTGAGCTCTCCATCAAGAACTCTGAGAGGACACAGACCATGACTGACTCCTCCAAACAGCATGGCCTCCACACTTGAGATGTGGAAAGCACAGAAAGGGAGGTGGACATCAAGCGATTAGGCTCAACTGTTCATTTCACAAACCCTTTCTTTATGAAGATTCCTCAAAAATACATGGTTCTAAAATAACTTCATGGGTAAGAGTATTTTCTACACATGCCTTTACCTACAGTGAAGGCAATATGTGTCCCTGCGGGGAGAAAGGGAAGGATGGAAATGTAAGGTGAGAGCCCATGGCAGTGGCTCAAGTAACAAGAAGATTCACAACTAAAATAGACCAAGCTGAAGAATGGGAGGTGCCAGCATCTCCTGGATAAAGAAAGGGCTGCAGGAGGGGAAGGCTAGTGGAGAAGAAGGAAAGCAACTCTGGGTTGACTTAGGATCTTTTTCCAGTGATCACCTGAAAACCCATGGATGCCATCTGTCCTCGTTGTCAAAGGAAATCTGTCAGGCCAGGAATTGTCCAGACAATGCTAAGGTACCCCGCCCTTGACACTCCACAAAGAACTAAGTGGGCAAGATATGAGAAAATGAAACAAATTTTCACAACAATGTGAACAAGCTCAAAGACAAGACACTCAACAAAAGCTGGAAATCAGCCTGAACCCTCCTCTCAGCCTCATCTGTCCAGTCAGTCATAGCTGCACTGCGATTCTGTGTTTGCCCAACCACTTTCTCTTCCACCTTCAGCACAGTCCTCCTTGCCTATGTTGTCTGTCACGGTACAAGGCAAGGCTTTCCAGGGAAACAGAACCAATGGAGATTTTTATATCTAGAATCAGATTTATTGCAAGGAATTGGATCATACAGTTATGGAGACAGGGAAGTTTCAGGGTCTGCAGTCTGCAATCTGAGACCTAAGAAAACCATGGTGTCATCTGAAGGCCTGAAAACTTGAGATCCCATAGTGTAGATTCCAGTCTGAATTTGAAGACCCACAGTCCAGGCCTGGCAAGGACAGGGACTGAGATTCTAGCTCAAACAGTCAGGCAGGAAGGGAATTCATTCTTCATCCACCTCTTTGTGTCCTCATGCCCTCAAGGGATGAGAAGATGGCCACCCAATTGGGGAGGGCTATTGTTTTGTCTAATCCACTGATTCAAATATTAATCACTTCCAGAAACGCCCCACAGACACTCTCAGAAATAACATTTATCCAGATATTTAGGAACCCAAGGCACAGTCACGCTGAAATAAAACTTACCAACACACCCACCCAAGCCAAGTAACAAACCTCCCTTTGGTTTCCCACACTTACTTCTTATCTCCCTCTAATTCATTCTCCACACTGCCACGAGCCCACTTGACAAGTTCTAGTCTGATCTTATCACCCCGCTGTGTAAAACCTTTGTGACTTCCAGTGCTCCTGAGGTACTATAAATCCCATATGGCACACCACCTGGCATCTGCTACCAGCTCATCCCAAACAAGCAGTCCCCTTCCCCTCACTCCTCTTGCTCTCTTTCCATTCCTTGGACATGGCACTCTTCCCCCTCTCCTAGATCCTGGACATATCTACCTCACACACATCTGTTTGGCCCACTCCATGCTCCATCTGCTCCCATAAATCAGTCTTAGTCCTTTATCTAGTTTCCTCTTCTTTCTCTAAGATTCTGTTAAGTGTCACTTCCTTATGACTCCCCAACACTACATAGGTTATGCCTCTTCTATCACCCCAGCAGCCACAAATAAAATTGTATGTGTCACAATTTTATTTAACTAATTGCTTATGTACTTAATTAATATAACTAATTTCTGCAAGTGCCAAGGTGGGAGGTATCATATTTATTTATTACTGCATCACCAGAACATATTATGGAGGCCTGTTGTGCAGTAGGACTTGGAAGGCAGAAGGCAAGAAGGCAGGAGGAAGGGAGGGAAGAAAAGAGTTTGTTCCTAAGCATTTTAGATAATCAGGGAAAAGTTGTTTCTCTGATCAAACTCTTCACAACAGTGCCATCAGACAACTTAAACTGTGAACTGGCTTAGCTTGACATCATCTGTCCTCATGTCATGACACACAGAGGCAAGATTTTATTAGAGTTAGGGTCAGCAGGTACTGCCTAGTGAGAATGTCCCTCATCTACCTCTTGACTGTCACATTAACACTAATTAGTAAGGAAGGTAGCATTGAGCAATGACGGTCAAGAACAAAGTCTTGGAATCATTTTAACCAGATGATGCATGTGGGTGGCCTCGCAATCTGCTCCCATAAACCACTAAGAAAGTCCATGTGGAGCTATCCAAGTGTGTCTGTGTGTACACACAACATGAGGACTTTTGCCATATCAGACAGTATTACTACATTCCTATGAAATGTGAATTTAGTGAAACACACTCTAAACACAAAGAGAAATGCCTCACCTTTGCATGACTTACACTTCAGAGCAGCCTGGGTACACACGAGGATCCTTGGAGCCACCGTGAACACTTGTTGATCAGGCTGGAAATGAAGCAAAGACAAGCCATATCCCCACTCCTGTAACCTCCCTCCACCAGTCTAAGAGCTGTTATTAGAGATGTCACCCATGGCTGGTACTGATGCACCCTTGTCTTATGATGAAAATGAACAGAGAAATGTTAAAAAAAAAAAAATCAGCAACCTAGGGGTAGGTAGAAGGTAGTCCACCTATTAGAGTGCAATTGAGATTCACCTTCTTTCCACTGAAGACTAATTTTGCTGTATGTTCTCTTTCTGGATCATCCCCCAAGTCAGTATCATAAATGTATGAATGTATGACACAAACCTTTTGAATAATAGTTATTGACTAATTATACACAGCCACTGTCTCCTGCGACTTCCTGATGTGCCTTGTGGCTCTTGCTACTGAGTTCCTAGACCCAAGTGTCTTGTACTGGTAGGGTCGACACCTTTCCACATCCGGGGGCTTCTCTTTTAGGATGGGATCTCATGCACTCTAATTTGCTCCTCAATTTCATTATCTGGAAGATGAGTTCTTTCAGTATAACCACATTATTTCTAATCAAACTCTGAAACATTTTGCCAAAAAATACAGTTTGGATTTGGTTCAATATGTAGTCTCCACAAACTGCACTGACAGAGTTGACAGGTGTTGGGACTGATGCCCGTGAATAAACATGGCTGTTGATTTGAATATAAACAGGTAAGGGTTCATACCTAAGCATCATTCCTTATTTTAAGCAAGTCAAACGTTCGCCTTCACAATAGGTTATGGTTTTGCTTTTTGTAATAAAGACTATTCTACCAACTGGGCCACCAATGCCAGCCTAATCCATGTGCATACACTGGAGGTTCCATGAGCATTCTCCCTGCTTACTCATCTGCCCCTCTGCCACCCTATATTCACGACCTATAGTGTGACTACAGGAGGGAAGGGACAGGGTTGTTTCCACTTGCCACCAAGAGCTGAGTCTGCTCCCATCTCACCACCCCTGCCTGGCACCTGCTGAGCCCCAACCCACCTTCTTTACCAGACAAGTGAGTAGACCTGATTACACAGCCATTCTCTTACAGACACTTTGCATAGCTTAATAACAGAAGGAGTTGATTCAAATCACAAAACTGAAGTTTCTTTAATGACCACTGCCAACTAGTGCTGAGGACTCTTCTAGATCCATTTATTCAGAAGCATGAACAAAGACTCTAGGCCTGAAATAGTGGTGCATCCCTATAATCTCAGCTACTTGGAGGATCAGGAGGATCTTGGTTCAAGAACACATCTCAGCAACCTAGCCAGGCATGATGGCACAGGCTATAATGACAGGTATCTGAGAGGCATAGGTAGGAGGATCACAGTTGTGAGACTCTTAGCTGAAGAAAAAAACTAAAGTAAAGTAGAGCTGATGGAGTGGCTCAAGTGGGAGAGCCCCTGCCTGGCAAGCACAAGGCCCTGAGTTCAATCCCCAGGATTGACAAAAAAAAGACTCTAGTTCCCATTTTTGTAAATAGTCTTATAAGACTTGAGACAGCTGTCTTGGCAAACCTGGAATATCTATCTCCTAAGAGAAATCTGGAATTTGTTCAGGTCTCTTTGAAAAGTTCCTAAAATTGTGTAAGTTTGAAAGTAGAGAATCTTCTGGATTAACTCAAAGTCCTGTCATATCAAAGGCCCTTATTGCTTGTATTTCAAAAGGTGAGATCTCCAGTCATTTCCAGGTGAACTTTCTAGAAGTGCTCTTTGGAACAGGAGGCTCATTTTCTGCTGTGTTTAATACTTCCCTTTGCTGTCTCTGCCTTCATCAGGGACCAACACCACCATCAAGCCTGAAAGCACTGGGCAATTGTCCTGAATGGCCAAAGAACATGTCCTAGGAAGGCCTTCTCAATTCAGAAGCCAGGGGGCTGACTCTGTGCAAGGGTGCTTTTCCTCAGTCTTGTTTGCTTGTTTTCTTGGAGCATTGGGTAAATGTGCACCAAACAGATAAATAATCTACACATATTCTGCCTTCATTTTAGAATTAAATTGGGTCTCCCATTGGAAAAGGTCATCTGTCCTTTCAAAATCATGATGACCATTATTTGAGAGTACCTACTGTTTGCCAGGCGCTGTGCTAACTGATTCTCTTAAGCTTTTTTCTCATTCTCAAATTCATTGCACAAGATAATCATCTTGTGCAGTTCTTGGTGCTGAGTGCTTGCTTAGTGTATACAACGTCCTGTGTTTGAGTCCCAGCACTACAAAAAAAAATTATCCTCACTTTCATTTTCAGATAAGGAAACTAAGACTTGAAGAAATGAAATAATTTTCCAAAGTGACCAGATGGGTCTACCTTTGTCATAAATAACCTTGCTAAATACAAATATTGTCCCCTTGGGTCTCTGAAACATTATTTGTCAATCAGCAGTCATATCTTACCTTCTACTAAGCACTATTGTGTCAGACTACCAACAAGTCTTTTTGTTGTCTGTTTGGTTGGGTTTTGTGGTGCTGGAGATCAAATCCATAGCTCATGCATTCTAGCCGAGTCCTCTAACACCCCAGTCTACCACAAGGTCTTGTGACCTCTAAGCACTTTCCTCTCTATTCTAGTCTCCACTCAGACATCAGAATACCATCACCCCAGGAATGATAGCCAAGCCACCATATCACCTGGCTACCCAGCAATCCTGGGTGAGAATCCCTGGTGTCATTAATCACCCTGTTTGATTTTCACACACACTAAAATTTTAGAACTGCTGTTGCATCATTGGTTCTCAGTCTTCACGTGGCTTACCCCCCAAAATGTGAGATCCTGTTTGTGGTGGGCTGGATAATGTTCCCTAACCCCCAAAGATGTTCCCTTCCTAATCTCTGAAAGCTGTGTTACTTTACATGGCAGAAGGCACTGTGTGGTTCTGATGAAGTTCCCTAAGAGGGGGACATTGTCCTGAACTACCCAGATGGCCCATTGTAACCATGAGTCAAATCATGAGAGGGAAGTGGGAGGGTCAGAGTCAGAGAAGGTGATGAGACAGGAGAAGCAGGTGGGGTGCAGTGAGCCAAGGAATGGAGGCAACCTCTAGAAACTGGAAGAGGCAAGGAAACGGGGTCTCTTCCTCCCTTCCAAAAGGAAGGGAGAACTGCCAACCTGCTTTAGAGCTCTTGCCTCCAGATTAAAAGAAAACACATTCATTTCTTTGAGCCACTAAATTTGTGATAACCTGTTACACCCCCAACAGGAAGCTAACACACTGTTTAAAGTCTTCAATAGCTCCCTATGGGATAACCCTGCTCACTTCACACTGATCCCCCACCTTGAACTTTGTGCTGCAGTGGCACTGAACCAAGTCCAAATGTGTGGGCAAACTCCTACACACTTTCTTGCCCCAAACTTGTCTATATAAGGAACACCAAGTTTTCCTAGAAACAAGCCCAGATGTCTTTCCTTAATGGCAAGAGATGAAAACTGGAACCAATCATTCATAACCCTGTAGTGTGACTCAAAATATCTATAGAGTCATTCAGTCTGTGCCAAGTGGATCTATCTGTTGTCATTCCCATCTCATTCTACTGTGAATATCTGAAGCCGGCAGCACATGCCACTCACCCTTACGTCTACAATTGCGGTGCCTGCTCCAGGGAAAACACTTGCTAATCCAGAGTAGTGGCTGAGCCTTAGCTGTGTCTCAACACGCTCTCTTTAAGACAGATTTAGGAAAGTCTTATTGGACTATGTAAAGATAGGGACTTTATATCATTATAGCTTAAATCTTACATCCATGTTGTTTCCTATGTATCCTCAGTGATTAAAAAAACAGTGTCCCTCAATGCTAAGCTTTGCATATGGCAGATGGTGAAGGCTGTGAATGATCTATAGAGAAACCTGCTGAAGAAGCAAATTGGCCATAAATATTATTTTACATCAAAATTAATCCACCTATCAAATATGGATGGTCTTTTAAGCTCAGAGGACAATGTAGATATGCACCTTCTGGTATTTTCGATTTTTAAAACCTATGCGGAATTTATAATTCTATTCTGAAAGCTTACTATTCCAAAAAGGCAGACTCGTGACTGATACAAACCAGACTAAAGTCACTGAAGGAACACTCTGAACTCAGAAATGAGAGGAAAATAGCAATGCAGAATCAGTCTGAAGACTGTTTGAGGCCCTTGGTGTTCACAGGAAATTTAATAAGGCAAAATTAAAATGGAATAGTTGACTTAGACACAAAACTGGTTAGCATCCTAAGCACACTAAACCATAACTTTTGGGGTTCCCTCGTTGAACAAATAATTTCCGTTGACAAAAGATGAAAATCTGAAATTTACAGCACATAGTCACATGGTCCAAGTCCATAATTAATTTACCATGAAAGGGATGTTCTCTCCAAAAAGTAAACCTGAACAGACATTTATGATGTTTCCAAAATTACAGATTTGGGGAAATATTTCTTAACAATATTTTTAATTGCAAATGATGGAATCTGAACAGCACTACAAAATTTAGAAGGAATTCAGATCACTGGGGAAATCTGCAGATTCTCCCAGAGCTGGGCTTTGAGAGAACGAAGGGAGAGCAGACGTCAGTAAGCCTTGAGCATTGTGTTCTAGTACACTAAGCCATTTTCCCACAGAAATGACTGACATTTTCCCTGAAAATGGGTTGAAAGAGGTTCAGGAACTCTTCCTCCTCAGTGCTTCCCTATGCTGAGAGGGAAGGTGCACTGGAGCTTCTGTTCTCACACTGGAAACCACACTTCTCCTTTTCCCTCATCTCAGCACTGCAGGACTCCCACCCTCTCCACACCCACTGCCCTTGCCCTTCCACCATACTGCCCATGCCCTTCACCTTGTGTGAGCTGGTGTGCATGAGTGCACTATGTGTGCAAGTATGTGCCCTCTGACTACCATAAGCTCTGCACGAAGCTTTCCCTGAACACTAGAAGCGTGATCAAGTAGACTCCCACACTAAAATGAAGTTCCAATGACATGAAGATGGACAGAAGAAACAAACAGGACTGGATGCAGTAGTTCCCACCTGTAATCCTAGCTACTCAGAAGGCAGAGATCCAGAGGGCTGCATTCGAGACCATCCCCAGGCAGATAGCTCCTAAGACCTCATCTCAACCAAAAAGCTGAGCAGAAAGCATAAATAGGGGAATGGCAGTCCAGGCTTAAGCATGAGACCCCATCTCAAAAGTAACCCAAGCAAAAAGGACTGGGGGTGTGGCTCAAGTAGTAGAGCACCAGCTTAGCAAGGGGTAGGTCCTGAGTTCAAACCCCAGTACCCTCTCCAAAAAAAAAGGAATAATTGAAATGGTGGGGGACAGTGTGCAAATACTGGAGGCTGGTAATTCAAACAGATATGTAGGGTGCAGATATTTGACAAGCTGGAATTAACTTGGAGAAACATGATATTGGGGAAAGATGCTGCTTGGCAGTGAACTTGGACATTAGCTTACATGCTACTTCCTTACTTCTCTGTGTCTTTGATTTTCCTGGTTAGGATGAGATAGCCTTCTGTTGGGTTGCCTTTTCAGTGGCTACCAAGTCAGAGAGCTAGCCTTTGGCAGTATTTGCTTTTAGGTTCTGGTAACAGAGTATGGACAACTGTTCATTGCCCTCTTATGGTTTCATTCCGGTTGGATTCATTAAGTATGAACTCTGAAAAAACAGAATGCTAACTGTGTTTACAATTAACTATGCAAATAAAGTGTGTTAACATTTTATTAAGTTCTATTAATATCTGCTAGAATGGCAGAAATGATACTTTGTTTAGCAAGGAATATTACCCCTTTCTGAATTCATGCTGGGTTACCTCCTCCACTGGTTATAACCTAGATACATAAGCATAAGGAAAAAGAGGTTTCTTACTCACTTTTGTGTTACCACTGTGGACCATACTGTCTGGCACAGAAGACTGCTGACAGACTGCTAAATAAATAGACTACATAGAAGATTCTAGAACAGCCATATCTGTACACTGTGATTTTGAGTTCCTATGCTTACTAATAGGAACGGGCATTAGTTGGGAAAAGCAAGGCATAAGAACATAGGAAACAAAATTGGCAAACAAGAAAGAAAAATTTTCTCAGTGTAAGTCAAGGTTAGCACCAGTGGTTCACACCTATAATCCCAGCTACTTGTGAGGTGCACAGAGATCAGGAGGATCACAGTTTGAGGCCAGCCTGGGCAAAAAGTTTGCAAGACCCCATCTCAACCAACACAAAGCGGAGTGTGGTGGAGGTTGCCTGTCAACCCAGCTTCAAGGAAAGTGTAAACAGGATGATCACAGGAGGCCAACCCAGGCAAAAGCATGAGATCCTATCTGAAAAATACCTAAAGCAGAAGGTGCTGAGTGTGAGAATCAAGTAGTAGAAAACTTGCTTGGCAAATGCAAGGCTCTGAGTTCAAATTCAAGTCCTGAAAAAAACAAGTAGAATGTCATGGTGCTGATGGTAGGAGAAATCTGACAAAGAGAAAAATCACACATATGTAATTACCATTGTAAGAACTTTCACAAATGCCACAATGCACCTCCACCTAGCACAACAATGAAAACAAATTATAAATAGTACATGCACCAAAAAACCCAAAGATATAAATGCTAAGGAAAACAACACAGTCCAGACATCTAGAAGGAAAATGGAACCTTTCATTTTCCAAACGTTTATTAAGCATATCCCATATACTTGTGGATCACCATTTACTGGATGCTGAAGGAGATAACATCATAAAACAAGAACAGAAATTATGACTCATGGGCTAAACTGAGCTGGGTTATTTCTTAGTGATGCTCTCTTAAAGATAGAAAGACCCAGTTTCTGTACTAAACGACTGGACAGTCAATAAAGGAGACAGACCTGATGATAGGCAGGTGGCATGAATCGTAAGTGAGGGAAAGAAGTAGGAAAATGTTAAGAGACCAGAACACACCACCCTTTTGGCATCAGGATTAGTTGGGATTAAAGGCAACTGCAAAGAAACAGATTTTTTAAAATATAGCTTTCCTGTTCTTCCCCATTTGCACAAAAAGCAGGGCATACCTTTACTAAGGTAGATGTGTTTTTTTTCTTTTCTCTACCAGGAAAGACAGGGGTTGATGGATGTAGACAGTTTTAGATTGTTATCAGCCAGGAGATTGCACCTGAGCAATCTACCTAGTGAACTTGACTCACCACCCTATGCTACTCTTCTGCCTTCCCACAATGTGCCATCCCTGGAGATTCAAAGTCCTTTCTTCTGTCTTGTGCCCTCTCTAAAAACTACTGTCTTTGTTGAAGATACCATGCAAGTTTGAATTCAGAGCCACTCAGAGATTTACTCATTCTCGAGCATCTCCCATGTATTTATGAAACAAACATGTAAGGCTTCTCTTCATTTTTCCTTTTATTCATCTTTCTTTAGCTACAGAGTTCTGTCCTAGATAAGAACTCTGAAAGACAAAGAGGAAATTGTTTTCCCTCCCCTACAGTAGCACAGAAAAAGACACATCAATCTGCAGAGTAAGGAAAGACTTCATGGAAAATGCTCTCTCAGCAAGAACAGTGGGCACCTGCTGAAATACAGCCAGCATTGTGACATGCATTCACATGGCCTGGGGACACAGCATATAGCAGACAGGGGCTGTAGTGGACCTCAGCAGAGGAGACCAATTCTCTTGTTGTGCTTAGAGCTGACTCTGGAAATACACACACTGGAATCTTAGTTGTTGCCACTAACCACAGGCTAAGGGATGGAAGTTAGTGGTTTGCTTGATTTTCAAATGTTTTTTTGAAAAGAGGAACTGCTATAAAAATGTATACAAAATCCCAGTCATACAAGAGATGAAAGTAGAGTGGCTCCTTTGGAACTGAACGATAGTGTGGATATGGACATCTGCCATGCCTCTCCACCCTCGGCCATCTTCACTTGGCAAGAGAATGGATTGTCTTCCTGGCCAACCAGAGGAGACAGTGACTGCTGAAAGAGCTTAGCTTGTGTGCTTTTCCATAACTTATTTCATACCTCCATGACAACTTTAACACAAGCAAGACCATATATCATCTCAAATGCTTTTTGCCAGGTCAGTGATCTCTCATGAAAATGAACTAAATGTCAATCAACTTTGAAAGTGAAAAGTTCAGCCAGATAGTATCCAGATTGCTGGCTTCTTTTTCCTTCCTTCCTTCCTTCTTTCCTTCCTTCCTTCCCTCCCTCCTTCCTCCCTCCCTTCCTTCCCTCTTTCCTTCCTCCCTCCCTTCCTTCCTTCCAGTTCAGCAAAACACTCTAATAACCATTCTTCTGTTTTCCCAGCATCTGTAAGAAAGCTCAGATACCGACTTCTTTGGAGTTCACACAAAACAGAAATTCACAGAAGTCACCATTTCTGATTGACGCAAATGATTCTGCTGGGGAAGTTGACAGGACTTACTGAGGCCAAGCTCTGGCTGTGACTCATCCTCCTGTCGGGCCATGGGAGGCTGGAGCTTGGTTGCTGTCATTAAACCAAAGGAGGACTTAGAAGGGGGCTACTGGGGGAAGGGGCAGGGGGATAGATCAAGAGTGAGAGCAGGATTTTTTTTTAAGTTTAAGACAGGATAAAAGAGCAATTTAAAAATCATTACTTTTTAACAATGAACATAGCTATTATTCTGAGCCCCAAATCAGGGTTGTAATAGTAAAAAAGACAAAAGCATCGCAGGGAAAATTGTTGAAACAAATCTCTTTGTAGATGACAGTAAAAATCTCCTTGCAATTCCAAAGGTAAATGGCAATTAAGGAGTTTCTGTTAAGTGTTTATTGTTCACCTGTTACGTGGGTGGCCTTTTAAGTGACTTTCTTTTTAAAGGAAAAGAAAAAGGTTGTTCTCTTTGGTGTGTGAACTAAACATGATGCAAAAGCATGCGACATCAATTTCAAAATAATAATTGTCTTGATTTTCTAAGCCAATATGCTAATAACGACACTCTATTTCCTTTTTCAGCTCTTGTTTTCTTGGCTTATCACAGTTAACTATGCACCATGGCTCTGCAGGAAGACTGTAATGTAATTAAATCCTATTAACACATCAGGAATAAGCCCTTTTAATGGTCATACAGGCTTTGGGAGGCAGCTTGGATTTAATATCCTAAATTAAGCAAGTGTGAATGGGAAGATGAATCTTATTAAAAACTTAAATCTGATTGTATTAGAAAATTATTGCTTCCTTAATGTAATAAACTACCCAACACAGACTAGAACAAGTAATATGTCCTGTCTTCACATAACTCCACTTTATAACAAGTGACAAAAGAAATTATGTGTGACTATGGGGCAAAAAGAAAGGTCTTTTTATAAAAGTCATTTTGCATAATAAAACACCTAAATCATTTTAATAAACATGGGGGGTGGGGTGCAAATGACACACTTGGAGAGGGAGTCCTTTACCCTCTCCAGAAAGGGGATGTGGAAATATCAAGGTTAATGTTTTTTTTTTAAATTGCCATTCTGGCCAATTTGCTGTAAATTCTGAAAAGAAAAGCTGCTGCTTATGTTGTTGGTAACAAATTCCTCTCTCCAGAAGGCTACTGGAAATGCAAGCCACCTGATATGCATTCTGCTGAGAAGGCTGGAGTCACAGTCTCTGAATACTAACGTGCACACCACACAGGCAAGAAAAGTTTGCATTGTCCCCACAGGGACACTTTAGGATGCCCCCTTTCCTGTCTTCATTGGGACCACCAGGCACCCACCACTCTCCCAACCCCTCCCAGCCCAGCTGACAACAGGCGTGCTTCCAGTCCACATGAGTAGTGGGATGGTGTTCACCGGGAGACCCCTCCAGGAAGCATTTCTGTTGAAACTGCAGCAGGAATGCAAGACCTGTTCAATTATTTAAAGCAGACAAATGCTTCACAAAGTGTGTGTTTTAACTTAATCTGTTTTAGCCCAAACTGGTGAGGGGGCCTATTGCACTATGTATCAGAACATCATTTAGGCTTAGGTTTTATCCCTTTTATGACTTCCCTCTTTCAGTAGGCTCAGGAACACTAGCCACAGCTGATCTGAAAGGCAACGTCTCACCGGCAGATGGAAGTATTAAGCAGAATGCACCAGGCCAGCCTATGCAGTGGGCTCCATGTCTGGAGCCTGTGGGCTCACACGGTTTCAGGTCATGCTTCCACTCCATTGGAGGAGATTTCAATGCTCAGTTATTTGGCAAGTGTGCCCAAATGGCTCATTCAACATGATGATGCATTTAAATATTGTTTGGTGATGGGGAAGAGGTGACATCATCATAGGAATTCGAACCTTAGTTCACCCCAAATTTAATGCCTGCCAGCTCTCTCTGATTACCATGTTCCCCCAAGCCTCCTGCTGGAGGTTCCTCACACTTGCTGCCTACAAACCTTCCCTGAGATGTCTCTGCACCCATGTCATCCTGCTAGGCATGGAGAGTCTAGGTGGGAGCCTGGCTTTCTGGGAGCAGCTCAGCCTCATAGAGGTGTGGCTGTAGACAGGTTCAGCTGCTAAATTTCCCTGTGCCTCAAAAGCAAAATGAGCCCAGTCATGATCTAACCTACACCAAGGTTCACTAGAATGAGGCCCAAGAAACACTTAGCACGGTGTCTAGTCCTCCATGTTCAACAAACATTACCTCCCTTACCTCCATTGTGGACCCTTGAGGTTTTTGCCTGTCACCCCCCCCTTCTCCATATTACCACATGCCTCTGCACAAGGACATGCTTATGCTACTGCATATACCATATCCTTAATTATGTGTCATAAGCCTTTTCTGTTGACTAGACATTCCCTAAGAGCTCATTTTGTCATCCAACAGGCTTAACACGGTACCAGATACATAGTAATCACTTCTAAGTATTCACTAACTAAACGCAAGAATTGATGAATGGATGGATTTAACAAGAGCTGAATTAAGCAGATAAGCCAAAATCACATGGAGATCAATACAGAGATTGCAAGGTGGCCAAAGTTAGAAAATGGTGTTCAAATGTTAATAGGAATTGAAACAAACAGAATTTTCAATACATTGTTTGTGAGACTATGAATTGCCTCGGTAACTACAGAAAATTATGTAGAATCCCTAAAAAAGCTGAATATATACCTAGTCTGTAGCCTACAATGCTTCTATTTTATATACACCCAGTAAAAATGAATGGATGCATCCACAGAGCACACACAGAGCAGTCTTCTCAGCAACTTGATTCATAAAGCCCCAAGTTAGAAATGATTCGAGTCCATAGCAGAAGAATGGATTAAAAGTATTTGAGATACATTTATATGATAAGATAGTGCCTCTAGATTTAAAAAAAGAATAGTGACATTGGCCGCAATAGGGATAAACCCCTAAAAGTTTATGATGGGAGAAAGAAGGCTATAGTCAGTACAAAAAGTTGTATGTTATATGATTCCCCTTATATGAAACAAGCTCACCTGTAGTGCAAAATTCAGAATAGTGGTTACCCCACTGGGGTGTCAGAAATGTTCTACATCTTGATCTCTGAGTACAAACACTCGCACAATTCACGAACAATGTACTTCTTTCCAGTTAGTGTACTTTACTTTGTATAAATATTTTCTCCAAAAGATAAAATGGTAGTAAGGTTTCTGGCAGGCACATAAATTGGTACAACCTTCTGCACAGTCATCGGGAAGTTTATGTCAAAAGCATCCTAAAAGCCTTTACTCGAAAATCCCATTTCTAGGAATTTATCCACAGAAAAACATTGGACAAAGGCACAAAGATGTCTGTGCAAGTATTGCCCACCCAAGTCTGCCTGCCCCCCCAAATCTCTGCGTGCCCCTTGAAAGACAATAGTCAAGAGACAAGAGTTGGTAGGAAGGAGAGCAGGTTCATTCATGGACCAGCATCCTGAGAAGGGAGGGAGGAGCTACTGTCCTCAGAAAAACAGCATCTTGTGGAACTCAAGTACACTAACGGGCTTTAACATGGAGGGAAAGTACATGCCATGAAGACTCCACACTAAATGGGGTCTTGTCATCTCCAGGGGTGTGTCTCCTTTTCTTTGTCTCAAACATTGTAATTGACCTCAGCTTCCTGGGGTTAGGTCCTATAATTCTTTAGAAATTGTATTACTTTTGTACAGGTTAAGTATCACTTACACATTCTGATGTAATTTGAAGGTCACCAGATGTTCTGGGTGGTGTGAATCCGGAGAAAGAATATTTAGAAGTAGGTGGTGTTTTTCTTTAGGATTTACAATATTGAACAATTGGAGGAAGAAAAACTCTGCCAAGTACAATTTACAAGGAAGCAGTTGCTGTTCCGTAATGGTAGCTACCAATCTAATATTTATACTAGCAAAAATAGAAATACAAGTAGCTAATACATGAAAAAGCTGCCTAGTGAAACACCAGACACTTGGGAAGAAGTTGTAGGAATGAAATTTCTGACATGAGAAGGCTAGCTATAAAATGTTCAAGAAAAAGGCAGGTGGCAGAGCATTGTGTGTGGTGGGGTTTTATGTTGTTAACACAGAAATATACATACAGAAATACGTCGGTATACCCACATATATATTTGTCACAAAAAGGTCCCCAATGATATGCAGCAAAGTGTACAGAGGATTTTTCTGGATGTGATTCAGGTGATTTGGTGTGTTTTCATTTTGGCTGTATATTTAAGTAAATATATATTTGGGCACATGAGAAGATATGCAGAAGTGAAATAGGGTAGTCTAAGACCATGTTCAATAAAAGAAGACTGTACCTTTTTTGGAAAGTAATGGATTTTCCTTCCTGAAGTAGGGAGACTTCAGTCCACCCTCTAGAAGAGGTTAGTCCTGCCTGATGACACCAACATGAACAGTCCCTGACCTATGCTACTTAAAATGACTTACCTCCCTGGAAAGCCTCTGGCACGGTTTGAATATTTGTCCTCTGCAAAGCTCATGTGGAAATTTAATTGCATTTTTAATAGTATTAAGAATTGGGATCTTTAGGTCATTGGGCCACAAGGCTCTGCCCTCACAAATGGATTAGTGCCATTGTCCTAGGAGTGAGATATCATGGCAGTGGGTCCCTCATGAAGGGATACATTTGCCTCTGTTAGTCTGTATCTCACTATCTCTTTGCACTTCTGCCATGAGATGTCACAGCAAGAAGGTCCTTGTCAGATATGGCCTCTTGATCTTGGACATCTCAAACTCCAGAACCACTAGGCTCTATTCATTATAAATTTCTCACTCTGTTGTACTCTCTTACTGCAGCACAAAACAGATGAAGACAGGCTGAAACAGGAAGCTGTATCTATTTGACCCTCCTTAGGGAACATGGTTAAGTAACTCATGACCTGCTAGAATCCAAAAACAGTTTCCATTTAGAGACTTAAATTTTAATTGGATGCCATTAATGAACCCTAAATAAATATTTAATTGTATAATTAGCCAAATCTTCCCAGTTCAAAATATAGTTTTACCTGCATGCTAAGGAGTCTCCTTGGTTTTCACTCCAGATTTTGGGAAGAAAATGTTGGAGAGATGGAAAAACACACATAACACAGAGATGGACACAGAGAAAGATCGAGAGAGAGAGAACTCCTTCTCAGTCATTGCCATTGAAAAATCTGGTCTCATTTTTGGCATTGCCAGTTGATCATTCTTTGCTCTAATTATTTCTTCTTCTTTCTCTTTGATTTTCTATTGATTCTCAATAGTTGGATGAAAAGTAACCAAGTTTCCTTCTGCGTTTTTCTCAGAGTGTATTTATTGCAGCTCAAGGTCTAGGAATTTTTCCAGTCTTGTGCAATCCACTGGAGTGCCTCATCCCATGTTGTGTGGTTGACACCACACCACACTTCACACACATACACACACACACACACACACACACACACACACACATACACACAAACACACACACACTTCTTCCCCAATGTGCTATTTCAAGCCACAGTTTGTGTTTTTATATTACTATTTTCATTTTGAAAAACTACTTTGAAACTTACAGAAAAGTTGCAAGTTCAAAGAACTTTTCCTTGAATGATTTTATAATAAGTTTCTGACCTATTACTCCAACACCAGAAAACATGTGTTTCCTACAGACACATTTCCCTGCATGACCCCAAAAGCAAGAGATTGACATCAATACATCATCACGATCTAATCTTCCCATGCCCCATCAAGAGGACCAGTTGGCCCAATAAGGTCCTTCAGATCAGAAGGTAAAGCTGAGAACAACCCTTGTGCATAGCATTTTCTTGTCCTGTCTCCCTGTCTCCTTCAGTCTTGCAAAGTTTCCAGTCTCTCCATTGATGCTCATGAGGTTAGCCATTTTGGAGATGGCAGCCCCCTCCATCTGGGTTTTTCTGGTGTTTCTCAGATTATGCATCTATGGCAAGAATATCACAGAATCGATGTGTTCTCAGGGCATCCTACCAGGGGGCATGCAATCCTGACTGGTCTTCTCAATCAGATTCACTTTGAGCTCTTGAATAAAGGGGTATCTGCTAGGCTTCTCCACAGAAGCTACTCTTTCTCCCTTTTTAAATTAATAAGTATCCTGTGGAGAGATATTTTGAGACTATATAAATATCTATATTCCCTGATTAAAATTAGAAATACTGCTTTGCTTATTTTAAGCAAAATATTTTTATATATTTTATATTTATATATATATTTATATATATATTTATATATTTATATATTTATATATATTATATATATTATATAATATTTATGTGTATAGACCCATAGTTTCCTATTTTATTCGATGGGTTATAATCTTTTTACTATCATAATTTATTTTAACACTTACATTGCCTAGAAACAAATTTGTGGGAGCTCCTCTTAGCTGATGTGTATACCTGTGTGTGTGTGTGTTTGATCACTTCTTCACTTTCTGGCACAATATTAGGTTCCAGGTCATATTCTGTTTCCCTTTCCTATTCTAGGATCAGACTTTTTTCCAAGGTGTTCTGGCTCCTTTTATCCAAGAATAATATTAGAAAACAAGATCCGGCTACTTGGTGCATTTGCTAATTGGGGTAAAGCTTCTGAGTTCTCTCAATAGACAGAGCTATGGGATCTATGAATAGACACATATGTATTTGTGAATGTACATTTCACAAGCACATCAATGTCTGTATTATTTCTGTATTTATCTATGAGTTCACACTAGTAATTCCAATTTCAACCCAATAACACAAGGTTCACTCTAGTGTTCTTCCTTTCATATGTGTCTCTTTTCTCCCCAAAAGTGAGAAATGTGGATCCCATCATCTTTAAAATATTTATCATTGTGACCAATCATCCTAGATGTAACTGTCCCATCATCTCAGCAGTCATCATTTCTCCTGTATGAAACACTTCTCAGCCAGCTCAAACACTGACCTCACACAGGGCACCAGACAACCTTCATGTGCTGCCTTGCTCACTCTGTGTGGCTCTGACACCACCTTGTAGACTCCCCAGGATGACACCCTCTCCACTCTGCTCATGGCACACCTGCCCCACTTTCTTGTTTGCTCTGTGGCCCGATTAGTTTCAAGACTGATGTGTTCAGATATGAATGGAGAATAAATGAAAGGAAGGGAATGGACAAAGAAGAAGAATCATGACATATTTTAACAAATTGTAACTATTTCTTCTTATTCTTCTACTTAATTCTCCAATTAAATGTTTATTTTTCTAAGTTACAGTTAGATGGGAACAAGAAGTTCTGGTATACTATTGCACAGACGGGTGACTGTAAATATCAGCAATGTTCTAGAATTTCAAAAGAGCTAGAGGAAAGGATTTTTGAAAATTGTCATCATAAACATGTCTTGAGATAGACATGTTTAATTTGATTTAAACATGACACAATGTATACATGCATTGAAACACCATGTTACCCCACTAATAGGTGTGATTTTATGTCTTATGTGCCAGTTAAAAATAAATTTAACTTGCCCCATGGTTCTGCACAAGGAGACAGCTTCCAGACATTGTGTGCCATCAGCAACACAATCATTCCCTGGAACATTTCCTGTGTAGGTACTCAGACTTAAATACTCTTTCATTTTTTAGGATAATAATCTGTATCCATTTAGATGAGAGGGTATTCCTTCCAACAATTTTAAACCCCCTAACATTCCTTCCTCCCATCTCCAGCTCCACAGATACAGATGTAGAGGATATAGATACAAATGTGTGTGTTGTGTTATTTCACACAAGCCTGCTGATGAATTTGTGTTGTTTCTATCACACTCAACAACATGTCTGTTCATAAGCAGCTACCTACCCAGGGATGAGAGCAGGACTGACCAATGCAATTGCCAATAGAGGTACATAGTATTAAACAAGTCACTACCATTCTAAACACCGGAGTCCTTGTCCCCGGGTCTGACTACATCAGTCACACATACTCAACCTCAGTCCCATTCAGAGCAATTCTTGTGGCTTTCAATGATGCCTAGTGAAGCTTATTAAACCTTGTCCTTCCATAAATACCTCCACATTTACTGTCCTGGTAGGAAAGTTTTGTGATACAATTTGCATGTATTGGACCCCACTGGCTAGCCATCCATTCTGAGGTGACTGTCATGCTCAGCAACACTTCACCTGTATGAACCATAGATCCTTTATTTGTGGCAAAACTTAAAAGTCTACGGGACAAACAAAAGCCCAGAAAATGAGCTTTTGGAACACAGTAATTTACACATGTTGCCAGGGCAGAGCACAAACATATCCTACAGAACCTTCAGGTCAGCCTTTGATAAGACAGAGGACAAGTTTTATGTGAGAAATACTCAGCTTTAAAATGTTGATGACAGACCTTGTTCTGTACAATGAATGTCTCACTGAAGTACTGTGTGCAGAGTTGCCCAGTTTCCAAGCTGACAGGGCTTGTGCCTGCACATTTTCTCTTACCTATGTTGCACTCTGGGAGGGAAAGCCCATCATCCCAAAAAGCTTGCTCCTGTCATAGCCACCCACATTGTCACTAACTATTTCTGGTTGATCACCTCCAGACACAATTGGGAGCTGGAAGTGTGGCTCAATTTTGCAAGTGCAAAGCCCTGAGTTCAAACTCCAATCCCACCAAAAAAGATAGAGAGAGAGAGAGACCTTACAAAAACCCAATCAGCCTAGTTTCCCCATTTGGTTCTTCAAAATGCAATGTAGAATGTCATTCAATTATGAGAAGAGGAGGCCATCATGTACACATATACACACACATATACAAATGTACATGACCACACAAACACACAGGGATGTGTGCTCATCCACACACATGTACTCTCGTGCACACACATACATGCATGTGTGTATGTGTGCATGTGTGAATGTGTGCACATGTGCATGTGTATATGTGTGTGAGTGCTTGCATGTGTGTATATATGAGTGTGTGCTCTGCACTCCATTTTCATAAAAGGAAGAAGACACATTTTTCTACGTAATTAAGAGCATGGGGACCTTCACTCTAGTTTTATGACAATATAATCCCTAAGAAAGTAATAAATTAATTACAAATTTCAAAAAAGAGAAAAGCCGCCTTTCCATTATCAACACCAGTGCATTCTATGTTTTGTCCATCTCAGTGAGTCTGTATCTTGGTGTCATAGGGAGGAGTCATTTGGATAAACTTAAAGACAGTGACTATAGTCCTGCCATATGCATTTCTCAACCACAATCATCCCCTCTAAAACCCCATTCCACCATGCAGGTTGCCTGTTACCCCTGTGTCTCTCATACCACCATTCCACCTGCTCAGCACTGTTACTGGGAGCTGGCATTTCACTGATCCCAGGGTCCTGCAGCTTGGAGGGTTTCGTAGCCCCAGCAGAAGAGGGAGAGGAGAACTTGTGTTTGGTAAGAAAGATATCAGGGAAAAAATAACCTAGCCTTGGCTGTTCTGCATGCTAGCAAGACCTATTCCTGGCACCTCTGCTTGCTATCAAACACTTTTATTGATCCTCTTCCATCTCCTGACCAAGAAAGGGCTTTGCATTAATTTTAACCTAATGTCATCTGTATAAACCTATGAGGGGAGGGGACACAAATGTCCTGAACCCTACACACACTGCACCTACATACAAACATGTGATAAAATTTAATTCATCATCTTTATTTATCAGTGAGAGATTAGCAACAAGAGCAAATAATAGAACAAGTACAATATGCTATGATAGAAATTACTTAAAAGAGGGATTTAAAAAAATATTTTCAGATGCCTGTTGATTGTGGGTAACTGAAACAGTCTTATCCAGGGAACTCTGCTCCTGCAGGCTTTGTGTGAGTCCTGTGAGCCAACTACCATTGTCTAGAGACAACCCACCAACTGAACACAGCAACAGATACTATGGGATCCTGCTCCTGCTGGCTTGACCTGCCTTTCCTGGCATACTCAGGCCTCACAGCCCTGAGGGCTCCTTAGGGTCCAGCACTGATATACCCTTTTTTCTTGCACACACACACGCATGCATACACAAGCACACACATGCACACACACTTGCAATCTGTTGTACAGCTTTTAGTCTGCCCATTTTCTTTCCCTAGCCAACTATACTGCTAACTTTCAACTGAAAGTAAGGCTCATTCAATAGAACACAAAGGAATTGAGATTGTCCTTGTTTGTTGTAGAAGTTGGAAAGCAGTAATTAAGGTCCCTAAAAAGAATCCTGAACTCTGTTGCCCTTGGAATATCTGCTGTGTGATCACAGTACATCTATCTGAGAAATGGCCATGAGAAATAAGAAAAGATGCCTTACCCTTGACCTGCTAGTCCAAAGTAGTCAGTAGAGCTATGTGGTAACCTAATTAATGAGTGATCAATAAATACAAAGAAAATTATGTAAATGCAAGATTCACAATGTTGAATGAGAATGTGACTTGCTTAACATCACCCCAAAGCACAGGTAAAAATAGACAAATGGAATTCATCAGACTACGAAGCTTCCACCAGCAAAGGAAACAATTAACAGAGTGAAGAGGCCAGCGAAAGAGTGGGATAAAATATTGCAATATTGGATAAGGGGGTTCTATCAAAAATATACAAATAATTCAAACTACTCAATAATAAAATAACAACAACCTTATTCAAAAATGGGTAAAGTTTCTGAACAGATATTGCCCAAAAGAAGACACAGAGATGGCCACAGATATATATATATATATGGCAAATGTTCAACATTTCAATAATCACAGAAAGAAAAATTGAAACCACAATGAGATAGCATCTCACACTTGTTCTATTGACTGAAGAAGAAGAAGAAGAACAAGAAGAAGAAGAGGAAGAAAGAGGACTGAGCATGTGGGAGGCCCTGAGTTCAATCCTCAGCACCAAAAGAAAAAGATGAAAGCTAACTACTGCTGATGACAACATGGCAGAAAGGGAGCCCTCGTACACAGCTGGTGGGAATGGAATTTGGTACAGCCATTCTGGAAGACAGAATGGAAATTCTTCAAAAAACTAAAAATATAAATACCATACAATCCGACAATCCCACTAAAGGAATCAAAACCAGTATGTCAAAGAAATGCCTGGACTCGTGTTCACTGCAGCATTACTGAAACAGCCAAGGAATGAAAGCATCGAGGTGCCATTGACGGCTAACCTTGGGTAAACTTGGGCATAGAAAAGTGGTGTAGCTCGCAGTAGAGCACTATTCCATCTTTAAAGAGCAGGAAATGCTGTTGTTTGCCATGGAAAACACTCAGGCACAGAGAGACAAATACTACATGATCTTATTTATATGCAAAAATCTAAAAATGCTCAACTCATTCAAGTGGAGGATAGAGTGGTAGTTACCAGAGGCTGGAGTTGGGTTGGAAAGGAAAGGGTACAAAGTTTTAAGTTGGTAAGAACAGTTCTGGTGGTCCATTGCACAGCATGGTAACAATATAGTGAATATCTCAAAATAGCTAAAGAACATTTTAAATATTTTCACCACAAAGAAAGGGTAAATATTTATATTAATTAGCCTGATTGATGATTCCACAGTGTGTACATGTATCGAAAGAATCATCACATTTGTGCCCCAGGAATATATACAATTGCCCTCAGTCATTTAAAAACAAATTAAAATTTAGAAAGAAGAAACTGGAATTGTAAACACACAGGAGTCACGCATGCATCAATCTGCTTAAACAATAATTGTATAAGCATGGATGGCATAAATTTATTTCTTTCATAAGAGTTGAAATGTACCTAGCAGGTTGGAGTCTTCTCTCAGGCAGAAATAAATATGCGTCAGGAGTCATTGATCAGAATTGGGCTCAGTTCTTCTGCTTTTACCCCCACCTCCATTCATTCCCCAATGGGTAGTGTGCACTAGGCTGAGCTGCTCATACGGGGGAATTTCTGGCATACTGTTTAACTCTGTGTGTGTTTCCAGCTGAGAAATAGTAAACAATATCTGTATTATTTTGAGAAAAACTCAGCCTGGAAATACTGACTTTAGTATAAAATCAATCTAAGGAGGGTTTCATTAGTGATACAGCAAAGGTGTCAAGGTGGAGGGGTCCCTACCTGAGGCAGCTTCATGCTACAGACCCCAAAGGCAGGGCTACAGTGCAGAACTGCGGGAAAGGATGCTTCCCTGCCCACTTAGGCCTGTGGACAGAGGAGGCTAGTGGTGATTTCTTCAGCTTGTACAAACCTTTCACCTAATGGCCGGGGACTCTCTTTGCAAATCTTCACACCTAAACCCAATCTGCCAGTCAACTTTCAAGGAAAGAACTATCAAAAGAATATGCTTTTTAAAGAAAACAGCTACATCATATCACGAGAAAAATGTCACCTTGATTCCTCTGAGGCCTCATCAATTCTCCATTCTGCTCTCTGCTCCTTATTAATTATCAAATTTTATTTATGCTTTAGTTATTCAGATAGTCTGCTAAGTTCTTATGAAAACAAGGAAACATGTTTTTTTACATTTGCCAAAATCTGCTGTTTCTTTTCCCTCAGAAGTCCAGAGAGTGAGTTCTTGTGACTTCTTCGGTGGATGACAGATTTCGATCTAATTAATCCAGAGCCCCGTGCATAGAAATGACTGCAAAGAAAACATGTCTATTAACAAAAAGCAGTGATCACTGGTAGGCGCAGGGCCAGTGACTCAACATAAGCCATGTACTGATGCCTACAACTGTCTCTGTGCCATGTGGGTTCTGCTGTAGCCTTGAATTTGATCCAAAGAAAGGTTAAAGGATGTCAACCTTAACTGGGGTTTAATTGATACTGGTAAGAGGTTTTAAATAAAGAAACAGTGTGTGCACAATTTGAAATAAGGAACGCGTCAGGCTCTCTCTATCCTCCCTGCTTGATGACAATTCAGTTACAGCCAGATAATCATATTGGTTTTCAAACTCAACTTTCTTGAATATGATTTTGGAGGGATGTTGGGTTAACATGTTGGACTGAATAGTCCTCCATCAGTCTGTGGCTAGGCTGTCTTTGTCACAGTGTCATTCCTTACATAAAGCACAGATAGAAATCAAGTCACTCTTCCCTCTGTATCTCCTGTTCAGATATTTGTCCCTTGATCACCAAAGTCAAAGGTCTTAGCATTATCTTGACTCCTCCAGCTTTCTAATCCTCCACTCACCCCAGAAATTCATAAATTCTATCTCTCATATATATCCACTTCTCTCCCTCAACCAAGGGAAAGCCCTCATTTACTCCCCCCTGACTCAAAGTCTTCTAGCCAGAATGCTCACCTTCCAACCTTCCCTCTAAACTTCTGAACACTCCTATCTAAAAGCCCTGGTGGCTGTTCTGAATCTCCAGAGGCAGAATTAGATTCTGGAGAGGTACCTGACATTCAGATCCTCCTCCAGTAGGGTCTCATTCCTGCCTTTTGTCCCAGCTACCTGGGCATCCTATCCTCCCCAGGTGTGCACATGTCTCTTTGTCCTACTCCCTGTGCTTAAAATGTTCTCAGCACCAACTTTTTTTTCCTTTTTAATTTTTTTATTTTATTTTTCATATATGCATACAAGGCTTGGGTCATTTCTCCCTCCTGCCTCAGCACCACCTTGAATTTCCCTGAAAGTTAAAGGGCCAAAGCTCAAATCTTACTTTCCAGGAAGCTTTTCCACCCTTGAGCCCCTCTTTCTGTGCTTTCCAAGCTACTTGTGTTATAGTCTGTTATAACACTGGTCTGATGCATTGGGCTGTGTATATGTCTGCTTCTCCATCTTGGTTATGAGTACACATCATACCTATTCATCTCAGTTAAGGACAATTATGCCATTTATCTTGATACAGCTGGCCGCCCCATAGTGCTGGGTCTGACTCTGTGTGGAGGGTAGAGTTCACAGAAGAGCACATCCCAGTCCTGTGAATAGGCTGACTGAAGGCACACTGATGACAATACCTCTCCCACGATGGAGAGGAGACATCTGCTCTGCACCCAGGAGATGGACCGAGCTCCAACCATGTGTTTCTCATAACAATTTGCAATGACAATAGCTAATTTTATTGAGTGCTACATTTTGCTCACCACTTCACAGTCGTGATTTCATTAATTATTTGCAAGATTCCATAGGGTGAATATGTCTCTCTTCTTTTATTCTTTTGCCTAGGACTTGGCACATATTAAGGAACAACAAACATTGTTGATGAGTGAGTGGTATGTATATATAGCATTACCTATACTTTACAGATAGAGAAATAGAAACGTGGGGAGGTTAAATATCTTCCCCACATGCTGTAGGTGGGGTTGTGTCCACTCCAAATTCATATGTTGAAGCCCTAATCTCCAATGGTGCTAAATTTGGAGATAGGATTTTAGAAGTATTTAAGATTGAATGAGTGATAAGGGCCTGCTAGAACTGATGATGTAGAGAAAAGAATGAAAGACAGAGAGACAGAGGCAGACAGACTACTTCTACACCCATACCCAGAGAGAGAAAGAGAAACAGAGAGTGAAACCTCTCGTGTAAAGGCTGTGTGAGCATTCACCCAGCATTGAGGAATGAGACAACCATCTGCAAGCTAGAAAGACCCAGAACAATGATTTTGATCAAGCTGACAACGTGACCTTGAAATTCCAGTCTCTGGAATAGTAAGGAGCAAATTTCTGTCACTTGGGCTGTGCAGCCTATGTTGTGACAGCCTTTGATGACTTATATGCTGACTACTTAGGCAATTGAGAAATGGAAGATGAAGATTTTAATGTTGATTAGCAGGTTTCAGAACCTTTATCTAGCCACCATACTGCATTTATCCAACTGTAAGCTGTGGTGCATTAGTGGGACTGAATTGGATGTAGTGGATCACAATCAATATTCATTTTTAAAAATGAAGGGACAGGAATGGAATGGACAGGAATGGGATGGGATGGGATGGGATGGGATGGGATGGGATGGGGTAAAATAGAATAGAATAGAACAGACTAGAATAGAACAGAACAGAATAGGAGATGAACCATGTGTGAGTGTATCACACATAGAAAAAAATGAATATTGTCTTATAAAACTTTTGCTCCCAGAGTATATACAAGAGGTGTGGAGGGGGTATATCTACTAATGTAATATATATTTATTAGTGTGAATTGTAGCCAAAATAATTCTATAAACTCCTTAGGTTTTGCTATACTGACTCAGAAACAAACCATTCATCCTACTTCCTGTCAGACCCTTTCTGATGTAAGGAAGCATTGGCACCACAGGTGAACCCCAGGATTTATATTGCTAATGAAATTTCCTCTTAGGTACACCTTGTCACTTAAGCTCTATACAGCCCCTCCCCTCCACACAAATGCACATTGTTATTTCATCCCCAGGGTTTCCCCTTACAACAGAACTTGGAAGCCGAACCACAAGCTTGAGTGTCCATGCTCACACCATTTCCTCTGACTCTTAGCTCACTCTGTACCCCTGTGGCATTCGTCTGAGGGCTCTTCCATTGTGCGAGCACGTTAAATGCATGTTCAATACGTTCAACTGATGGATCTATCAAGTAGACTATGTCCATTCTTGTTTCCATGGTAGGCACCAGTAACCCACCATACATGCCTGGAGACTACAAACAAGAAATTCACTCTCAGAGAAGCATGGACTCCACCATGGTGTAATGAAGGCATTGGCTCCATTTCTGGGAAACTTGGGTTTTAATCCTGGAATTGCAAATGATTGGATGTTTGTAATGCTGAGATAGTGAAGACATCTGTGACTTTCTTTCTGGCTCAGTCTTGATATCTATGTGGTAGTGAGGCCCATTAGTTGTGGCAGGGGAGGACACCCACCCAGGAGGGACAGGCATGGTGCCACAGGTACAGTCAGCTCAGGACCTTGACTGAGTGTGAGTAGCTATCACTGTAAAAATGGTCTGTGCTCTCGAATGGCAGCTTAAGGCGAGCTATCTACTGGTCAGAACCATGGACAGTTCTAAGAGACTCCTTTGATCTGTGTCCAGTCTCAGCACCCTTGGATTGTGCCCTTGTGATGTAGGATCCACTCCATACAGGTTCCTCCAACTGAGGTATTTTCCAATGACAGAAACCATGCAACTCTCCACTCAGGGATCCCTTCTTCCAATGTACTGAAATATTGCCTCTTCTTCTGGGTGTATATGGACTCCCCATATGAGGGGAAGGGAGAAGAAGGGGGGAGTTCAGCTCTTACCCCACCCTTTGATATGGCATCATCCTTTTCCAATGTCCTACACCCTCTGTGTCTGAGGTCAGAACATAACACAGGAAGACGTGAGGAGAGATATTCTAATGTAAGTTGTAATTATCGCACTTTTGACTGCCTGGCATATGTTTCATCTTTCACCAGCTACTTCTACCCTCGCAGTAGGTGTAGTAGTCAAGTTTTCAATGCTAGAATGGAATGTCTGAGACAACCTACTTAGGAAAACAGAGTTCCTTTAGCTTTCAGTTTGGGAAATTGAAGAGCATGGCACCTGCATCAGCTCAATTCTGGTGAAGCCCCCCAGCTGCTTCACATCATGGCAGGTGGCAATGGAGGAAGAATGTCCAGAGCAGGAGAACACATGGCAAGGCAGGAAGCAAAAGCTGGGTGTGGCCAGGTTGACCTTTTTACAATAACCATCTCATTAGAACCAACTCAAGGTCCTGCAGGGAGGACCTTAATTCCTTTCAAGGGCAGCATCCTCAGCTGACCTAAGGACCTCATGGTTATGGCGTGGCTCCTGAATGTCTTCCAAAGGCCTATGTGCTAAAGTCCTGGTTTCTAAACTGTGGTGCCATTTGGAGATAGCAGAATCTTTAGGAGGTGGGGCCTAGTAAAGAAAGTTAGGTCATTGGGGTATGCCTTGGCAGGGAATATTGGGGATCTAGCTTTCTCTCTCTCTCTCTTTCTCCTTTTCTCTCTCTCTCTTTCAGAGATGCCGTGAGGTGAACATCTTTGTTCCACCATAGGCTCTCTGCTTCACCACAGACCCAAAGCAACAGAGCAAAGTTACCACAGTCTGAAGCCATGTGCCAAAATTAATTTTTCCTCCTTTTAAATTGTCTATCTCAGCCATTTTGTCACAGTGATAGAAAGCTGATGGCACAACTTCTCATTAGGTCCCATCACCTCCCAATAGTGCCACCCTGAAGATCAAGCTCCCAACATATGGACCCCTGAGGGACCAACCACATCCAGTTGTAGCACTGTGCTATGTGAATTTACCAAGATGGCTCACAGCCCCAGGTAAGGGGGCAGATATGTGACCCAAACTGGCCAATCAGATGCTGCTTTTTTAGAATCTGAAGAGTTAGAATTCCTTCATGACTCCATAACCCTTTGAGCTCACAGAACAATTGGGTGTGTCCCTCTAGGAAAACCTTCTAGAGCTGCCTGGTTCCTGTCTGCTCCAAATGGGGTTCTTTGATTTCATGAACAGCCACATTATCTTTGTACAAATACAACTTCTACTTTAATAGAAGCATCAGCTTCTATAGCTTCTAACCAAAAATTCCCAACAGTTTCATCTACAAAGAACAAAGCCCTGAGGGCTTGGGATTGGAGGATGGAGAAGGCAGAGGATAATAACCTCAGACTCGTAATTAACCAAGTCCAGCAACAGGATTTGAACCAAGACTGTCATACTTATTTCTGTATGTGGACACACAGTGCACACGCTTTGTGAGTGGTTGCTACTTACTTGTGCCCATTCCATTGAAGCACAGGTAAAACAGTATTAAGTGAGGATAGCAGGGAAGAGAGTGAAAGATGTCTTTGAAACATATTGTAAACAGTATAAATTTTGGAGGAAAGAAACAGCTCTGAATGAAATTCCTGTTTCCTCATCACCTCTCTCTTCACCCCTCTCTCTCCTCCTTCATACCTCCCTCACTTTTATCAACAAGTTCCAGAGCCTCATCTCTGTCTCACATTTGGCATGGCAAAAATTCAGTGTCTGATATGCTGCAGAGAAAAGCTTCAAAGCAACATAAAAATAAAACCAATAAAAGTAGACTTTTTCAAAGAATCCCTAAATTCTGATCCTTTCAGATACTCCCCTAACTCCAGTTAATAAAAATAGTGGTAGTTAATAAAACATTCCATCCACTCCTTTTCAATGCTACCTATTATCCTTGAATGCTCAAAAGCCCCAGGTTCCCAGCTGGGTCTAAATGTTTCACAAAACATCCACAAATTGTTTTGAAGCTGTGAGACTCCCACAGCATGTCTCCCCAGAAGCTGTAAGGGAAGAAAATCCACCCTCTCTTTCTGATGGAAAATCAGAATTCACCAGAGGAAACATAAAGAAACCACCAGATAAAGGTTTAGTCTCATTTTGTAACTTCAACCTGTAATCCAAGCTTCACCTCTCACCTGGGCAGAACCCTTCTGTCCCAGGAGAAGAGCCTCAGCCTACTTTCTCTGTCAGTTGTATTTTCAACTTTTTCTTTATAACTACAAATTTGATTTTAGAAAAACAGTTCCATTCTCCAACATGCTGTAGGGCACGAGTCATTTTTTGCTCCCTAACAGATGGGAGAAAAACCTCTCACGTTTGACCTCTCTTTCAATCAGACATTAGCAGGCTCAGGGGGAGCTAAAGAGAAGCCTTATTCACTCCCCTGGCAAACCGAAGCCCTGTGCACACCCTTGGGCTCTGCTGGGTGTCATCATAATGCCACCATCCTTGCAAGCCTGAGTCATCCACAGTTTAATTATTCACCCCAAACTCTGATTCTTTCTGTGGGGATTGGGACTTTAGTCTTGTACCTGCTGTGTAGTCACTGCTTTCCCTAGCCCTGGGCCTGTTAAACAATTGTTCTGGGAGTGCCCTTGTCGATGTCAAAAGGCTATAAAATGCAAAAAGTAACTAGTGCCAGGGTACATATGCAAGTCACATTGCTTTCATATTTACACTTTTAGGATCATATTAAGATTATTCTCTTTTTTGGCAGTTGCGGGGTTTAAACTCAGGACTAACCACGTGCCTTACCACTTCAATCACAACCCCAGTCCTTTTTGCTTTTTAGTTATTTTTCAGATAGGATCTTATGCTTTGTCCAGGCTTTTGCTTGGACCTTGATCCTCCTACCTTTTCCTCCTGAGTAGCTGGGATTATAGGTGTGAACAACAATGCCCAGCTTGTTTTTTGAGATAAGATCTCACTAATTTCTTAAGCCATAATATTACTATCTCTGATCCCAAGTAGCAGGGATTACATTCATGAGTCACTGTACCCAGTCTTCAGTGAGCTTTCTGGTAAACAGTTTTCTGTGAATTATGAATGAATAATCCCTATTTTTCTCTATGATGTTTTCTTCAGGTTGGAGACGATTTTCTCAGAGCCAAGTCTCTAGAATCTAAGTGAAGTTATTCTTAGCAACTTGGAAGAAATGCATAATTTACTACACAACAATTCAAAACACACCAGTTTTAAGTCAGGTGACTATCAGAAGCGTTGCTCTCAAGCCCAACACATTCCTGGGGTAACTACTTTCTGTCAGGCTTGGTATTCCTCAGGACACAGGGAACAGCAAAGGGGACAGCTGATGAGTCTTTTAAATTCTGTGTTTTGAATGTGTCATGGGCCACCTTTGCCTGGCAATATAATCTCCTTCGTTAGCATAAAGTCTTCTGCAGAGGTTGCCTTGCTGTCTTATTTCTTGGCAAAATTAGAACTCTCTTGAAAGCCTGTGCTGCTACTTAGTCTTCTATTAGACTTGGGTTTTAAAAAGTTATGACATTTTATTGCAGCAAAATTGAGTCCTCAGGCCAGATCTTTCTACAGCAATTACATTCACAACAAAAATTTTATTATACTAAAGAAATATTCTGAAATCCTTCTGATGGCATATGGAAGCAACATTCAGTTGACTTCTCAACTTCTTCCCATGGGCTGGGACCAGGGACACATTAGCTGTGAGGTCATGGTGCTATTTGTTACTGCTGTCCCTTCCCTGGCAGCACAGTATGGAGGGGTCTCCTCCTTCCAGGAGAGATTTGTGCTGTAATTACCATCCTCGAATCCTTGAGGGACCTACTTCCAATTTCTTCTTCAGAACAATCCAGATGTCAAAGTACTGAAAATCTCCCTTCACCCAAAATAAAGGAGGGGAGTGACGTGTAAGACTCGGGATACAGCCCAGTCTCTGTCACTGGGTAATCAGGACATGACCAAATCATGCCTGACACAACTTCCCCCTCTCTCCTAGAAAAACAAATTCTGGTCAATTGCTCAACTCAGTGCCTTTCTAATGCACCTATGCTTTCTCATCATGGTTTCTTCATGCAAAAGAACGCTTTGACCCAGAACACCATCCAAAATCCCAACTAGTCTTCAATACCCATTTCTTCAAAACAGCATTCACTCAACACATGCAGATTAAAGTCATTACACTCATCTTTTCACACTTTATGATAACTACACAACTGAAAGACCTTGAGAGTCAGAAGTAGGGCAGTGGCAACCAGAAAGCACTAGAGAGAAGGGATTAAATCCATGATGGTGGCCAAGTGCTAAGGTGCCTACGGACAGCTGATATGAAGGATGTTTCCTGCTCGAAAATTGCTTGGGAATGAGGCAGGGCTGTGGAGGGGACATGACCCCTTCCCTTCCCCCACTGGGTACTTTATGTAAAATCTACTAAGGTTCTACCAGGTACCAAATATAGAATCCAAGACAGAAAGGACCACTAGTCAAAATTCCTAAGATTTTCTCTGTTCCCAAAAGGAAATAGGAAATAATAAACATCTTGGTAGCACAGAGACATGGTGTTCTGTCCAAATTCAAGGATCTCTCAATCAGAAGTGACTCTGCCCCCTCCACTGGGTCTTCCAGCACTGAAAGCCAATTTCAAATCAGATAACTGACATGACTGAAATTTTCAGTACTTGTGTTGGTGATGGAGTATAGATCATTTATGCCCCTTGAGTCATACATGTGTGTGTTTCAGTCTGTCTTACCAAAAATAAATTTGCTACAATCACTATTTTTACAATGTCCTAAAGACATGTCACCAAAATAAATGTGCTCTACTACAGAGTGAGTGAGCAGAAGGCATTGTGCTCCAGCTTTACAAAGAAACTCAGATTTCTCATTGAAAGACTAATCTCCAGCTTCAAAAGATTGAACAAAATGGTGGTTAAGAAGAATTATAGCTGGTTAAATATAAGCTGCTAAGAACATCGAGGACAAGAATATTCCTTGAATATCAGAGCATTTTCAACTGCTTATGATTTAAACAGAATTTCTTTTGGTGGGAGATCTTGTTCCCAGTATTTTTCTTCTGAGACCAGCAAACAAAAATCAGGAAGTATGCTGATCTGGAGCCTTCTTTATCTAAATTGTCATATTTCCCATAATTGTGTTAGTAAGAGATTGCTTCCTAAGGGCAAGATTGGCTCCTACTCCATCCCCTACCTCCACCTCTTGAGTGCTGAAATCACAGCCATGCACCACCATGCCTGGCTCATTTCTTGTTATATTAAGGAAAAAAGGAACACTCTTGGTTTTCATCCTATAACCAAATCTGGGGTCCTTCTGCTGTGTTCATCGCACCTGCCTTCCTATCACAGTGGTTGAACTATCTGTCCTTTCCAAGGCCCCCACCCCTCTGACTCACTGGAAGGTTTTAGCACAGCAATTATCTCCATTCTCCTCTGGATAAGCATTTTTAACCTCCTACCAGATAGCACACATCAGCAAACAAGGAAACATTTCCCTTTTGAAGATTGAGATAATTTTCCTCCTTCTCCAGTTAATTCCAGCCTCCATGTTTTGACTCAAATTCACAATGAAACTACAGCTGTCATGGGGTTACGTCTAGATAAACCCATTGTAAGTTAAAAATTCCCAAAGTCAACAATGCATTCAGCAACCTGGAACTACCGGAAGCCACAGCTTAGCAACGCAGTAGCCTGCAGAGCAGGAGGCAAGCCCTCGTGATCGCAGTGCTGAACCAGAGATGAGCCTCACTGTGAGCACCCACCTTGGACACCGAATCTCCTATTTACTGCTAACCAGGAAAAACGATCAAAATTCACAGTATGGTTTCCACTAAATGCATGCGACTTTCACGTCACTGTAAAGTCAGAATTCTAAGTGGAACTGTCACACGTCAGGGATTGTCTGTGCTGTTAGCATCAAATTCCTCACTTCTCCTCCATCCTTGAGCCCCCTGTGTTCAGGTTAGGCCCCTGGCTTCACTCAAACTGCTCTTTTAAAGGGCTCTTATAATCTACCTTGCCTATTTGAATAGTCTTGTCTTAGTCCTCATCTACTTTGACTTCTCAGTATCATTTGACATTTTCACCTTTTGAGGAACACTTTTTTCCCTTGGACACCAACATCCCCTGCACCTGGTTTTCATCTTCTTCACTACCTGTTACCCAGGATTGTTGACTGGATTCCCACTCCCATGTGAGGCTGGGTCCTCAGCCCTCTTCTCTGTTGACACTTATATCTCCTATGCAAGCGTCCCCTCCATCAGTTTGCCATAATGCCTGTGCATCACTGATGGCCCCACTTTTTTGTCCTCATCCCTTGACTCCTCCTGTAGACTCCATTACATCCAACTCCCTCCAGGACATCTCCACTTGGATATCTAACAGGAATCTCTGCAGACAAACTTAGACAAAGGCTTACCTTTGGTGACCAATAACCACGAGAATATGCTCAATGTCACTAGTGATCAGATTGGGGCAAATAAAGAGCTCAGTGTGTTTCCCCCCCCCAACTCATTACGCTGCAATAAATACTAACAGGTGTGTTTTCTGGACCCAGTGCACACACTTCTGGTGGGGATCATGGGGTCACAGCATCTGCAGAAGTTCCATTTGACATAAGCCAGGCTTTTCCAAAGCGTTTACACACTCTCAGCAGTGCTCGCAACTTCTTGTTTTTAACATGTCTGTCATTTGAGTTTTCGTCACTCTGCTGTGTGTGTGGTATTATCACATCAGGCTTCTTCCTTGTATTTTCTTGATGAATGACAAAGCTGAGTGGCTTGTCATTACAAGCAAACTGAACCTTGACACTTAGGTATGTGAGCTCAAATAAAGCCAGACAAGTGAGCATCCCACAACTCAGGAAAGTGGTTACCTTGAGAGGCTCAGAGGCAAAACACCAGAGGAGTATGAGGGACAGTGAGGTCTTCTGAATGCAGACAAGGTGGCATCGCTTGCTCTGTCACCTAAGATACTGGGTGCTCACCTAAGGGTATTGGATCATGAATTCTGATTCTGCACTTTTCTCCATCTGTTTTATTTCACAGTAGAAACTTTGATAGAGTTGAGGTGAGCAGAATGAATATTCTTCAGGTATCTGCTGTGTTCCAAGCCATATGACAAATCCTGGGGATTCATAGATCAGTGCAGAAAGTTCATTCCCTCAAGTTTTCTGTGAATCACAAGATTAATTGGTGGTAGTGTGAATTGCCCGGAGCACCTGTGTCATGGAGGAGAGAATTAAGGACAGCCAAAGCTGAGGAAATGAGAGGCATTACAAACCTCTTTTGATTTGTGTATTTTTGTGTCCCTGAGGGAAATAGTTTGCATGTGTATGGGAATATGTGCGTAAGTATGTGTATTAGTGTGTTGTGTGTGAGTGTGTGAGTGTGTGTGAGAATGTGCAGGTGTGTGTGAGTGAGTGTCATTGGGTTTGGGTCTGAGTGTGAGTGGATATTTGTTGCCAGTGTGTGAGTCTCAGTGTGTCTATGTGTGTGAGTGTGTTGACTTCTTGTTGGTGAGTATGACAGCGAGTGTATCTTTGTATGTTTGTGTTAGTTGGGTGTACCCAGGTGTGTTTGCTATGCCTGTGTGTATGTACATGTGTGTGTGTGAGGGTGAGTGTGTGAGTGTTTTATTGTGAAGTTGATTATGTGTGAATGAGAGCTGGCATCTCTGCATGTGTGTTTTTGTGTGTAAGTGTGTATGTTTGTGAGTGTGTATTTGTGTGTGTCTGATTGTGAGCCTAGTTTTGAGTGTGAGTGAATATGGGAGTGCATTTGTGTGTGCATTTGTATTTGAAAGGGATTTTCTTCTTTGTGCATGTGAGAGTAGGAGCGAATGTGATTGTGGTGACTGTGTGTGTTGTTGAGTGCAGGTGTGTGAGTATGTGCAGGTGTGTGTAATTGAGTGTGTTTGCATTGGCGTGTGAATGCGCATTTGGGTGCAGGTGTGGGAATTTGTGTCCAAGAGATTGTGTTAGTGTGTTCAGGTGTGTGATTGATGTAGAGGGGTTATGTGGACGAGAAGGAGACTGAGTGTGTCTTCGTATGTTAGTGTTCTTGCTTGTGTGTATTCAGGTATATGTGAGTACACGAGTGTGTTTGTATGTGTGAGGGTGTTTTTAGGTGTTTGTGAATGTGACTGCAGGTGTATGTGTGAGTGATGGCTTGTTCGTCTGTTCCGGTGTGTGGATGTGAGTGTATATATCTATTTGTGTTTTTGTGTTTGTATGTGTGTATGAGGGTGTATGTATGTATGTGCAGGTGGGTGGCGTATGTGTCTGTGTACATGGGTACGTGTGTGAATTTTTGAATATGTGCAGGAGTGAGAGTGTGCATGAGGGTGTGTGTTTCTGTAGGTTTGAGTATGTGAGTGGTTATATATGTGAGGTTTATGGGTGTGAGTTTTTCTTAGTGAGTATATATGTGTTTACATGATGTGACTGTGTGTAAGTGTGCATGATAGTGTGTGGGAGTGTGTAGGTGTGAGTGTATGTGAGGGGGATGGTGTGAGTACGTGTGTGAATGTGTGTACTCGTGTATGATTGTTGATGTTTGTGAGTGGGTGTGACTGCATGTGTGTGTGTTGAGTGTGTCTATGTAGGTGAGTGTTTGAGACTGTGTGTGTGAGTGCACGTGTGGGTGAGTGTGAGTGCGAGTGAGTCTTGGAGCGTGTGTATGTGTGTGGGGGCTGTTTGTGTATGTCTATGTGTGTTTGTGTGTGTTTGTATGTGTATGAGTGTGAGTGAGTTTTTGTGTGCAGTTGATAACTGACTAAGTTAAGTCAAGCATTGGTGGCCCATGCCTTGCTTCTTAGGCATTAGGAATGCTGAGTTTAGTAGCATTGTTTGTGGAGACTAGCCTAGAAGTCAAATCTCACCATGAAAAATAAGCTGGATCTGTCCCACACCTTTCATTCCAGCAATGGGATGCTGAGATTAGCAGGCAAGCAGTTGTAGGCCACCACGTTCAAAAAATTGCCAACGGAGGAAAAATGAAACTGGGCAAGGTGGTCAAAGACTGTTTTCCCAGCTAATGTAGAAAGCTGAAATTTGGGGGATTGTGGTGTCAGACTGTGTATGTGTGTGTGTGTGTGTGCATGCGTGTGTGTGAGTTGGAGTAAGTGTGTGAGTCTGTGAATGTAAGTGTGTGTGTTCAAGTGTGGGTGAGTGTGTGAGTGTGAGTGTGTGTATTTGTGTGTTTATTTGTGTGAGTCTACTTTTGAGTGAGTGTGAATGTGTGAGTGCATTTGTGTGTACATGTGTATTGGAATGTGAGTTTGAGTGGGTGTGTGTTCTTTTACGTTAATGTGTTGACATCTGGGTATTCACGTGGGAGTGAGAATGTATGTGTGTGTATATGTGTGGGTGTTTTTGGGTGGGTGTGTGGATGTGAAAGTAGGGACATGTGTGTGTGTTTGCTTGTTTGTGTTCACGTTTGTGTTACTGTTTATGTATATCTATATGTGTTTGTGTGTTTGTATGGGTCAATGAGAGTGTGTACGTGTGCTTGTGCATGTGTCTGTGTACTTGTGTAAGAGTGTGAATTTGTGAAGGTGTGTGAGTGAATGTGTGCATGCAGGTGTGTGTTTCTGTATGACTGATTGTATGAGTGTGCACCTAGGTGAGTGTTTATGTCTGTGAGTGTGATTGTGAGACAGCCTGTGTGAGTTTCTGTGTGTATGTGTTGTGAGAGTTTGTGTTTGGTGGTGTGTTTTTGAGTCAGTGTGTGAGTATATATGTGGGTACTTGTGAATCAGTGTGGGAGTGTGTATGACGGTGTGTAGGCGAGAATGTGTGAGAGTATGCGAGGCTGAAGGTGTGAGTGAGTGTGTGAATGTGTGTACATGTGTTTGTTGGTAGGTGTTTGTCTGACTGATTTTGTGTATGTGTTTCTGTGAGTGAGAGGGTGAAAGTTGTAGCTGTGTACATGTGTGTGAGTGTGTGAGTTGTGTGTAAGTGTGTGAGTGTTTCTGTAGCTGAGGGTTTAATTGTAATTGAATGATTCTGTCAGTGTGTGTGTGAATGAGTGTGTTTGCTTGTTTGTGGGTGTGAGCCTGTGTATTTGAATTTGTGTATGATTGTGTATTTTGGTGTCTCTGTGTGAGAGAGTTTGCATGTGTATGGGCATATGTGTGTAAGTATGTTTATCTGTGTGTTGTGTGTGAGTGTGTGTTAGAATGTGCAGGTGTGTGTGAGTGAGTGTAAGTGTGTTTGGGTCAGAGTGTGAGTGGGTGTTCGGTGCAGGTGTGTGAGTGTGTGTCTGTTTGTGAGTGTGCTGAGATTATTTTTGTGAGTATAACAGTGAGTCTGTGTCTTCGTTTCTGTTAGTTGAGTGTATTCAGGTGTGTTTGGTATGCCTGTGTGGATGGACATGTTTGTGTGTGTGTGAGGGTGAGAGTGTCAGTGTTTTTTTGTGTGTGTGATCATGTGTGAGTGAGAGCTGGCATCTGTGTATGTGTGTTTTAGTTTCTGGTTGTGTAGGATTGTGAGTGTGACTTTGTGTGTGTGTTTGTGTGTGAGTCTATTTTTGAGTGTGAGTGTGAAGATGGGAGTGCATTTGTGAGTCCATGTGTATTTGAAAGGCATTTTCTTCTTTGTGTGTGTGAGAGTAGGAGTGAATGTGATTGTGGGTGACAGTGTGGGTGTTGTTGAGTACAGGTGTGTGAGTATGTGCAGGTGTGTGTGATTGAGTGTGTTTGGATTTGCAAGTGAATGCGCATTTGGGTGCAGGTGTGGGAATGAGTGTGTTGGGTTTGAGTGTGTGTGGGCATGTGGTTGCAGTTGTGAGAGTGAGTGTGTGAGAGTGTATTAGGATGTTCAGGGATGTGAGTTTTGTACTGGGGTTATGTGGATGAGGAAGAGATGAGTGAGTGTGTATTTGTATGTTCATGTGTAGGCTTCTGGGTATTCACTTGGGTGTGAGAACACATGTGTACATTTGTATTTGTGAGGGTGTTCTTGGGTGAGTGTGTGAATGTGAAAGTAGGGGCATGTGTGTGTGTTGTGTGTTCACATGTGTGTTAAACTTCCTGTATATCTATGTGTGTTTGAGTGTTCGTGTGTATGAGAGAATGTGTGTTTGGGCATGTGTCTGTGTGCATGTGGAGGTGTGTGCAATTGTGAGTGTGTGAGTGAGTGTGTGCATGCGGGTGTGTTTCTGTAGGACTGAATGTATGAGTGTGCACCTAGGTGAGTGTTTATGTCTGTGAGTGTGATTGTGAATCAGCCTGTGTGAGTTTCTGTGTGTATGTGTTGTGAGAGTTTGTGTTTGGTGGTGTGTTTTTGAGTCAGTGTGTGAGTATATATGTGGGTACTTGTGAATGAGTGTGGGAGTGTGTATGACGGTGTGTAGGCGAGAATGTGTGAGAGTATGCGAGGCTGAAGGTGTGAGTGAGTGTGTGAATGTGTGTACATGTGTTTGTTGGTAGGTGTTTGTCTGACTGATTTTGTGTATGTGTTTCTGTGAGTGAGAGGGTGAAAGTTGTAGCTGTGTACATGTGTGTGAGTGTGTGAGTTGTGTGTAAGTGTGTGAGTGTTTCTGTAGCTGAGGGTTTAATTGTAATTGAATGATTCTGTCAGTGTGTGTGTGAATGAGTGTGTTTGCTTGTTTGTGGGTGTGAGCCTGTGTATTTGAATTTGTGTATGATTGTGTATTTTTGTGTCTCTGTGTGAGAGAGTTTGCATGTGTATGGGCATATGTGTGTAAGTATGTTTATCTGTGTGTTGTGTGTGAGTGTGTGTTAGAATGTGCAGGTGTGTGTGAGTGAGTGTAAGTGTGTTTGGGTCAGAGTGTGAGTGGGTGTTCAGTGCAGGTGTGTGAGTGTATGTCTGTTTGTGAGTGTGCTGAGATTATTTTTGTGAGTATAACAGTGAGTCTGTGTCTTCGTTTCTGTTAGTTGAGTGTATTCAGGTGTGTTTGGTATGCCTGTGTGGATGGACATGTTTGTGTGTGTGTGAGGGTGAGAGTGTCAGTGTTTTTTTGTGTGTGTGATCATGTGTGAGTGAGAGCTGGCATCTGTGTATGTGTGTTTTAGTTTCTGGTTGTGTAGGATTGTGAGTGTGACTTTGTGTGTGTGTTTGTGTGTGAGTCTATTTTTGAGTGTGAGTGTGAAGATGGGAGTGCATTTGTGAGTCCATGTGTATTTGAAAGGCATTTTCTTCTTTGTGTGAGTGAGAGTAGGAGTGAATGTGATTGTGGGTGACAGTGTGGGTGTTGTTGAGTACAGGTGTGTGAGTATGTGCAGGTGTGTGTGATTGAGTGTGTTTGGATTTGCAAGTGAATGCGCATTTGGGTGCAGGTGTGGGAATGAGTGTGTTGGGTTTGAGTGTGTGTGGGCATGTGGTTGCAGTTGTGAGAGTGAGTGTGTGAGAGTGTATTAGGATGTTCAGGGATGTGAGTTTTGTACTGGGGTTATGTGGATGAGGAAGAGATGAGTGAGTGTGTATTTGTATGTTCATGTGTAGGCTTCTGGGTATTCACTTGGGTGTGAGAACACATGTGTACATTTGCATTTGTGAGGGTGTTCTTGGGTGAGTGTGTGAATGTGAAAGTAGGGGCATGTGTGTGTGTTGTGTGTTCACATGTGTGTTAAACTTCGTGTATATCTATGTGTGTTTGAGTGTTCGTGTGTATGAGAGAATGTGTGTTTGGGCATGTGTCTGTGTGCATGTGGAGGTGTGTGCAATTGTGAGTGTGTGAGTGAGTGTGTGCATGCAGGTGTGTGTTTCTGTAGGACTGAATGTATGAGTGTGCACCTAGGTGAGTGTTTATGTCTGTGAGTGTGATTGTGAATCAGCCTGTGTGAGTTTCTGTGTGTATGTGTTGTGAGAGTTTGTGTTTGGTGGTGTGTTTTTGAGTCAGTGTGTGAGTATATATGTGGGTACTTGTGAATGAGTGTGGGAGTGTGTATGACGGTGTGTAGGCGAGAATGTGTGAGAGTATGCGAGGCTGAAGGTGTGAGTGAGTGTGTGAATGTGTGTACATGTGTTTGTTGGTAGGTGTTTGTTTGTCTGACTGATTTTGTGTGTGTGTTTCTGTGAGTGAGAGGGTGAAAGTTGTAGCTGTGTACATGTGTGTGAGTGTGTGAGTTGTGTGTAAGTGTGTGAGTGTTTCTGTAGCTGAGGGTTTAATTGTAATTGAATGATTCTGTCAGTGTGTGTGTGAATGAGTGTGTTTGCTTGTTTGTGGGTGTGAGCCTGTGTATTTGAATTTGTGTATGATTGTGTATTTTTGTGTCTCTGTGTGAGAGAGTTTGCCTGTGTATGGGCATATGTGTGTAAGTATGTTTATCTGTGTGTTGTGTGTGAGTGTGTGTTAGAATGTGCACGTGTGTGTGAGTGACTGTAAGTGTGTTTGGGTCAGAGTGTGAGTGGGTGTTCGGTGCAGGTGTGTGAGTGTGTGTCTGTTTGTGAGTGTGCTGAGATTATTTTTGTGAGTATAACAGTGAGTCTGTGTCTTCGTTTCTGTTAGTTGAGTGTATTCAGGTGTGTTTGGTATGCCTGTGTGGATGGACATGTTTGTGTGTGTGTGAGGGTGAGAGTGTCAGTGTTTTTTTGTGTGTGTGATCATGTGTGAGTGAGAGCTGGCATCTGTGTATGTGTGTTTTAGTTTCTGGTTGTGTAGGATTGTGAGTGTGACTTTGTGTGTGTGTTTGTGTGTGAGTCTATTTTTGAGTGTGAGTGTGAAGATGGGAGTGCATTTGTGAGTCCATGTGTATTTGAAAGGCATTTTCTTCTTTGTGTGTGTGAGAGTAGGAGTGAATGTGATTGTGGGTGACAGTGTGGGTGTTGTTGAGTACAGGTGTGTGAGTATGTGCAGGTGTGTGTGATTGAGTGTGTTTGGATTTGCAAGTGAATGCGCATTTGGGTGCAGGTGTGGGAATGAGTGTGTTGGGTTTGAGTGTGTGTGGGCATGTGGTTGCAGTTGTGAGAGTGAGTGTGTGAGAGTGTATTAGGATGTTCAGGGATGTGAGTTTTGTACTGGGGTTATGTGGATGAGGAAGAGATGAGTGAGTGTGTATTTGTATGTTCATGTGTAGGCTTCTGGGTATTCACTTGGGTGTGAGAACACATGTGTACATTTGTATTTGTGAGGGTGTTCTTGGGTGAGTGTGTGAATGTGAAAGTAGGGGCATGTGTGTGTGTTGTGTGTTCACATGTGTGTTAAACTTCGTGTATATCTATGTGTGTTGGAGTGTTCGTGTGTATGAGAGAATGTGTGTTTGGGCATGTGTCTGTGTGCATGTGGAGGTGTGTGCAATTGTGAGTGTGTGAGTGAGTGTGTGCATGCGGGTGTGTGTTTCTGTAGGACTGAATGTATAAGTGTGCATATATGTGACATTTCAGGACTGTGTGATTGTGTGTGAGTCAGTGTGAGTGTCTGGGTGAACGGGTTGTGAGTGTGTGTGGGGGTATCTTTGTGTGTGTGTGAGTGTATATATGGGTATGTGTTGTGAGTGTGTGTGGGAGTGTGTATGACAGTGTTTGGGAGAGTATGTGTCAGTGTATGTCAGGCTGAAGCTGTGAGTTGTGTGTAAGTTTGTGAGTGTAACTGTAGGTGAGTGTGTAATTGTCATTGAGTGATTCTGTCACTGTGTGCCTGTGTATGAGTGTGTTTGCTTGTTTGTGGGTGTGTGCCTGTGTATTTGAATTTGGACCTGATTGTGTATTTTTGTGTCCCTGTGGGAAATAGTTTGCATGTGTATGGGAATATGTGTGCAAGTATGTGTATTAGTGTGTTGTGTGTGAGTGTGTGAGTGTGTGTGAGAATGTGCAGGTGTGTGTGAGTGAGTGTCATTGGGTTTGGGTCTGAGTGTGAGTGGATATTTGTTGCCGGTGTGTGAGTCTCAGTGTGTCTATGTGTGTGAGTGTGTTGACTTCTTGTTGGTGAGTATGACAGCGAGTGTATCTTTGTATGTTTGTGTTAGTTGGGTGTACTCAGGTGTGTTTGCTATGCCTCTGTGTATGCACATGTGTGTGTGAGGGTGAGTGCGTGAGTGTTTTATTGTGTAGGTGATTATGTGTGAATGAGAGCTGGCATCTCTGCATGTGTGTTTTTGTGTGTAAGTGTGTATGTTTGTGAGTGTGTATTTGTGTGTGTCTGATTGTGAGCCTAGTTTTGAGTGTGAGTGTGAATATGGGAGTGTATTTGTGTGTGCATGTGTATTTGAAAGGGATTTTCTTCTTTGTGCATGTGAGAGTAGGAGCGAATGTGATTGTGGTGACTGTGTGTGTTGTTGAGTGCAGGTGTGTGAGTATGTGCAGGTGTGTGTAATTGAGTGTGTTTGTATTGGCGTGTGAATGCGCATTTGGGTGCAGGTGTGGGAATTTGTGTCCAAGAGATTGTGTTAGTGTGTTCAGGTGTGTGATTGATGTAGAGGGGTTATGTGGACGAGAAGGAGACTGAGTGTGTCTTCGTATGTTAGTGTTCTTGCTTGTGTGTATTCAGGTATATGTGAGTACACGAGTGTGTTTGTATGTGTGAGGGTGTTTTTAGGAGTTTGTGAATGTGACTGCAGGTGTATGTGTGAGTGATGGCTTGTTCGTCTGTTCCGGTGTGTGGATGTGAGTGTATATATCTATTTGGGTTTTTGTGTTTGTATGTGTGTATGAGGGTGTATGTATGTATGTGCAGGTGGGTGGCGTATGTGTCTGTGTACATGGGTACGTGTGTGAATTTTTGAATATGTGCAGGAGTGAGAGTGTGCATGAGGGTGTGTGTTTCTGTAGGTTTGAGTATGTGAGTGGTTACATATGTGAGGGTTATGGGTGTGAGTTTTTCTTAGTGAGTATATATGTGTTTACATGATGTGACTGTGTGTAAGTGTGCATGATAGTGTGTGGGAGTGTGTAGGTGTGAGTGTATGTGAGGGGGATGGTGTGAGTACGTGTGTGAATGTGTGTACTCGTGTATGATTGTTGATGTTTGTGAGTGTGTGTGACTGCATGTGTGTGTGTTGAGTGTGTCTATGTAGGTGAGTGTTTGAGACTGTGTGTGTGAGTGCACGTGTGGGTGAGTGTGAGTGCGAGTGAGTCTTGGAGCGTGTGTATGTGTGTGGGGGCTGTTTGTGTATATCTATGTGTGTTTGTGTGTGTTTGAGTGTGAGTGAGTTTTTGTGTGCAGTTGATAACTGACTAAGTTAACTCAAGCATTGGTGGCCCATGCCTTGCTTCTTAGGCATTAGGAATGCTGAGTTTAGTAGCATTGTTTGTGGAGACTAGCCTAGAAGTCAAATCTCACCATGAAAAATAAGCTGGATCTGTCCCACACCTTTCATTCCAGCAATGGGATGCTGAGATTAGCAGGCAAGCAGTTGTAGGCCACCACGTTCAAAAAATTGCCAACGGAGGAAAAATGAAACTGAGCAAGGTGGTCAAAGACTGTTTTCCCAGCTAATGTAGAAAGCTGAAATTTGGGGGATTGTGGTGTCAGACTGTGTATGTGTGTGTGTGTGCATGCGTGTGTGTGAGTTGGAGTAAGTGTGTGAGTCTGTGAATGTAAGTGTGTGTGTTCAAGTGTGGGTGAGTGTGTGAGTGTGAGTGTGTGTATTTGTGTGTTTATTTGTGTGAGTCTACTTTTGAGTGAGTGTGAATGTGTGAGTGCATTTGTGTGTACATGTGTATTGGAATGTGAGTTTGAGTGGGTGTGTGTTCTTTTACGTTAATGTGTTGACATCTGGGTATTCACGTGGGAGTGAGAATGTATGTGTGTGTATATGTGCGGGTGTTTTTGGGTGGGTGTGTGGATGTGAAAGTACAGGAATGTGTGTGTGTGCTTGTTTGTGTTACTGTTTATCTATATCTATATGTGTTTGTGTGTTTGTATGGGTCAATGAGAGTGTGTATGTGTGCTTGTGCATGTGTCTGTGTACTTGTGTAAGAGTGTGAATTTGTGAATGTGTGTGAGGGAATGTGTGCATGCAGGTGTGTGTTTCTGTATGACTGATTGTATGAGTGTGCACCTAGGTGAGTGTTTATGTCTGTGAGTGTGATTGTGAATCAGCCTGTGTGAGTTCCTGTGTGTATGTGTTGTGAGAGTTTGTGTTAGGTGGTGTGTTTTTGAGTCAGTGTGTGAGTATATATGTGGGTACTTGTGAATGAGTGTGGGAGTGTGTATGACGGTGTGTAGGCGAGAATGTGTGAGAGTATGCGAGGCTGAAGGTGTGAGTGAGTGTGTGAATGTGTGTACATGTGTTTGTTGGTAGGTGTTTGTCTGACTGATTTTGTGTGTGTGTTTCTGTGAGTGAGAGGGTGAAAGTTGTAGGTGTGTACATGTGTGTGAGTGTGTGAGTTGTGTGTAAGTGTGTGAGTGTTTCTGTAGCTGAGGGTTTAATTGTAATTGAATGATTCTGTCAGTGTGTGTGTGAATGAGTGTGTTTGCTTGTTTGTGGGTGTGAGCCTGTGTATTTGAATTTGTGTATGATTGTGTATTTTTGTGTCTGTGTGAGAGAGTTTGCATGTGTATGGGCATATGTGTGTAAGTATGTTTATCTGGGTGTTTTGTGTGAGTGTGTGTGAGAATGTGCATGTGTGTATGAGTGAGTGTAAGTGTGTTTGGGTCAGAGTGTGAGTGGGTGTTCGGTGCAGGTGTGTGAGTGTGCTGAGATTATTTTTGTGAGTATAACAGTGAGTCTGTGTCTTCGTTTCTGTTAGTTGAGTGTATTCAGGTGTGTTTGGTATGCCTGTGTGGATGTACATGTTTGTGTGTGTGTGAGGGTGAGAGTGTCAGTGTTTTTTTGTGTGTGGGATCATGTGAGTGAGAGCTGGCATCTGTGTATGTGTGTTTTAGTTTGTGGTTGTGTAGGTTTGTGAGTGTGACTTTGTGTGTGTGTTTGTGTGTGAGTCTATTTTTGAGTGTGAGTGTGAAGATGGGAGTGCATTTGTGAGTCCATGTGTATTTGAAAGGCATTTTCTTCTTTGTGTGTGTGAGAGTAGGAGTGAATGTGATTGTGGGTGACAGTGTGGGTGTTGTTGAGTACAGGTGTGTGAGTATGTGCAGGTGTGTGTGATTGAGTGTGTTTGGATTTGCAAGTGAATGCGCATTTGGGTGCAGGTGTGGGAATGAGTGTGTTGGGGTGAGTGTGTGTGGGCATGTGGTTGCAGTTGTGAGAGTGAGTGTGTGAGAGTGTGTTAGCGTGTTCAGGGATGTGAGTTTTGTACTGGGGTTATGTGGATGAGGAAGAGACGAGTGAGTGTGTATTTGTATGTTCATGTGTAGGCTTCTGGGTATTCACTTGGGTGTGAGAACACATGTGTACATTTGTATTTGTGAGGGTGTTCTTGGGTGAGTGTGTGAATGTGAAAGTAGGGGCATGTGTGTGTGCTGTGTGTTCACATGTGTGTTAAACTTCGTGTATATCTATGTGTGTTTGAGTGTTCGTGTGTATGAGAGAATGTGTGTTTGGGCATGTGTCTGTGTGCATGTGGAGGTGTGTGCAATTGTGAGTGAGTGAGTGAGTGTGTGCATGTGGGTGTGTGTTTCTGTAGGACTGAACGTATAAGTGTGCATATATGTGACATTTCAGGACTGTGTGATTGTGTGTGAGTCAGTGTGAGTGTCTGGGTGAACGTGTTGTGAGTGTGTTGGGGGTATGTTTGTGTGTGTGTGAGTGTATATATGGGTACCTGTTGTGAGTGTGTGTGGGAGTGTGTATGACAGTGTTTGGGAGAGTATATGTCAGTGTATGTCAGGCTGAAGCTGTGAGTTGTGTGTAAGTTTGTGAGTGTAACTGTAGGTGAGTGTGTAATTGTCATTGAGTGATTCTGTCACTGTGTGCCTGTGTACGAGTGTGTTTGCTTGTTTGTGGGTGTGTGCCTGTGTATTTGAATTTGGGCCTGATTGTGTATTTTTGTGTCCCTGTGGGAAATAGTTTGAATGTGTATGGGAATATGTGTGCAAGTATGTGTATGAGTGTGTTGTGTGAGTGTGTGTGAGAATGTGCAGGTGTGTGTGAGTGAGTGTCATTGGGTTTGGGTCTGAGTGTGAGTGGATATTTGTTGCCGGTGTGTGAGTCTCAGTGTGTCTATGTGTGTGAGTGTGTTGACTTCTTGTTGGTGAGTATGACAGTGAGTGTATCTTTGTATGTTTGTGTTAGTTGGGTGTACTCAGGTGTGTTTGCTATGCCTGTGTGTATGTACATGTGTGTGTGAGGGTGAGTGTATGAGTGTTTTATTGTGAAGGTGATTATGTGTGAATGAGAGCTGGCATCTCTACATGTGTGTTTTTGTGTGTAAGTGTGTATGTTTGTGAGTGTGTATTTGTGTGTGTCTGATTGTGAGCCTAGTTTTGAGTGTGAGTGTGAATATGGGAGTGTATTTGTGTGTGCATATGTATTTGAAAGGGATTTTCTTCTTTGTGCGTGTGAGAGTAGAAGCGAATGTGATTGTGGTGACTGTGTGTGTTGTTGAGTGCAGGTGTGTGAGTATGTGCAGGTGTGTGTGATTGAGTGTGTTTGGATTGGCGTGTGAATGCGCATTTGGGTGCAGGTGTGGGAATTTGTGTCCAAGAGATTGTGTTAGTGTGTTCAGGTGTGTGATTGATGTAGAGGGGTTATGTGGACAAGAAGGAGACTGAGTGTGTCTTCGTATGTTAGTGTTCTTGCTTGTGTGTATTCAGGTATATGTGAGTACACGAGTGTGTTTGTATGTGTGAGGGTGTTTTTAGGTGTTTGTGAATGTGACTGCAGGTGTATGTGTGTGTGATGGCTTGTTCGTCTGTTCCGGTGTATGGATGTGAGTGTTTGTATATACCTATTTGTGTTTTTGTGTTTGTATGTGTGTATGAGGGTGTATGTATGTATGTGCAGGTGGGTGGCGTATGTGTCTGTGTACATGGGTACGTGTGTGAATTTTTGAATATGTGCAGGAGTGAGAGTGTGCATGAGGGTGTGTGTTTCTGTAGGTTTGAGTATGTGAGTGGTTATATATGTGAGGTTTATGGGTGTGAGTTTTTCTTAGTGAGTATATATGTGTTTACATGATGTGACTGTGTGTAAGTGTGCATGATAGTGTGTGGGAGTGTGTAGGTGTGAGTGTATGTGAGGGGGATGGTGTGAGTACGTGTGTGAATGTGTGTACTCGTGTATGATTGTTGATGTTTGTGAGTGGGTGTGACTGCATGTGTGTGTGTTGAGTGTGTCTATGTAGGTGAGTGTTTGAGACTGTGTGTGTGAGTGCACGTGTGGGTGAGTGTGAGTGCGAGTGAGTCTTGGAGCGTGTGTATGTGTGTGGGGGCTGTTTGTGTATGTCTATGTGTGTTTGTGTGTGTTTGTATGTGTATGAGTGTGAGTGAGTTTTTGTGTGCAGTTGATAACTGACTAAGTTAAGTCAAGCATTGGTGGCCCATGCCTTGCTTCTTAGGCATTAGGAATGCTGAGTTTAGTAGCATTGTTTGTGGAGACTAGCCTAGAAGTCAAATCTCACCATGAAAAATAAGCTGGATCTGTCCCACACCTTTCATTCCAGCAATGGGATGCTGAGATTAGCAGGCAAGCAGTTGTAGGCCACCACATTCAAAAAATTGCCAACGGAGGAAAAATGAAACTGGGCAAGGTGGTCAAAGACTGTTTTCCCAGCTAATGTAGAAAGCTGAAATTTGGGGGATTGTGGTGTCAGACTGTGTATGTGTGTGTGTGTGTGTGCATGCGTGTGTGTGAGTTGGAGTAAGTGTGTGAGTCTGTGAATGTAAGTGTGTGTGTTCAAGTGTGGGTGAGTGTGTGAGTGTGAGTGTGTGTATTTGTGTGTTTATTTGTGTGAGTCTACTTTTGAGTGAGTGTGAATGTGTGAGTGCATTTGTGTGTACATGTGTATTGGAATGTGAGTTTGAGTGGGTGTGTGTTCTTTTACGTTAATGTGTTGACATCTGGGTATTCACGTGGGAGTGAGAATGTATGTGTGTGTATATGTGTGGGTGTTTTTGGGTGGGTGTGTGGATGTGAAAGTAGGGACATGTGTGTGTGTTTGCTTGTTTGTGTTCACGTTTGTGTTACTGTTTATGTATATCTATATGTGTTTGTGTGTTTGTATGGGTCAATGAGAGTGTGTACGTGTGCTTGTGCATGTGTCTGTGTACTTGTGTAAGAGTGTGAATTTGTGAAGGTGTGTGAGTGAATGTGTGCATGCAGGTGTGTGTTTCTGTATGACTGATTGTATGAGTGTGCACCTAGGTGAGTGTTTATGTCTGTGAGTGTGATTGTGAGACAGCCTGTGTGAGTTTCTGTGTGTATGTGTTGTGAGAGTTTGTGTTTGGTGGTGTGTTTTTGAGTCAGTGTGTGAGTATATATGTGGGTACTTGTGAATCAGTGTGGGAGTGTGTATGACGGTGTGTAGGCGAGAATGTGTGAGAGTATGCGAGGCTGAAGGTATGAGTTAGTGTGTGAATGTGTGTACCTGTGTTTGTTGGTAGGTGTTTGTTTGTCTGACTGAGTTTGTGTGTGTGTTTCTGTGAGTGAGAGGGTGAAAGTTGTAGGTGTGTACATTTGTGTGAGGGTGTGAGTTGTGTGTAAGTGTGTGAGTGTTTCTGTAGCTGAGGGTTTAATTGTAATTGAATGATTCTGTCAGTGTGTGTGTGAATGAGTGTGTTTGCTTGTTTGTGGGTGTGAACCTGTGTATTTGAATTTGTGTATGATTGTGTATTTTTGTGTCACTGTGTGAGAGAGTTTGCATGTGTATGGGCATATGTGTGTAAGTATGTTTATCTGTGTGTTGTGTGTGAGTGTGTGTTAGAATGTGCAGGTGTGTGTGAGTGTAAGTGTGTTTGGGTCAGAGTGTGAGTGGGTGTTCGGTGCAGGTGTGTGAGTGTGTGTCTGTTTGTGAGTGTGCTGAGATTATTTTTGTGAGTATAACAGTGAGTCTGTGTCTTCGTTTCTGTTAGTTGAGTGTATTCAGGTGTGTTTGGTATGCCTGTGTGGATGGACATGTTTGTGTGTGTGTGAGGGTGAGAGTGTCAGTGTTTTTTTGTGTGTGTGATCATGTGTGAGTGAGAGCTGGCATCTGTGTATGTGTGTTTTAGTTTCTGGTTGTGTAGGATTGTGAGTGTGACTTTGTGTGTGTGTTTGTGTGTGAGTCTATTTTTGAGTGTGAGTGTGAAGATGGGAGTGCATTTGTGAGTCCATGTGTATTTGAAAGGCATTTTCTTCTTTGTGTGTGTGAGAGTAGGAGTGAATGTGATTGTGGGTGACAGTGTGGGTGTTGTTGAGTACAGGTGTGTGAGTATGTGCAGGTGTGTGTGATTGAGTGTGTTTGGATTTGCAAGTGAATGCGCATTTGGGTGCAGGTGTGGGAATGAGTGTGTTGGGTTTGAGTGTGTGTGGGCATGTGGTTGCAGTTGTGAGAGTGAGTGTGTGAGAGTGTATTAGGATGTTCAGGGATGTGAGTTTTGTACTGGGGTTATGTGGATGAGGAAGAGATGAGTGAGTGTGTATTTGTATGTTCATGTGTAGGCTTCTGGGTATTCACTTGGGTGTGAGAACACATGTGTACATTTGTATTTGTGAGGGTGTTCTTGGGTAAGTGTGTGAATGTGAAAGTAGGGGCATGTGTGTGTGTTGTGTGTTCACATGTGTGTTAAACTTCCTGTATATCTATGTGTGTTTGAGTGTTCGTGTGTATGAGAGAATGTGTGTTTGGGCATGTGTCTGTGTGCATGTGGAGGTGTGTGCAATTGTGAGTGTGTGAGTGAGTGTGTGCATGCGGGTGTGTTTCTGTAGGACTGAATGTATGAGTGTGCACCTAGGTGAGTGTTTATGTCTGTGAGTGTGATTGTGAATCAGCCTGTGTGAGTTTCTGTGTGTATGTGTTGTGAGAGTTTGTGTTTGGTGGTGTGTTTTTGAGTCAGTGTGTGAGTATATATGTGGGTACTTGTGAATGAGTGTGGGAGTGTGTATGACGGTGTGTAGGCGAGAATGTGTGAGAGTATGCGAGGCTGAAGGTGTGAGTGAGTGTGTGAATGTGTGTACATGTGTTTGTTGGTAGGTGTTTGTCTGACTGATTTTGTGTATGTGTTTCTGTGAGTGAGAGGGTGAAAGTTGTAGCTGTGTACATGTGTGTGAGTGTGTGAGTTGTGTGTAAGTGTGTGAGTGTTTCTGTAGCTGAGGGTTTAATTGTAATTGAATGATTCTGTCAGTGTGTGTGTGAATGAGTGTGTTTGCTTGTTTGTGGGTGTGAGCCTGTGTATTTGAATTTGTGTATGATTGTGTATTTTTGTGTCTCTGTGTGAGAGAGTTTGCATGTGTATGGGCATATGTGTGTAAGTATGTTTATCTGTGTGTTGTGTGTGAGTGTGTGTTAGAATGTGCAGGTGTGTGTGAGTGAGTGTAAGTGTGTTTGGGTCAGAGTGTGAGTGGGTGTTCAGTGCAGGTGTGTGAGTGTATGTCTGTTTGTGAGTGTGCTGAGATTATTTTTGTGAGTATAACAGTGAGTCTGTGTCTTCGTTTCGGTTAGTTGAGTGTATTCAGGTGTGTTTGGTATGCCTGTGTGGATGGACATGTTTGTGTGTGTGTGAGGGTGAGAGTGTCAGTGTTTTTTTGTGTGTGTGATCATGTGTGAGTGAGAGCTGGCATCTGTGTATGTGTGTTTTAGTTTCTGGTTGTGTAGGATTGTGAGTGTGACTTTGTGTGTGTGTTTGTGTGTGAGTCTATTTTTGAGTGTGAGTGTGAAGATGGGAGTGCATTTGTGAGTCCATGTGTATTTGAAAGGCATTTTCTTCTTTGTGTGAGTGAGAGTAGGAGTGAATGTGATTGTGGGTGACAGTGTGGGTGTTGTTGAGTACAGGTGTGTGAGTATGTGCAGGTGTGTGTGATTGAGTGTGTTTGGATTTGCAAGTGAATGCGCATTTGGGTGCAGGTGTGGGAATGAGTGTGTTGGGTTTGAGTGTGTGTGGGCATGTGGTTGCAGTTGTGAGAGTGAGTGTGTGAGAGTGTATTAGGATGTTCAGGGATGTGAGTTTTGTACTGGGGTTATGTGGATGAGGAAGAGATGAGTGAGTGTGTATTTGTATGTTCATGTGTAGGCTTCTGGGTATTCACTTGGGTGTGAGAACACATGTGTACATTTGCATTTGTGAGGGTGTTCTTGGGTGAGTGTGTGAATGTGAAAGTAGGGGCATGTGTGTGTGTTGTGTGTTCACATGTGTGTTAAACTTCGTGTATATCTATGTGTGTTTGAGTGTTCGTGTGTATGAGAGAATGTGTGTTTGGGCATGTGTCTGTGTGCATGTGGAGGTGTGTGCAATTGTGAGTGTGTGAGTGAGTGTGTGCATGCAGGTGTGTGTTTCTGTAGGACTGAATGTATGAGTGTGCACCTAGGTGAGTGTTTATGTCTGTGAGTGTGATTGTGAATCAGCCTGTGTGAGTTTCTGTGTGTATGTGTTGTGAGAGTTTGTGTTTGGTGGTGTGTTTTTGAGTCAGTGTGTGAGTATATATGTGGGTACTTGTGAATGAGTGTGGGAGTGTGTATGACGGTGTGTAGGCGAGAATGTGTGAGAGTATGCGAGGCTGAAGGTGTGAGTGAGTGTGTGAATGTGTGTACATGTGTTTGTTGGTAGGTGTTTGTTTGTCTGACTGATTTTGTGTGTGTGTTTCTGTGAGTGAGAGGGTGAAAGTTGTAGCTGTGTACATGTGTGTGAGTGTGTGAGTTGTGTGTAAGTGTGTGAGTGTTTCTGTAGCTGAGGGTTTAATTGTAATTGAATGATTCTGTCAGTGTGTGTGTGAATGAGTGTGTTTGCTTGTTTGTGGGTGTGAGCCTGTGTATTTGAATTTGTGTATGATTGTGTATTTTTGTGTCTCTGTGTGAGAGAGTTTGCCTGTGTATGGGCATATGTGTGTAAGTATGTTTATCTGTGTGTTGTGTGTGAGTGTGTGTTAGAATGTGCACGTGTGTGTGAGTGACTGTAAGTGTGTTTGGGTCAGAGTGTGAGTGGGTGTTCGGTGCAGGTGTGTGAGTGTGTGTCTGTTTGTGAGTGTGCTGAGATTATTTTTGTGAGTATAACAGTGAGTCTGTGTCTTCGTTTCTGTTAGTTGAGTGTATTCAGGTGTGTTTGGTATGCCTGTGTGGATGGACATGTTTGTGTGTGTGTGAGGGTGAGAGTGTCAGTGTTTTTTTGTGTGTGTGATCATGTGTGAGTGAGAGCTGGCATCTGTGTATGTGTGTTTTAGTTTCTGGTTGTGTAGGATTGTGAGTGTGACTTTGTGTGTGTGTTTGTGTGTGAGTCTATTTTTGAGTGTGAGTGTGAAGATGGGAGTGCATTTGTGAGTCCATGTGTATTTGAAAGGCATTTTCTTCTTTGTGTGTGTGAGAGTAGGAGTGAATGTGATTGTGGGTGACAGTGTGGGTGTTGTTGAGTACAGGTGTGTGAGTATGTGCAGGTGTGTGTGATTGAGTGTGTTTGGATTTGCAAGTGAATGCGCATTTGGGTGCAGGTGTGGGAATGAGTGTGTTGGGTTTGAGTGTGTGTGGGCATGTGGTTGCAGTTGTGAGAGTGAGTGTGTGAGAGTGTATTAGGATGTTCAGGGATGTGAGTTTTGTACTGGGGTTATGTGGATGAGGAAGAGATGAGTGAGTGTGTATTTGTATGTTCATGTGTAGGCTTCTGGGTATTCACTTGGGTGTGAGAACACATGTGTACATTTGTATTTGTGAGGGTGTTCTTGGGTGAGTGTGTGAATGTGAAAGTAGGGGCATGTGTGTGTGTTGTGTGTTCACATGTGTGTTAAACTTCGTGTATATCTATGTGTGTTGGAGTGTTCGTGTGTATGAGAGAATGTGTGTTTGGGCATGTGTCTGTGTGCATGTGGAGGTGTGTGCAATTGTGAGTGTGTGAGTGAGTGTGTGCATGCGGGTGTGTGTTTCTGTAGGACTGAATGTATAAGTGTGCATATATGTGACATTTCAGGACTGTGTGATTGTGTGTGAGTCAGTGTGAGTGTCTGGGTGAACGGGTTGTGAGTGTGTGTGGGGGTATCTTTGTGTGTGTGTGAGTGTATATATGGGTATGTGTTGTGAGTGTGTGTGGGAGTGTGTATGACAGTGTTTGGGAGAGTATGTGTCAGTGTATGTCAGGCTGAAGCTGTGAGTTGTGTGTAAGTTTGTGAGTGTAACTGTAGGTGAGTGTGTAATTGTCATTGAGTGATTCTGTCACTGTGTGCCTGTGTATGAGTGTGTTTGCTTGTTTGTGGGTGTGTGCCTGTGTATTTGAATTTGGACCTGATTGTGTATTTTTGTGTCCCTGTGGGAAATAGTTTGCATGTGTATGGGAATATGTGTGCAAGTATGTGTATTAGTGTGTTGTGTGTGAGTGTGTGAGTGTGTGTGAGAATGTGCAGGTGTGTGTGAGTGAGTGTCATTGGGTTTGGGTCTGAGTGTGAGTGGATATTTGTTGCCGGTGTGTGAGTCTCAGTGTGTCTATGTGTGTGAGTGTGTTGACTTCTTGTTGGTGAGTATGACAGCGAGTGTATCTTTGTATGTTTGTGTTAGTTGGGTGTACTCAGGTGTGTTTGCTATGCCTCTGTGTATGCACATGTGTGTGTGAGGGTGAGTGTGTGAGTGTTTTATTGTGTAGGTGATTATGTGTGAATGAGAGCTGGCATCTCTGCATGTGTGTTTTTGTGTGTAAGTGTGTATGTTTGTGAGTGTGTATTTGTGTGTGTCTGATTGTGAGCCTAGTTTTGAGTGTGAGTGTGAATATGGGAGTGTATTTGTGTGTGCATGTGTATTTGAAAGGGATTTTCTTCTTTGTGCATGTGAGAGTAGGAGCGAATGTGATTGTGGTGACTGTGTGTGTTGTTGAGTGCAGGTGTGTGAGTATGTGCAGGTGTGTGTAATTGAGTGTGTTTGTATTGGCGTGTGAATGCGCATTTGGGTGCAGGTGTGGGAATTTGTGTCCAAGAGATTGTGTTAGTGTGTTCAGGTGTGTGATTGATGTAGAGGGGTTATGTGGACGAGAAGGAGACTGAGTGTGTCTTCGTATGTTAGTGTTCTTGCTTGTGTGTATTCAGGTATATGTGAGTACACGAGTGTGTTTGTATGTGTGAGGGTGTTTTTAGGAGTTTGTGAATGTGACTGCAGGTGTATGTGTGAGTGATGGCTTGTTCGTCTGTTCCGGTGTGTGGATGTGAGTGTATATATCTATTTGGGTTTTTGTGTTTGTATGTGTGTATGAGGGTGTATGTATGTATGTGCAGGTGGGTGGCGTATGTGTCTGTGTACATGGGTACGTGTGTGAATTTTTGAATATGTGCAGGAGTGAGAGTGTGCATGAGGGTGTGTGTTTCTGTAGGTTTGAGTATGTGAGTGGTTACATATGTGAGGGTTATGGGTGTGAGTTTTTCTTAGTGAGTATATATGTGTTTACATGATGTGACTGTGTGTAAGTGTGCATGATAGTGTGTGGGAGTGTGTAGGTGTGAGTGTATGTGAGGGGGATGGTGTGAGAACGTGTGTGAATGTGTGTACTCGTGTATGATTGTTGATGTTTGTGAGTGTGTGTGACTGCATGTGTGTGTGTTGAGTGTGTCTATGTAGGTGAGTGTTTGAGACTGTGTGTGTGAGTGCACGTGTGGGTGAGTGTGAGTGCGAGTGAGTCTTGGAGCGTGTGTATGTGTGTGGGGGCTGTTTGTGTATATCTATGTGTGTTTGTGTGTGTTTGAGTGTGAGTGAGTTTTTGTGTGCAGTTGATAACTGACTAAGTTAACTCAAGCATTGGTGGCCCATGCCTTGCTTCTTAGGCATTAGGAATGCTGAGTTTAGTAGCATTGTTTGTGGAGACTAGCCTAGAAGTCAAATCTCACCATGAAAAATAAGCTGGATCTGTCCCACACCTTTCATTCCAGCAATGGGATGCTGAGATTAGCAGGCAAGCAGTTGTAGGCCACCACGTTCAAAAAATTGCCAACGGAGGAAAAATGAAACTGAGCAAGGTGGTCAAAGACTGTTTTCCCAGCTAATGTAGAAAGCTGAAATTTGGGGGATTGTGGTGTCAGACTGTGTATGTGTGTGTGTGTGCATGCGTGTGTGTGAGTTGGAGTAAGTGTGTGAGTCTGTGAATGTAAGTGTGTGTGTTCAAGTGTGGGTGAGTGTGTGAGTGTGAGTGTGTGTATTTGTGTGTATATTTGTGTGAGTCTACTTTTGAGTGAGTGTGAATGTGTGAGTGCATTTGTGTGTACATGTGTATTGGAATGTGAGTTTGAGTGGGTGTGTGTTCTTTTACGTTAATGTGTTGACATCTGGGTATTCACGTGGGAGTGAGAATGTATGAGTGTGTATATGTGCGGGTGTTTTTGGGTGGGTGTGTGGATGTGAAAGTACGGGAATGTGTGTGTGTGTGATTGTTTGTGTTACTGTTTATGTATATCTATATGTGTTTGTGTGTTTGTATGGGTCAATGAGAGTGTGTATGTGTGCTTGTGCATGTGTCTGTGTACTTGTGTAAGAATGTGAATTTGTGAAGGTGTGTGAGTGAATTTGTACATGCAGGTGTGTGTTTCTGTATGACTGATTGTATGAGTGTGCACCTAGGTGAGTGTTTATGTCTGTGAATGTGATTGTGAGACAGCCTGTGTGAGTTTCTGTGTGTATGTGTTGTGAGAGTTTGTGTTTGGTGGTGTGTTTTTGAGTCAGTGTGTGAGTATATATGTGGGTACTTGTGAATCAGTGTGGGAGTGTGTATGACAGTGTGTGGGCGAGAATGTGTGAGAGTATGCGAGACTGAAGGTGTAAGTGAGTGTGTGAATGTGTGTACATGTGTTTGTTGGTAGGTGTTTGTTTGTCTGACTGATTTTGTGTGTGTGTTTCTGTGAGTGAGAGGGTGAAAGTTGTAGGTGTGTACATGTGTGTGAGTGTGTGAGTTGTGTGTAAGTGTGTGAGTGTTTCTGTAGCTGAGGGTTTAATTGTAATTGAATGATTCTGTCAGTGTGTGTGTGAATGAGTGTGTTTGCTTGTTTGTGGGTGTGAGCCTGTGTATTTGAATTTGTGTATGATTGTGTATTTTTGTGTATCTGTGTGAGAGAGTTTGCATGTGTATGGGCATATGTGTGTAAGTATGTTTATCTGTGTGTTGTGTGTGAGTGTGTGTTAGAATGTGCAGGTGTGTGTGAGTGAGTGTAAGTGTGTTTGGGTCAGAGTGTGAGTGGGTGTTCGGTGCAGGTGTGTGAGTGTGTGTCTGTTTGTGAGTGTGCTGAGATTATTTTTGTGAGTATAACAGTGAGTCTGTGTCTTCGTTTCTGTTAGTTGAGTGTATTCAGGTGTGTTTGGTATGCCTGTGTGGATGGACATGTTTGTGTGTGTGTGAGGGTGAGAGTGTCAGTGTTTTTTTGTGTGTGTGATCATGTGTGAGTGAGAGCTGGCATCTGTGTATGTGTGTTTTAGTTTCTGGTTGTGTAGGATTGTGAGTGTGACTTTGTGTGTGTGTTTGTGTGTGAGTCTATTTTTGAGTGTGAGTGTGAAGATGGGAGTGCATTTGTGAGTCCATGTGTATTTGAAAGGCATTTTCTTCTTTGTGTGTGTGAGAGTAGGAGTGAATGTGATTGTGGGTGACAGTGTGGGTGTTGTTGAGTACAGGTGTGTGAGTATGTGCAGGTGTGTGTGATTGAGTGTGTTTGGATTTGCAAGTGAATGCGCATTTGGGTGCAGGTGTGGGAATGAGTGTGTTGGGTTTGAGTGTGTGTGGGCATGTGGTTGCAGTTGTGAGAGTGAGTGTGTGAGAGTGTATTAGGATGTTCAGGGATGTGAGTTTTGTACTGGGGTTATGTGGATGAGGAAGAGATGAGTGAGTGTGTATTTGTATGTTCATGTGTAGGCTTCTGGGTATTCACTTGGGTGTGAGAACACATGTGTACATTTGTATTTGTGAGGGTGTTCTTGGGTGAGTGTGTGAATGTGAAAGTAGGGGCATGTGTGTGTGTTGTGTGTCACATGTGTGTTAAACTTCGTGTATATCTATGTGTGTTTGAGTGTTCGTGTGTATGAGAGAATGTGTGTTTGGGCATGTGTCTGTGTGCATGTGGAGGTGTGTGCAATTGTGAGTGTGTGAGTGAGTGTGTGCATGCGGGTGTGTGTTTCTGTAGGACTGAATGTATGAGTGTGCACCTAGGTGAGTGTTTATGTCTGTGAGTGTGATTGTGAATCAGCCTGTGTGAGTTTCTGTGTGTATGTGTTGTGAGAGTTTGTGTTTGGTGGTGTGTTTTTGAGTCAGTGTGTGAGTATATATGTGGGTACATGTGAATGAGGGTTGGAGTGTGTATGACGGTGTGTAGGCGAGAATGTGTGAGAGTATGCGAGGCTGAAGGTGTGAGTGAGTGTGTGAATGTGTGTACATGTGTTTGGTGGTAGGTGTTTGTCTGACTGATTTTGTGTATGTGTTTCTGTGAGTGAGAGGGTGAAAGTTGTAGCTGTGTACATGTGTGTGAGTGTGTGAGTTGTGTGTAAGTGTGTGAGTGTTTCTGTAGCTGAGGGTTTAATTGTAATTGAATGATTCTGTCAGTGTGTGTGTGAATGAGTGTGTTTGCTTGTTTGTGGGTGTGAGCCTGTGTATTTGAATTTGTGTATGATTGTGTATTTTGGTGTCTCTGTGTGAGAGAGTTTGCATGTGTATGGGCATATGTGTGTAAGTATGTTTATCTGTGTGTTGTGTGTGAGTGTGTGTTAGAATGTGCAGGTGTGTGTGAGTGAGTGTAAGTGTGTTTGGGTCAGAGTGTGAGTGGGTGTTCGGTGCAGGTGTGTGAGTGTGTGTCTGTTTGTGAGTGTGCTGAGATTATTTTTGTGAGTATAACAGTGAGTCTGTGTCTTCGTTTCTGTTAGTTGAGTGTATTCAGGTGTGTTTGGTATGCCTGTGTGGATGGACATGTTTGTGTGTGTGTGAGGGTGAGAGTGTCAGTGTTTTTTTGTGTGTGTGATCATGTGTGAGTGAGAGCTGGCATCTGTGTATGTGTGTTTTAGTTTCTGGTTGTGTAGGATTGTGAGTGTGACTTTGTGTGTGTGTTTGTGTGTGAGTCTATTTTTGAGTGTGAGTGTGAAGATGGGAGTGCATTTGTGAGTCCATGTGTATTTGAAAGGCATTTTCTTCTTTGTGTGTGTGAGAGTAGGAGTGAATGTGATTGTGGGTGACAGTGTGGGTGTTGTTGAGTACAGGTGTGTGAGTATGTGCAGGTGTGTGTGATTGAGTGTGTTTGGATTTGCAAGTGAATGCGCATTTGGGTGCAGGTGTGGGAATGAGTGTGTTGGGTTTGAGTGTGTGTGGGCATGTGGTTGCAGTTGTGAGAGTGAGTGTGTGAGAGTGTATTAGGATGTTCAGGGATGTGAGTTTTGTACTGGGGTTATGTGGATGAGGAAGAGATGAGTGAGTGTGTATTTGTATGTTCATGTGTAGGCTTCTGGGTATTCACTTGGGTGTGAGAACACATGTGTACATTTGTATTTGTGAGGGTGTTCTTGGGTGAGTGTGTGAATGTGAAAGTAGGGGCATGTGTGTGTGTTGTGTGTTCACATGTGTGTTAAACTTCGTGTATATCTATGTGTGTTTGAGTGTTCGTGTGTATGAGAGAATGTGTGTTTGGGCATGTGTCTGTGTGCATGTGGAGGTGTGTGCAATTGTGAGTGTGTGAGTGAGTGTGTGCATGCGGGTGTGTGTTTCTGTAGGACTGAATGTATAAGTGTGCATATATGTGACATTTCAGGACTGTGTGATTGTGTGTGAGTCAGTGTGAGTGTCTGGGTGAACGGGTTGTGAGTGTGTGTGGGGGTATGTTTGTGTGTGTGTGTGAGTGTATATATGGGTATGTGTTGTGAGTGTGTGTGGGAGTGTGTATGACAGTGTTTGGGAGAGTATGTGTCAGTGTATGTCAGGCTGAAGCTGTGAGTTGTGTGTAAGTTTGTGAGTGTAACTGTAGGTGAGTGTGTAATTGTCATTGAGTGATTCTGTCACTGTGTGACTGTGTATGAGTGTGTTTGCTTGTTTGTGGGTGTGTGCCTGTGTATTTGAATTTGGACCTGATTGTGTATTTTTGTGTCCCTGTGGGAAATAGTTTGCATGTGTATGGGAATATGTGTGCAAGTATGTGTATTAGTGTGTTGTGTGTGAGTGTGTGAGTGTGTGTGAGAATGTGCAGGTGTGTGTGAGTGAGTGTCATTGGGTTTGGGTCTGAGTGTGAGTGGATATTTGTTGCCGGTGTGTGAGTCTCAGTGTGTCTATGTGTGTGAGTGTGTTGACTTCTTGTTGGTGAGTATGACAGCGAGTGTATCTTTGTATGTTTGTGTTAGTTGGGTGTACTCAGGTGTGTTTGCTATGCCTCTGTGTATGCACATGTGTGTGTGAGGGTGAGTGTGTGAGTGTTTTATTGTGTAGGTGATTATGTGTGAATGAGAGCTGGCATCTCTGCATGTGTGTTTTTGTGTGTAAGTGTGTATGTTTGTGAGTGTGTATTTGTGTGTGTCTGATTGTGAGCCTAGTTTTGAGTGTGAGTGTGAATATGGGAGTGTATTTGTGTGTGCATGTGTATTTGAAAGGGATTTTCTTCTTTGTGCATGTGAGAGTAGGAGCGAATGTGATTGTGGTGACTGTGTGTGTTGTTGAGTGCAGGTGTGTGAGTATGTGCAGGTGTGTGTAATTGAGTGTGTTTGTATTGGCGTGTGAATGCGCATTTGGGTGCAGGTGTGGGAATTTGTGTCCAAGAGATTGTGTTAGTGTGTTCAGGTGTGTGATTGATGTAGAGGGGTTATGTGGACGAGAAGGAGACTGAGTGTGTCTTCGTATGTTAGTGTTCTTGCTTGTGTGTATTCAGGTATATGTGAGTACACGAGTGTGTTTGTATGTGTGAGGGTGTTTTTAGGAGTTTGTGAATGTGACTGCAGGTGTATGTGTGAGTGATGGCTTGTTCGTCTGTTCCGGTGTGTGGATGTGAGTGTATATATCTATTTGGGTTTTTGTGTTTGTATGTGTGTATGAGGGTGTATGTATGTATGTGCAGGTGGGTGGCGTATGTGTCTGTGTACATGGGTACGTGGGTGAATTTTTGAATATGTGCAGGAGTGAGAGTGTGCATGAGGGTGTGTGTTTCTGTAGGTTTGAGTATGTGAGTGGTTACATATGTGAGGGTTATGGGTGTGAGTTTTTCTTAGTGAGTATATATGTGTTTACATGATGTGACTGTGTGTAAGTGTGCATGATAGTGTGTGGGAGTGTGTAGGTGTGAGTGTATGTGAGGGGGATGGTGTGAGTACGTGTGTGAATGTGTGTACTCGTGTATGATTGTTGATGTTTGTGAGTGTGTGTGACTGCATGTGTGTGTGTTGAGTGTGTCTATGTAGGTGAGTGTTTGAGACTGTGTGTGTGAGTGCACGTGTGGGTGAGTGTGAGTGCGAGTGAGTCTTGGAGCGTGTGTATGTGTGTGGGGGCTGTTTGTGTATATCTATGTGTGTTTGTGTGTGTTTGAGTGTGAGTTTTTGTGTGCAGTTGATAACTGACTAAGTTAACTCAAGCATTGGTGGCCCATGCCTTGCTTCTTAGGCATTAGGAATGCTGAGTTTCGTAGCATTGTTTGTGGAGACTAGCCTAGAAGTCAAATCTCACCATGAAAAATAAGCTGGATCTGTCCCACACCTTTCATTCCAGCAATGGGATGCTGAGATTAGCAGGCAAGCAGTTGTAGGCCACCACGTTCAAAAAATTGCCAACGGAGGAAAAATGAAACTGAGCAAGGTGGTCAAAGACTGTTTTCCCAGCTAATGTAGAAAGCTGAAATTTGGGGGATTGTGGTGTCAGACTGTGTATGTGTGTGTGTGTGTGTGTGCATGCGTGTGTGTGAGTTGGAGTAAGTGTGTGAGTCTGTGAATGTAAGTGTGTGTGTTCAAGTGTGGGTGAGTGTGTGAGTGTGAGTGTGTGTATTTGTGTGTTTATTTGTGTGAGTCTACTTTTGAGTGAGTGTGAATGTGTGAGTGCATTTGTGTGTACATGTGTATTGGAATGTGAGTTTGAGTGGGTGTGTGTTCTTTTACGTTAATGTGTTGACATCTGGGTATTCACGTGGGAGTGAGAATGTATGTGTGTGTATATGTGCGGGTGTTTTTGGGTGGGTGTGTGGATGTGAAAGTACGGGAATGTGTGTGTGTGATTGTTTGTGTTACTGTTTATGTATATCTATATGTGTTTGTGTGTTTGTATGGGTCAATGAGAGTGTGTATGTGTGCTTGTGCATGTGTCTGTGTACTTGTGTAAGAGTGTGAATTTGTGAAGGTGTGTGAGTGAATTTGTACATGCGGGTGTGTGTTTCTGTAGGACTGAATGTATGAGTGTGCACCTAGGTGAGTGTTTATGTCTGTGAATGTGATTGTGAGACAGCCTGTGTGAGTTTCTGTGTGTATGTGTTGTGAGAGTTTGTGTTTGGTGGTGTGTTTTTGAGTCAGTGTGTGAGTATATATGTGGGTACTTGTGAATCAGTGTGGGAGTGTGTATGACAGTGTGTGGGCGAGAATGTGTGAGAGTATGTGAGACTGAAGGTGTAAGTGAGTGTGTGAATGTGTGTACATGTGTTTGTTGGTAGGTGTTTGTCTGACTGATATTGTGTGTGTGTTTCTGTGAGTGAGAGGGTGAAAGTTGAAGGTGTGTACATGTGTGTGAGTGTGTGAGTTGTGTGTAAGTGTGTGAGTGTTTCTGTAGCTGAGGGTTTAATTGTAATTGAATGATTCTGTCAGTGTGTGTGTGAATGAGTGTGTTTGCTTGTTTGTGGGTGTGAGCCTGTGTATTTGAATTTGTGTATGATTGTGTATTTTTGTGTCTCTGTGTGAGAGAGTTTGCATGTGTATGGGCATATGTGTGTAAGTATGTTTATCTGTGTGTTGTGTGTGAGTGTGTGTTAGAATGTGCAGGTGTGTGTGAGTGAGTGTAAGTGTGTTTGGGTCAGAGTGTGAGTGGGTGTTCGGTGCAGGTGTGTGAGTGTGTGTCTGTTTGTGAGTGTGCTGAGATTATTTTTGTGAGTATAACAGTGAGTCTGTGTCTTCGTTTCTGTTAGTTGAGTGTATTCAGGTGTGTTTGGTATGCCTGTGTGGATGGACATGTTTGTGTGTGTGTGAGGGTGAGAGTGTCAGTGTTTTTTTGTGTGTGTGATCATGTGTGAGTGAGAGCTGGCATCTGTGTATGTGTGTTTTAGTTTCTGGTTGTGTAGGATTGTGAGTGTGACTTTGTGTGTGTGTTTGTGTGTGAGTCTATTTTTGAGTGTGAGTGTGAAGATGGGAGTGCATTTGTGAGTCCATGTGTATTTGAAAGGCATTTTCTTCTTTGTGTGTGTGAGAGTAGGAGTGAATGTGATTGTGGGTGACAGTGTGGGTGTTGTTGAGTACAGGTGTGTGAGTATGTGCAGGTGTGTGTGATTGAGTGTGTTTGGATTTGCAAGTGAATGCGCATTTGGGTGCAGGTGTGGGAATGAGTGTGTTGGGTTTGAGTGTGTGTGGGCATGTGGTTGCAGTTGTGAGAGTGAGTGTGTGAGAGTGTATTAGGATGTTCAGGGATGTGAGTTTTGTACTGGGGTTATGTGGATGAGGAAGAGATGAGTGAGTGTGTATTTGTATGTTCATGTGTAGGCTTCTGGGTATTCACTTGGGTGTGAGAACACATGTGTACATTTGTATTTGTGAGGGTGTTCTTGGGTGAGTGTGTGAATGTGAAAGTAGGGGCATGTGTGTGTGTTGTGTGTTCACATGTGTGTTAAACTTCCTGTATATCTATGTGTGTTTGAGTGTTCGTGTGTATGAGAGAATGTGTGTTTGGGCATGTGTCTGTGTGCATGTGGAGGTGTGTGCAATTGTGAGTGTGTGAGTGAGTGTGTGCATGCGGGTGTGTGTTTCTGTAGGACTGAATGTATGAGTGTGCACCTAGGTGAGTGTTTATGTCTGTGAGTGTGATTGTGAATCAGCCTGTGTGAGTTTCTGTGTGTATGTGTTGTGAGAGTTTGTGTTTGGTGGTGTGTTTTTGAGTCAGTGTGTGAGTATATATGTGGGTACTTGTGAATGAGGGTGGGAGTGTGTATGACGGTGTGTAGGCGAGAATGTGTGAGAGTATGCGAGGCTGAAGGTGTGAGTGAGTGTGTGAATGTGTGTACATGTGTTTGGTGGTAGGTGTTTGTCTGACTGATTTTGTGTATGTGTTTCTGTGAGTGAGAGGGTGAAAGTTGTAGCTGTGTACATGTGTGTGAGTGTGTGAGTTGTGTGTAAGTGTGTGAGTGTTTCTGTAGCTGAGGGTTTAATTGTAATTGAATGATTCTGTCAGTGTGTGTGTGAATGAGTGTGTTTGCTTGTTTGTGGGTGTGAGCCTGTGTATTTGAATTTGTGTATGATTGTGTATTTTGGTGTCTCTGTGTGAGAGAGTTTGCATGTGTATGGGCATATGTGTGTAAGTATGTTTATCTGTGTGTTGTGTGTGAGTGTGTGTTAGAATGTGCAGGTGTGTGTGAGTGAGTGTAAGTGTGTTTGGGTCAGAGTGTGAGTGGGTGTTCGGTGCAGGTGTGTGAGTGTGTGTCTGTTTGTGAGTGTGCTGAGATTATTTTTGTGAGTATAACAGTGAGTCTGTGTCTTCGTTTCTGTTAGTTGAGTGTATTCAGGTGTGTTTGGTATGCCTGTGTGGATGGACATGTTTGTGTGTGTGTGAGGGTGAGAGTGTCAGTGTTTTTTTGTGTGTGTGATCATGTGTGAGTGAGAGCTGGCATCTGTGTATGTGTGTTTTAGTTTCTGGTTGTGTAGGATTGTGAGTGTGACTTTGTGTGTGTGTTTGTGTGTGAGTCTATTTTTGAGTGTGAGTGTGAAGATGGGAGTGCATTTGTGAGTCCATGTGTATTTGAAAGGCATTTTCTTCTTTGTGTGTGTGAGAGTAGGAGTGAATGTGATTGTGGGTGACAGTGTGGGTGTTGTTGAGTACAGGTGTGTGAGTATGTGCAGGTGTGTGTGATTGAGTGTGTTTGGATTTGCAAGTGAATGCGCATTTGGGTGCAGGTGTGGGAATGAGTGTGTTGGGTTTGAGTGTGTGTGGGAATGTGGTTGCAGTTGTGAGAGTGAGTGTGTGAGAGTGTATTAGGATGTTCAGGGATGTGAGTTTTGTACTGGGGTTATGTGGATGAGGAAGAGATGAGTGAGTGTGTATTTGTATGTTCATGTGTAGGCTTCTGGGTATTCACTTGGGTGTGAGAACACATGTGTACATTTGTATTTGTGAGGGTGTTCTTGGGTGAGTGTGTGAATGTGAAAGTAGGGGCATGTGTGTGTGTTGTGTGTTCACATGTGTGTTAAACTTCGTGTATATCTATGTGTGTTTGAGTGTTCGTGTGTATGAGAGAATGTGTGTTTGGGCATGTGTCTGTGTGCATGTGGAGGTGTGTGCAATTGTGAGTGTGTGAGTGAGTGTGTGCATGCGGGTGTGTGTTTCTGTAGGACTGAATGTATAAGTGTGCATATATGTGACATTTCAGGACTGTGTGATTGTGTGTGAGTCAGTGTGAGTGTCTGGGTGAACGGGTTGTGAGTGTGTGTGGGGGTATGTTTGTGTGTGTGTGTGAGTGTATATATGGGTATGTGTTGTGAGTGTGTGTGGGAGTGTGTATGACAGTGCTTGGGAGAGAATGTTTCAGTGTATGTCAGGCTGAAGCTGTGAGTTGTGTGTAAGTTTGTGAGTGTAACTGTAGGTGAGTGTGTAATTGTCATTGAGTGATTCTGTCACTGTGTGACTGTGTATGAGTGTGTTTGCTTGTTTGTGGGTGTGTGCCTGTGTATTTGAATTTGGACCTGATTGTGTATTTTTGTGTCACTGTGGGAAATAGTTTGCATGTGTATGGGAATATGTGTGCAAGTATGTGTATTAGTGTGTTGTGTGTGAGTGTGTGAGTGTGTGTGAGAATGTGCAGGTGTGTGTGAGTGAGTGTCATTGGGTTTGGGTCTGAGTGTGAGTGGATATTTGTTGCCGGTGTGTGAGTCTCAGTGTGTCTATGTGTGTGAGTGTGTTGACTTCTTGTTGGTGAGTATGACAGCGAGTGTATCTTTGTATGTTTGTGTTAGTTGGGTGTACTCAGGTGTGTTTGCTATGCCTCTGTGTATGCACATGTGTGTGTGAGGGTGAGTGTGTGAGTGTTTTATTGTGTAGGTGATTATGTGTGAATGAGAGCTGGCATCTCTGCATGTGTGTTTTTGTGTGTAAGTGTGTATGTTTGTGAGTGTGTATTTGTGTGTGTCTGATTGTGAGCCTAGTTTTGAGTGTGAGTGTGAATATGGGAGTGTATTTGTGTGTGCATGTGTATTTGAAAGGGATTTTCTTCTTTGTGCATGTGAGAGTAGGAGCGAATGTGATTGTGGTGACTGTGTGTGTTGTTGAGTGCAGGTGTGTGAGTATGTGCAGGTGTGTGTAATTGAGTGTGTTTGTATTGGCGTGTGAATGCGCATTTGGGTGCAGGTGTGGGAATTTGTGTCCAAGAGATTGTGTTAGTGTGTTCAGGTGTGTGATTGATGTAGAGGGGTTATGTGGACGAGAAGGAGACTGAGTGTGTCTTCGTATGTTAGTGTTCTTGCTTGTGTGTATTCAGGTATATGTGAGTACACGAGTGTGTTTGTATGTGTGAGGGTGTTTTTAGGAGTTTGTGAATGTGACTGCAGGTGTATGTGTGAGTGATGGCTTGTTCGTCTGTTCCGGTGTGTGGATGTGAGTGTATATATCTATTTGGGTTTTTGTGTTTGTATGTGTGTATGAGGGTGTATGTATGTATGTGCAGGTGGGTGGCGTATGTGTCTGTGTACATGGGTACGTGGGTGAATTTTTGAATATGTGCAGGAGTGAGAGTGTGCATGAGGGTGTGTGTTTCTGTAGGTTTGAGTATGTGAGTGGTTACATATGTGAGGGTTATGGGTGTGAGTTTTTCTTAGTGAGTATATATGTGTTTACATGATGTGACTGTGTGTAAGTGTGCATGATAGTGTGTGGGAGTGTGTAGGTGTGAGTGTATGTGAGGGGGATGGTGTGAGTACGTGTGTGAATGTGTGTACTCGTGTATGATTGTTGATGTTTGTGAGTGTGTGTGACTGCATGTGTGTGTGTTGAGTGTGTCTATGTAGGTGAGTGTTTGAGACTGTGTGTGTGAGTGCACGTGTGGGTGAGTGTGAGTGCAAGTGAGTCTTGGAGCGTGTGTATGTGTGTGGGGGCTGTTAGTGTATATCTATGTGTGTTTGTGTGTGTTTGAGTGTGAGTTTTTGTGTGCAGTTGATAACTGACTAAGTTAACTCAAGCATTGGTGGCCCATGCCTTGCTTCTTAGGCATTAGGAATGCTGAGTTTCGTAGCATTGTTTGTGGAGACTAGCCTAGAAGTCAAATCTCACCATGAAAAATAAGCTGGATCTGTCCCACACCTTTCATTCCAGCAATGGGATGCTGAGATTAGCAGGCAAGCAGTTGTAGGCCACCACGTTCAAAAAATTGCCAACGGAGGAAAAATGAAACTGAGCAAGGTGGTCAAAGACTGTTTTCCCAGCTAATGTAGAAAGCTGAAATTTGGGGGATTGTGGTGTCAGACTGTGTATGTGTGTGTGTGTGTGTGTGCATGCGTGTGTGTGAGTTGGAGTAAGTGTGTGAGTCTGTGAATGTAAGTGTGTGTGTTCAAGTGTGGGTGAGTGTGTGAGTGTGAGTGTGTGTATTTGTGTGTTTATTTGTGTGAGTCTACTTTTGAGTGAGTGTGAATGTGTGAGTGCATTTGTGTGTACATGTGTATTGGAATGTGAGTTTGAGTGGGTGTGTGTTCTTTTACGTTAATGTGTTGACATCTGGGTATTCACGTGGGAGTGAGAATGTATGTGTGTGTATATGTGCGGGTGTTTTTGGGTGGGTGTGTGGATGTGAAAGTACGGGAATGTGTGTGTGTGTGATTGTTTGTGTTACTGTTTATGTATATCTATATGTGTTTGTGTGTTTGTATGGGTCAATGAGAGTGTGTATGTGTGCTTGTGCATGTGTCTGTGTACTTGTGTAAGAATGTGAATTTGTGAAGGTGTGTGAGTGAATTTGTACATGCAGGTGTGTGTTTCTGTATGACTGATTGTATGAGTGTGCACCTAGGTGAGTGTTTATGTCTGTGAATGTGATTGTGAGACAGCCTGTGTGAGTTTCTGTGTGTATGTGTTGTGAGAGTTTGTGTTTGGTGGTGTGTTTTTGAGTCAGTGTGTGAGTATATATGTGAGTACTTGTGAATCAGTGTGGGAGTGTGTATGACAGTGTGTGGGCGAGAATGTGTGAGAGTATGCGAGCCTGAAGGTGTAAGTGAGTGTGTGAATGTGTGTACATGTGTTTGTTGGTAGGTGTTTGTTTGTCTGACTGATTTTGTGTGTGTGTTTCTGTGAGTGAGAGGGTGAAAGTTGTAGGTGTGTACATGTGTGTGAGTGTGTGAGTTGTGTGTAAGTGTGTGAGTGTTTCTGTAGCTGAGGGTTTAATTGTAATTGAATGATTCTGTCAGTGTGTGTGTGAATGAGTGTGTTTGCTTGTTTGTGGGTGTGAGCCTGTGTATTTGAATTTGTGTATGATTGTGTATTTTTGTGTATCTGTGTGAGAGAGTTTGCATGTGTATGGGCATATGTGTGTAAGTATGTTTATCTGTGTGTTGTGTGTGAGTGTGTGTTAGAATGTGCAGGTGTGTGTGAGTGAGTGTAAGTGTGTTTGGGTCAGAGTGTGAGTGGGTGTTCGGTGCAGGTGTGTGAGTGTGTGTCTGTTTGTGAGTGTGCTGAGATTATTTTTGTGAGTATAACAGTGAGTCTGTGTCTTCGTTTCTGTTAGTTGAGTGTATTCAGGTGTGTTTGGTATGCCTGTGTGGATGGACATGTTTGTGTGTGTGTGAGGGTGAGAGTGTCAGTGTTTTTTTGTGTGTGTGATCATGTGTGAGTGAGAGCTGGCATCTGTGTATGTGTGTTTTAGTTTCTGGTTGTGTAGGATTGTGAGTGTGACTTTGTGTGTGTGTTTGTGTGTGAGTCTATTTTTGAGTGTGAGTGTGAAGATGGGAGTGCATTTGTGAGTCCATGTGTATTTGAAAGGCATTTTCTTCTTTGTGTGTGTGAGAGTAGGAGTGAATGTGATTGTGGGTGACAGTGTGGGTGTTGTTGAGTACAGGTGTGTGAGTATGTGCAGGTGTGTGTGATTGAGTGTGTTTGGATTTGCAAGTGAATGCGCATTTGGGTGCAGGTGTGGGAATGAGTGTGTTGGGTTTGAGTGTGTGTGGGCATGTGGTTGCAGTTGTGAGAGTGAGTGTGTGAGAGTGTATTAGGATGTTCAGGGATGTGAGTTTTGTACTGGGGTTATGTGGATGAGGAAGAGATGAGTGAGTGTGTATTTGTATGTTCATGTGTAGGCTTCTGGGTATTCACTTGGGTGTGAGAACACATGTGTACATTTGTATTTGTGAGGGTGTTCTTGGGTGAGTGTGTGAATGTGAAAGTAGGGGCATGTGTGTGTGTTGTGTGTTCACATGTGTGTTAAACTTCGTGTATATCTATGTGTGTTGGAGTGTTCGTGTGTATGAGAGAATGTGTGTTTGGGCATGTGTCTGTGTGCATGTGGAGGTGTGTGCAATTGTGAGTGTGTGAGTGAGTGTGTGCATGCGGGTGTGTGTTTCTGTAGGACTGAATGTATAAGTGTGCATATATGTGACATTTCAGGACTGTGTGATTGTGTGTGAGTCAGTGTGAGTGTCTGGGTGAATGGGTTGTGAGTGTGTGTGGGGGTATGTTTGTGTGTGTGTGTGAGTGTATATATGGGTATGTGTTGTGAGTGTGTGTGGGAGTGTGTATGACAGTGTTTGGGAGAGTATGTGTCAGTGTATGTCAGGCTGAAGCTGTGAGTTGTGTGTAAGTTTGTGAGTGTAACTGTAGGTGAGTGTGTAATTGTCATTGAGTGATTCTGTCACTGTGTGACTGTGTATGAGTGTGTTTGCTTGTTTGTGGGTGTGTGCCTGTGTATTTGAATTTGGACCTGATTGTGTATTTTTGTGTCCCTGTGGGAAATAGTTTGCATGTGTATGGGAATATGTGTGCAAGTATGTGTATTAGTGTGTTGTGTGTGAGTGTGTGAGTGTGTGTGAGAATGTGCAGGTGTGTGTGAGTGAGTGTCATTGGGTTTGGGTCTGAGTGTGAGTGGATATTTGTTGCCGGTGTGTGAGTCTCAGTGTGTCTATGTGTGTGAGTGTGTTGACTTCTTGTTGGTGAGTATGACAGCGAGTGTATCTTTGTATGTTTGTGTTAGTTGGGTGTACTCAGGTGTGTTTGCTATGCCTCTGTGTATGCACATGTGTGTGTGAGGGTGAGTGTGTGAGTGTTTTATTGTGTAGGTGATTATGTGTGAATGAGTGCTGGCATCTCTGCATGTGTGTTTTTGTGTGTAAGTGTGTATGTTTGTGAGTGTGTATTTGTGTGTGTCTGATTGTGAGCCTAGTTTTGAGTGTGAGTGTGAATATGGGAGTGTATTTGTGTGTGCATGTGTATTTGAAAGGGATTTTCTTCTTTGTGCATGTGAGAGTAGGAGCGAATGTGATTGTGGTGACTGTGTGTGTTGTTGAGTGCAGGTGTGTGAGTATGTGCAGGTGTGTGTAATTGAGTGTGTTTGTATTGGCGTGTGAATGCGCATTTGGGTGCAGGTGTGGGAATTTGTGTCCAAGAGATTGTGTTAGTGTGTTCAGGTGTGTGATTGATGTAGAGGGGTTATGTGGACGAGAAGGAGACTGAGTGTGTCTTCGTATGTTAGTGTTCTTGCTTGTGTGTATTCAGGTATATGTGAGTACACGTGTGTGTTTGTATGTGTGAGGGTGTTTTTAGGAGTTTGTGAATGTGACTGCAGGTGTATGTGTGAGTGATGGCTTGTTCGTCTGTTCCGGTGTGTGGATGTGAGTGTATATATCTATTGGGTTTTTGTGTTTATATGTGTGTATGAGGGTGTATGTATGTATGTGCAGGTGGGTGGCGTATGTGTCTGTGTACATGGGTACGTGTGTGAATTTTTGAATATGTGCAGGAGTGAGAGTGTGCATGAGGGTGTGTGTTTCTGTAGGTTTGAGTATGTGAGTGGTTACATATGTGAGGGTTATGGGTGTGAGTTTTTCTTAGTGAGTATATATGTGTTTACATGATGTGACTGTGTGTAAGTGTGCATGATAGTGTGTGGGAGTGTGTAGGTGTGAGTGTATGTGAGGGGGATGGTGTGAGTACGTGTGTGAATGTGTGTACTCGTGTATGATTGTTGATGTTTGTGAGTGTGTGTGACTGCATGTGTGTGTGTTGAGTGTGTCTATGTAGGTGAGTGTTTGAGACTGTGTGTGTGAGTGCACGTGTGGGTGAGTGTGAGTGCGAGTGAGTCTTGGAGCGTGTGTATGTGTGTGGGGGCTGTTTGTGTATATCTATGTGTGTTTGTGTGTGTTTGAGTGTGAGTGAGTTTTTGTGTGCAGTTGATAACTGACTAAGTTAACTCAAGCATTGGTGGCCCATGCCTTGCTTCTTAGGCATTAGGAATGCTGAGTTTAGTAGCATTGTTTGTGGAGACTAGCCTAGAAGTCAAATCTCACCATGAAAAATAAGCTGGATCTGTCCCACACCTTTCATTAAGGCAATGGGATGCTGAGATTAGCAGGCAAGCAGTTGTAGGCCACCACGTTCAAAAAATTGCCAACGGAGGAAAAATGAAACTGAGCAAGGTGGTCAAAGACTGTTTTCCCAGCTAATGTAGAAAGCTGAAATTTGGGGGATTGTGGTGTCAGACTGTGTATGTGTGTGTTTGTGTGTGTGCATGCGTGTGTGTGAGTTGGAGTAAGTGTGTGAGTCTGTGAATGTAAGTGTGTGTGTTCAAGTGTGGGTGAGTGTGTGAGTGTGAGTGTGTGTATTTGTGTGTTTATTTGTGTGAGTCTACTTTTGAGTGAGTGTGAATGTGTGAGTGCATTTGTGTGTACATGTGTATTGGAATGTGAGTTTGAGTGGGTGTGTGTTCTTTTACGTTAATGTGTTGACATCTGGGTATTCACGTGGGAGTGAGAATGTATGTGTGTGTATATGTGCGGGTGTTTTTGGGTGGGTGTGTGGATGTGAAAGTACGGGAATGTGTGTGTGTGATTGTTTGTGTTACTGTTTATGTATATCTATATGTGTTTGTGTGTTTGTATGGGTCAATGAGAGTGTGTATGTGTGCTTGTGCATGTGTCTGTGTACTTGTGTAAGAGTGTGAATTTGTGAAGGTGTGTGAGTGAATTTGTACATGCAGGTGTGTGTTTCTGTATGACTGATTGTATGAGTGTGCACCTAGGTGAGTGTTTATGTCTGTGAATGTGATTGTGAGACAGCCTGTGTGAGTTTCTGTGTGTATGTGTTGTGAGAGTTTGTGTTTGGTGGTGTGTTTTTGAGTCAGTGTGTGAGTATATATGTGGGTACTTGTGAATCAGTGTGGGAGTGTGTATGACAGTGTGTGGGCGAGAATGTGTGAGAGTATGTGAGACTGAAGGTGTAAGTGAGTGTGTGAATGTGTGTACATGTGTTTGTTGGTAGGTGTTTGTCTGACTGATATTGTGTGTGTGTTTCTGTGAGTGAGAGGGTGAAAGTTGTAGGTGTGTACATGTGTGTGAGTGTGTGAGTTGTGTGTAAGTGTGTGAGTGTTTCTGTAGCTGAGGGTTTAATTGTAATTGAATGATTCTGTCAGTGTGTGTGTGAATGAGTGTGTTTGCTTGTTTGTGGGTGTGAGCCTGTGTATTTGAATTTGTGTATGATTGTGTATTTTTGTGTCTCTGTGTGAGAGAGTTTGCATGTGTATGGGCATATGTGTGTAAGTATGTTTATCTGTGTGTTGTGTGTGAGTGTGTGTTAGAATGTGCAGGTGTGTGTGAGTGAGTGTAAGTGTGTTTGGGTCAGAGTGTGAGTGGGTGTTCGGTGCAGGTGTGTGAGTGTGTGTCTGTTTGTGAGAGTGCTGAGATTATTTTTGTGAGTATAACAGTGAGTCTGTGTCTTCGTTTCTGTTAGTTGAGTGTATTCAGGTGTGTTTGGTATGCCTGTGTGGATGGACATGTTTGTGTGTGTGTGAGGGTGAGAGTGTCAGTGTTTTTTTGTGTGTGTGATCATGTGTGAGTGAGAGCTGGCATCTGTGTATGTGTGTTTTAGTTTCTGGTTGTGTAGGATTGTGAGTGTGACTTTGTGTGTGTGTTTGTGTGTGAGTCTATTTTTGAGTGTGAGTGTGAAGATGGGAGTGCATTTGTGAGTCCATGTGTATTTGAAAGGCATTTTCTTCTTTGTGTGTGTGAGAGTAGGAGTGAATGTGATTGTGGGTGACAGTGTGGGTGTTGTTGAGTACAGGTGTGTGAGTATGTGCAGGTGTGTGTGATTGAGTGTGTTTGGATTTGCAAGTGAATGCGCATTTGGGTGCAGGTGTGGGAATGAGTGTGTTGGGTTTGAGTGTGTGTGGGCATGTGGTTGCAGTTGTGAGAGTGAGTGTGTGAGAGTGTATTAGGATGTTCAGGGATGTGAGTTTTGTACTGGGGTTATGTGGATGAGGAAGAGATGAGTGAGTGTGTATTTGTATGTTCATGTGTAGGCTTCTGGGTATTCACTTGGGTGTGAGAACACATGTGTACATTTGTATTTGTGAGGGTGTTCTTGGGTGAGTGTGTGAATGTGAAAGTAGGGGCATGTGTGTGTGTTGTGTGTTCACATGTGTGTTAAACTTCGTGTATATCTATGTGTGTTTGAGTGTTCGTGTGTATGAGAGAATGTGTGTTTGGGCATGTGTCTGTGTGCATGTGGAGGTGTGTGCAATTGTGAGTGTGTGAGTGAGTGTGTGCATGCGGGTGTGTGTTTCTGTAGGACTGAATGTATGAGTGTGCACCTAGGTGAGTGTTTATGTCTGTGAGTGTGATTGTGAATCAGCCTGTGTGAGTTTCTGTGTGTATGTGTTGTGAGAGTTTGTGTTTGGTGGTGTGTTTTTGAGTCAGTGTGTGAGTATATATGTGGGTACTTGTGAATGAGGGTGGGAGTGTGTATGACGGTGTGTAGGCGAGAATGTGTGAGAGTATGCGAGGCTGAAGGTGTGAGTGAGTGTGTGAATGTGTGTACATGTGTTTGGTGGTAGGTGTTTGTCTGACTGATTTTGTGTATGTGTTTCTGTGAGTGAGAGGGTGAAAGTTGTAGCTGTGTACATGTGTGTGAGTGTGTGAGTTGTGTGTAAGTGTGTGAGTGTTTCTGTAGCTGAGGGTTTAATTGTAATTGAATGATTCTGTCAGTGTGTGTGTGAATGAGTGTGTTTGCTTGTTTGTGGGTGTGAGCCTGTGTATTTGAATTTGTGTATGATTGTGTATTTTGGTGTCTCTGTGTGAGAGAGTTTGCATGTGTATGGGCATATGTGTGTAAGTATGTTTATCTGTGTGTTGTGTGTGAGTGTGTGTTAGAATGTGCAGGTGTGTGTGAGTGAGTGTAAGTGTGTTTGGGTCAGAGTGTGAGTGGGTGTTCGGTGCAGGTGTGTGAGTGTGTGTCTGTTTGTGAGTGTGCTGAGATTATTTTTGTGAGTATAACAGTGAGTCTGTGTCTTCGTTTCTGTTAGTTGAGTGTATTCAGGTGTGTTTGGTATGCCTGTGTGGATGGACATGTTTGTGTGTGTGTGAGGGTGAGAGTGTCAGTGTTTTTTTTTGTGTGTGATCATGTGTGAGTGAGAGCTGGCATCTGTGTATGTGTGTTTTAGTTTCTGGTTGTGTAGGATTGTGAGTGTGACTTTGTGTGTGTGTTTGTGTGTGAGTCTATTTTTGAGTGTGAGTGTGAAGATGGGAGTGCATTTGTGAGTCCATGTGTATTTGAAAGGCATTTTCTTCTTTGTGTGTGTGAGAGTAGGAGTGAATGTGATTGTGGGTGACAGTGTGGGTGTTGTTGAGTACAGGTGTGTGAGTATGTGCAGGTGTGTGTGATTGAGTGTGTTTGGATTTGCAAGTGAATGCGCATTTGGGTGCAGGTGTGGGAATGAGTGTGTTGGGTTTGAGTGTGTGTGGGCATGTGGTTGCAGTTGTGAGAGTGAGTGTGTGAGAGTGTATTAGGATGTTCAGGGATGTGAGTTTTGTACTGGGGTTATGTGGATGAGGAAGAGATGAGTGAGTGTGTATTTGTATGTTCATGTGTAGGCTTCTGGGTATTCACTTGGGTGTGAGAACACATGTGTACATTTGTATTTGTGAGGGTGTTCTTGGGTGAGTGTGTGAATGTGAAAGTAGGGGCATGTGTGTGTGTTGTGTGTTCACATGTGTGTTAAACTTCGTGTATATCTATGTGTGTTTGAGTGTTCGTGTGTATGAGAGAATGTGTGTTTGGGCATGTGTCTGTGTGCATGTGGAGGTGTGTGCAATTGTGAGTGTGTGAGTGAGTGTGTGCATGCGGGTGTGTGTTTCTGTAGGACTGAATGTATAAGTGTGCATATATGTGACATTTCAGGACTGTGTGATTGTGTGTGAGTCAGTGTGAGTGTCTGGGTGAACGGGTTGTGAGTGTGTGTGGGGGTATGTTTGTGTGTGTGTGTGAGTGTATATATGGGTATGTGTTGTGAGTGTGTGTGGGAGTGTGTATGACAGTGTTTGGGAGAGTATGTGTCAGTGTATGTCAGGCTGAAGCTGTGAGTTGTGTGTAAGTTTGTGAGTGTAACTGTAGGTGAGTGTGTAATTGTCATTGAGTGATTCTGTCACTGTGTGACTGTGTATGAGTGTGTTTGCTTGTTTGTGGGTGTGTGCCTGTGTATTTGAATTTGGACCTGATTGTGTATTTTTGTGTCCCTGTGGGAAATAGTTTGCATGTGTATGGGAATATGTGTGCAAGTATGTGTATTAGTGTGTTGTGTGTGAGTGTGTGAGTGTGTGTGAGAATGTGCAGGTGTGTGTGAGTGAGTGTCATTGGGTTTGGGTCTGAGTGTGAGTGGATATTTGTTGCCGGTGTGTGAGTCTCAGTGTGTCTATGTGTGTGAGTGTGTTGACTTCTTGTTGGTGAGTATGACAGCGAGTGTATCTTTGTATGTTTGTGTTAGTTGGGTGTACTCAGGTGTGTTTGCTATGCCTCTGTGTATGCACATGTGTGTGTGAGGGTGAGTGTGTGAGTGTTTTATTGTGTAGGTGATTATGTGTGAATGAGAGCTGGCATCTCTGCATGTGTGTTTTTGTGTGTAAGTGTGTATGTTTGTGAGTGTGTATTTGTGTGTGTCTGATTGTGAGCCTAGTTTTGAGTGTGAGTGTGAATATGGGAGTGTATTTGTGTGTGCATGTGTATTTGAAAGGGATTTTCTTCTTTGTGCATGTGAGAGTAGGAGCGAATGTGATTGTGGTGACTGTGTGTGTTGTTGAGTGCAGGTGTGTGAGTATGTGCAGGTGTGTGTAATTGAGTGTGTTTGTATTGGCGTGTGAATGCGCATTTGGGTGCAGGTGTGGGAATTTGTGTCCAAGAGATTGTGTTAGTGTGTTCAGGTGTGTGATTGATGTAGAGGGGTTATGTGGACGAGAAGGAGACTGAGTGTGTCTTCGTATGTTAGTGTTCTTGCTTGTGTGTATTCAGGTATATGTGAGTACACGTGTGTGTTTGTATGTGTGAGGGTGTTTTTAGGAGTTTGTGAATGTGACTGCAGGTGTATGTGTGAGTGATGGCTTGTTCGTCTGTTCCGGTGTGTGGATGTGAGTGTATATATCTATTGGGTTTTTGTGTTTATATGTGTGTATGAGGGTGTATGTATGTATGTGCAGGTGGGTGGCGTATGTGTCTGTGTACATGGGTACGTGTGTGAATTTTTGAATATGTGCAGGAGTGAGAGTGTGCATGAGGGTGTGTGTTTCTGTAGGTTTGAGTATGTGAGTGGTTACATATGTGAGGGTTATGGGTGTGAGTTTTTCTTAGTGAGTATATATGTGTTTACATGATGTGACTGTGTGTAAGTGTGCATGATAGTGTGTGGGAGTGTGTAGGTGTGAGTGTATGTGAGGGGGATGGTGTGAGTACGTGTGTGAATGTGTGTACTCGTGTATGATTGTTGATGTTTGTGAGTGTGTGTGACTGCATGTGTGTGTGTTGAGTGTGTCTATGTAGGTGAGTGTTTGAGACTGTGTGTGTGAGTGCACGTGTGGGTGAGTGTGAGTGCGAGTGAGTCTTGGAGCGTGTGTATGTGTGTGGGGGCTGTTTGTGTATATCTATGTGTGTTTGTGTGTGTTTGAGTGTGAGTGAGTTTTTGTGTGCAGTTGATAACTGACTAAGTTAACTCAAGCATTGGTGGCCCATGCCTTGCTTCTTAGGCATTAGGAATGCTGAGTTTAGTAGCATTGTTTGTGGAGACTAGCCTAGAAGTCAAATCTCACCATGAAAAATAAGCTGGATCTGTCCCACACCTTTCATTAAGGCAATGGGATGCTGAGATTAGCAGGCAAGCAGTTGTAGGCCACCACGTTCAAAAAATTGCCAACGGAGGAAAAATGAAACTGAGCAAGGTGGTCAAAGACTGTTTTCCCAGCTAATGTAGAAAGCTGAAATTTGGGGGATTGTGGTGTCAGACTGTGTATGTGTGTGTTTGTGTGTGTGCATGCGTGTGTGTGAGTTGGAGTAAGTGTGTGAGTCTGTGAATGTAAGTGTGTGTGTTCAAGTGTGGGTGAGTGTGTGAGTGTGAGTGTGTGTATTTGTGTGTTTATTTGTGTGAGTCTACTTTTGAGTGAGTGTGAATGTGTGAGTGCATTTGTGTGTACATGTGTATTGGAATGTGAGTTTGAGTGGGTGTGTGTTCTTTTACGTTAATGTGTTGACATCTGGGTATTCACGTGGGAGTGAGAATGTATGTGTGTGTATATGTGCGGGTGTTTTTGGGTGGGTGTGTGGATGTGAAAGTACGGGAATGTGTGTGTGTGATTGTTTGTGTTACTGTTTATGTATATCTATATGTGTTTGTGTGTTTGTATGGGTCAATGAGAGTGTGTATGTGTGCTTGTGCATGTGTCTGTGTACTTGTGTAAGAGTGTGAATTTGTGAAGGTGTGTGAGTGAATTTGTACATGCAGGTGTGTGTTTCTGTATGACTGATTGTATGAGTGTGCACCTAGGTGAGTGTTTATGTCTGTGAATGTGATTGTGAGACAGCCTGTGTGAGTTTCTGTGTGTATGTGTTGTGAGAGTTTGTGTTTGGTGGTGTGTTTTTGAGTCAGTGTGTGAGTATATATGTGGGTACTTGTGAATCAGTGTGGGAGTGTGTATGACAGTGTGTGGGCGAGAATGTGTGAGAGTATGTGAGACTGAAGGTGTAAGTGAGTGTGTGAATGTGTGTACATGTGTTTGTTGGTAGGTGTTTGTCTGACTGATATTGTGTGTGTGTTTCTGTGAGTGAGAGGGTGAAAGTTGTAGGTGTGTACATGTGTGTGAGTGTGTGAGTTGTGTGTAAGTGTGTGAGTGTTTCTGTAGCTGAGGGTTTAATTGTAATTGAATGATTCTGTCAGTGTGTGTGTGAATGAGTGTGTTTGCTTGTTTGTGGGTGTGAGCCTGTGTATTTGAATTTGTGTATGATTGTGTATTTTTGTGTCTCTGTGTGAGAGAGTTTGCATGTGTATGGGCATATGTGTGTAAGTATGTTTATCTGTGTGTTGTGTGTGAGTGTGTGTTAGAATGTGCAGGTGTGTGTGAGTGAGTGTAAGTGTGTTTGGGTCAGAGTGTGAGTGGGTGTTCGGTGCAGGTGTGTGAGTGTGTGTCTGTTTGTGAGAGTGCTGAGATTATTTTTGTGAGTATAACAGTGAGTCTGTGTCTTCGTTTCTGTTAGTTGAGTGTATTCAGGTGTGTTTGGTATGCCTGTGTGGATGGACATGTTTGTGTGTGTGTGAGGGTGAGAGTGTCAGTGTTTTTTTGTGTGTGTGATCATGTGTGAGTGAGAGCTGGCATCTGTGTATGTGTGTTTTAGTTTCTGGTTGTGTAGGATTGTGAGTGTGACTTTGTGTGTGTGTTTGTGTGTGAGTCTATTTTTGAGTGTGAGTGTGAAGATGGGAGTGCATTTGTGAGTCCATGTGTATTTGAAAGGCATTTTCTTCTTTGTGTGTGTGAGAGTAGGAGTGAATGTGATTGTGGGTGACAGTGTGGGTGTTGTTGAGTACAGGTGTGTGAGTATGTGCAGGTGTGTGTGATTGAGTGTGTTTGGATTTGCAAGTGAATGCGCATTTGGGTGCAGGTGTGGGAATGAGTGTGTTGGGTTTGAGTGTGTGTGGGCATGTGGTTGCAGTTGTGAGAGTGAGTGTGTGAGAGTGTATTAGGATGTTCAGGGATGTGAGTTTTGTACTGGGGTTATGTGGATGAGGAAGAGATGAGTGAGTGTGTATTTGTATGTTCATGTGTAGGCTTCTGGGTATTCACTTGGGTGTGAGAACACATGTGTACATTTGTATTTGTGAGGGTGTTCTTGGGTGAGTGTGTGAATGTGAAAGTAGGGGCATGTGTGTGTGTTGTGTGTTCACATGTGTGTTAAACTTCGTGTATATCTATGTGTGTTTGAGTGTTCGTGTGTATGAGAGAATGTGTGTTTGGGCATGTGTCTGTGTGCATGTGGAGGTGTGTGCAATTGTGAGTGTGTGAGTGAGTGTGTGCATGCGGGTGTGTGTTTCTGTAGGACTGAATGTATGAGTGTGCACCTAGGTGAGTGTTTATGTCTGTGAGTGTGATTGTGAATCAGCCTGTGTGAGTTTCTGTGTGTATGTGTTGTGAGAGTTTGTGTTTGGTGGTGTGTTTTTGAGTCAGTGTGTGAGTATATATGTGGGTACTTGTGAATGAGGGTGGGAGTGTGTATGACGGTGTGTAGGCGAGAATGTGTGAGAGTATGCGAGGCTGAAGGTGTGAGTGAGTGTGTGAATGTGTGTACATGTGTTTGGTGGTAGGTGTTTGTCTGACTGATTTTGTGTATGTGTTTCTGTGAGTGAGAGGGTGAAAGTTGTAGCTGTGTACATGTGTGTGAGTGTGTGAGTTGTGTGTAAGTGTGTGAGTGTTTCTGTAGCTGAGGGTTTAATTGTAATTGAATGATTCTGTCAGTGTGTGTGTGAATGAGTGTGTTTGCTTGTTTGTGGGTGTGAGCCTGTGTATTTGAATTTGTGTATGATTGTGTATTTTGGTGTCTCTGTGTGAGAGAGTTTGCATGTGTATGGGCATATGTGTGTAAGTATGTTTATCTGTGTGTTGTGTGTGAGTGTGTGTTAGAATGTGCAGGTGTGTGTGAGTGAGTGTAAGTGTGTTTGGGTCAGAGTGTGAGTGGGTGTTCGGTGCAGGTGTGTGAGTGTGTGTCTGTTTGTGAGTGTGCTGAGATTATTTTTGTGAGTATAACAGTGAGTCTGTGTCTTCGTTTCTGTTAGTTGAGTGTATTCAGGTGTGTTTGGTATGCCTGTGTGGATGGACATGTTTGTGTGTGTGTGAGGGTGAGAGTGTCAGTGTTTTTTTTTGTGTGTGATCATGTGTGAGTGAGAGCTGGCATCTGTGTATGTGTGTTTTAGTTTCTGGTTGTGTAGGATTGTGAGTGTGACTTTGTGTGTGTGTTTGTGTGTGAGTCTATTTTTGAGTGTGAGTGTGAAGATGGGAGTGCATTTGTGAGTCCATGTGTATTTGAAAGGCATTTTCTTCTTTGTGTGTGTGAGAGTAGGAGTGAATGTGATTGTGGGTGACAGTGTGGGTGTTGTTGAGTACAGGTGTGTGAGTATGTGCAGGTGTGTGTGATTGAGTGTGTTTGGATTTGCAAGTGAATGCGCATTTGGGTGCAGGTGTGGGAATGAGTGTGTTGGGTTTGAGTGTGTGTGGGCATGTGGTTGCAGTTGTGAGAGTGAGTGTGTGAGAGTGTATTAGGATGTTCAGGGATGTGAGTTTTGTACTGGGGTTATGTGGATGAGGAAGAGATGAGTGAGTGTGTATTTGTATGTTCATGTGTAGGCTTCTGGGTATTCACTTGGGTGTGAGAACACATGTGTACATTTGTATTTGTGAGGGTGTTCTTGGGTGAGTGTGTGAATGTGAAAGTAGGGGCATGTGTGTGTGTTGTGTGTTCACATGTGTGTTAAACTTCGTGTATATCTATGTGTGTTTGAGTGTTCGTGTGTATGAGAGAATGTGTGTTTGGGCATGTGTCTGTGTGCATGTGGAGGTGTGTGCAATTGTGAGTGTGTGAGTGAGTGTGTGCATGCGGGTGTGTGTTTCTGTAGGACTGAATGTATAAGTGTGCATATATGTGACATTTCAGGACTGTGTGATTGTGTGTGAGTCAGTGTGAGTGTCTGGGTGAACGGGTTGTGAGTGTGTGTGGGGGTATGTTTGTGTGTGTGTGTGAGTGTATATATGGGTATGTGTTGTGAGTGTGTGTGGGAGTGTGTATGACAGTGTTTGGGAGAGTATGTGTCAGTGTATGTCAGGCTGAAGCTGTGAGTTGTGTGTAAGTTTGTGAGTGTAACTGTAGGTGAGTGTGTAATTGTCATTGAGTGATTCTGTCACTGTGTGACTGTGTATGAGTGTGTTTGCTTGTTTGTGGGTGTGTGCCTGTGTATTTGAATTTGGACCTGATTGTGTATTTTTGTGTCCCTGTGGGAAATAGTTTGCATGTGTATGGGAATATGTGTGCAAGTATGTGTATTAGTGTGTTGTGTGTGAGTGTGTGAGTGTGTGTGAGAATGTGCAGGTGTGTGTGAGTGAGTGTCATTGGGTTTGGGTCTGAGTGTGAGTGGATATTTGTTGCCGGTGTGTGAGTCTCAGTGTGTCTATGTGTGTGAGTGTGTTGACTTCTTGTTGGTGAGTATGACAGCGAGTGTATCTTTGTATGTTTGTGTTAGTTGGGTGTACTCAGGTGTGTTTGCTATGCCTCTGTGTATGCACATGTGTGTGTGAGGGTGAGTGTGTGAGTGTTTTATTGTGTAGGTGATTATGTGTGAATGAGAGCTGGCATCTCTGCATGTGTGTTTTTGTGTGTAAGTGTGTATGTTTGTGAGTGTGTATTTGTGTGTGTCTGATTGTGAGCCTAGTTTTGAGTGTGAGTGTGAATATGGGAGTGTATTTGTGTGTGCATGTGTATTTGAAAGGGATTTTCTTCTTTGTGCATGTGAGAGTAGGAGCGAATGTGATTGTGGTGACTGTGTGTGTTGTTGAGTGCAGGTGTGTGAGTATGTGCAGGTGTGTGTAATTGAGTGTGTTTGTATTGGCGTGTGAATGCGCATTTGGGTGCAGGTGTGGGAATTTGTGTCCAAGAGATTGTGTTAGTGTGTTCAGGTGTGTGATTGATGTAGAGGGGTTATGTGGACGAGAAGGAGACTGAGTGTGTCTTCGTATGTTAGTGTTCTTGCTTGTGTGTATTCAGGTATATGTGAGTACACGAGTGTGTTTGTATGTGTGAGGGTGTTTTTAGGAGTTTGTGAATGTGACTGCAGGTGTATGTGTGAGTGATGGCTTGTTCGTCTGTTCCGGTGTGTGGATGTGAGTGTATATATCTATTTGGGTTTTTGTGTTTGTATGTGTGTATGAGGGTGTATGTATGTATGTGCAGGTGGGTGGCGTATGTGTCTGTGTACATGGGTACGTGGGTGAATTTTTGAATATGTGCAGGAGTGAGAGTGTACATGAGGGTGTGTGTTTCTTTAGGTTTGAGTATGTGAGTGGTTACATATGTGAGGGTTATGGGTGTGAGTTTTTCTTAGTGAGTATATATGTGTTTACATGATGTGACTGTGTGTAAGTGTGCATGATAGTGTGTGGGAGTGTGTAGGTGTGAGTGTATGTGAGGGGGATGGTGTGAGTACGTGTGTGAATGTGTGTACTCGTGTATGATTGTTGATGTTTGTGAGTGTGTGTGACTGCATGTGTGTGTGTTGAGTGTGTCTATGTAGGTGAGTGTTTGAGACTGTGTGTGTGAGTGCACGTGTGGGTGAGTGTGAGTGCGAGTGAGTCTTGGAGCGTGTGTATGTGTGTGGGGGCTGTTTGTGTATATCTATGTGTGTTTGTGTGTGTTTGAGTGTGAGTTTTTGTGTGCAGTTGATAACTGACTAAGTTAACTCAAGCATTGGTGGCCCATGCCTTGCTTCTTAGGCATTAGGAATGCTGAGTTTCGTAGCATTGTTTGTGGAGACTAGCCTAGAAGTCAAATCTCACCATGAAAAATAAGCTGGATCTGTCCCACACCTTTCATTCCAGCAATGGGATGCTGAGATTAGCAGGCAAGCAGTTGTAGGCCACCACGTTCAAAAAATTGCCAACGGAGGAAAAATGAAACTGAGCAAGGTGGTCAAAGACTGTTTTCCCAGCTAATGTAGAAAGCTGAAATTTGGGGGATTGTGGTGTCAGACTGTGTATGTGTGTGTTTGTGTGTGTGCATGCGTGTGTGTGAGTTGGAGTAAGTGTGTGAGTCTGTGAATGTAAGTGTGTGTGTTCAAGTGTGGGTGAGTGTGTGAGTGTGAGTGTGTGTATTTGTGTGTTTATTTGTGTGAGTCTACTTTTGAGTGAGTGTGAATGTGTGAGTGCATTTGTGTGTACATGTGTATTGGAATGTGAGTTTGAGTGGGTGTGTGTTCTTTTACGTTAATGTGTTGACATCTGGGTATTCACGTGGGAGTGAGAATGTATGTGTGTGTATATGTGCGGGTGTTTTTGGGTGGGTGTGTGGATGTGAAAGTACGGGAATGTGTGTGTGTGATTGTTTGTGTTACTGTTTATGTATATCTATATGTGTTTGTGTGTTTGTATGGGTCAATGAGAGTGTGTATGTGTGCTTGTGCATGTGTCTGTGTACTTGTGTAAGAGTGTGAATTTGTGAAGGTGTGTGAGTGAATTTGTACATGCAGGTGTGTGTTTCTGTATGACTGATTGTATGAGTGTGCACCTAGGTGAGTGTTTATGTCTGTGAATGTGATTGTGAGACAGCCTGTGTGAGTTTCTGTGTGTATGTGTTGTGAGAGTTTGTGTTTGGTGGTGTGTTTTTGAGTCAGTGTGTGAGTATATATGTGGGTACTTGTGAATCAGTGTGGGAGTGTGTATGACAGTGTGTGGGCGAGAATGTGTGAGAGTATGTGAGACTGAAGGTGTAAGTGAGTGTGTGAATGTGTGTACATGTGTTTGTTGGTAGGTGTTTGTCTGACTGATATTGTGTGTGTGTTTCTGTGAGTGAGAGGGTGAAAGTTGTAGGTGTGTACATGTGTGTGAGTGTGTGAGTTGTGTGTAAGTGTGTGAGTGTTTCTGTAGCTGAGGGTTTAATTGTAATTGAATGATTCTGTCAGTGTGTGTGTGAATGAGTGTGTTTGCTTGTTTGTGGGTGTGAGCCTGTGTATTTGAATTTGTGTATGATTGTGTATTTTTGTGTCTCTGTGTGAGAGAGTTTGCATGTGTATGGGCATATGTGTGTAAGTATGTTTATCTGTGTGTTGTGTGTGAGTGTGTGTTAGAATGTGCAGGTGTGTGTGAGTGAGTGTAAGTGTGTTTGGGTCAGAGTGTGAGTGGGTGTTCGGTGCAGGTGTGTGAGTGTGTGTCTGTTTGTGAGAGTGCTGAGATTATTTTTGTGAGTATAACAGTGAGTCTGTGTCTTCGTTTCTGTTAGTTGAGTGTATTCAGGTGTGTTTGGTATGCCTGTGTGGATGGACATGTTTGTGTGTGTGTGAGGGTGAGAGTGTCAGTGTTTTTTTGTGTGTGTGATCATGTGTGAGTGAGAGCTGGCATCTGTGTATGTGTGTTTTAGTTTCTGGTTGTGTAGGATTGTGAGTGTGACTTTGTGTGTGTGTTTGTGTGTGAGTCTATTTTTGAGTGTGAGTGTGAAGATGGGAGTGCATTTGTGAGTCCATGTGTATTTGAAAGGCATTTTCTTCTTTGTGTGTGTGAGAGTAGGAGTGAATGTGATTGTGGGTGACAGTGTGGGTGTTGTTGAGTACAGGTGTGTGAGTATGTGCAGGTGTGTGTGATTGAGTGTGTTTGGATTTGCAAGTGAATGCGCATTTGGGTGCAGGTGTGGGAATGAGTGTGTTGGGTTTGAGTGTGTGTGGGCATGTGGTTGCAGTTGTGAGAGTGAGTGTGTGAGAGTGTATTAGGATGTTCAGGGATGTGAGTTTTGTACTGGGGTTATGTGGATGAGGAAGAGATGAGTGAGTGTGTATTTGTATGTTCATGTGTAGGCTTCTGGGTATTCACTTGGGTGTGAGAACACATGTGTACATTTGTATTTGTGAGGGTGTTCTTGGGTGAGTGTGTGAATGTGAAAGTAGGGGCATGTGTGTGTGTTGTGTGTTCACATGTGTGTTAAACTTCGTGTATATCTATGTGTGTTTGAGTGTTCGTGTGTATGAGAGAATGTGTGTTTGGGCATGTGTCTGTGTGCATGTGGAGGTGTGTGCAATTGTGAGTGTGTGAGTGAGTGTGTGCATGCGGGTGTGTGTTTCTGTAGGACTGAATGTATGAGTGTGCACCTAGGTGAGTGTTTATGTCTGTGAGTGTGATTGTGAATCAGCCTGTGTGAGTTTCTGTGTGTATGTGTTGTGAGAGTTTGTGTTTGGTGGTGTGTTTTTGAGTCAGTGTGTGAGTATATATGTGGGTACTTGTGAATGAGGGTGGGAGTGTGTATGACGGTGTGTAGGCGAGAATGTGTGAGAGTATGCGAGGCTGAAGGTGTGAGTGAGTGTGTGAATGTGTGTACATGTGTTTGGTGGTAGGTGTTTGTCTGACTGATTTTGTGTATGTGTTTCTGTGAGTGAGAGGGTGAAAGTTGTAGCTGTGTACATGTGTGTGAGTGTGTGAGTTGTGTGTAAGTGTGTGAGTGTTTCTGTAGCTGAGGGTTTAATTGTAATTGAATGATTCTGTCAGTGTGTGTGTGAATGAGTGTGTTTGCTTGTTTGTGGGTGTGAGCCTGTGTATTTGAATTTGTGTATGATTGTGTATTTTGGTGTCTCTGTGTGAGAGAGTTTGCATGTGTATGGGCATATGTGTGTAAGTATGTTTATCTGTGTGTTGTGTGTGAGTGTGTGTTAGAATGTGCAGGTGTGTGTGAGTGAGTGTAAGTGTGTTTGGGTCAGAGTGTGAGTGGGTGTTCGGTGCAGGTGTGTGAGTGTGTGTCTGTTTGTGAGTGTGCTGAGATTATTTTTGTGAGTATAACAGTGAGTCTGTGTCTTCGTTTCTGTTAGTTGAGTGTATTCAGGTGTGTTTGGTATGCCTGTGTGGATGGACATGTTTGTGTGTGTGTGAGGGTGAGAGTGTCAGTGTTTTTTTTTGTGTGTGATCATGTGTGAGTGAGAGCTGGCATCTGTGTATGTGTGTTTTAGTTTCTGGTTGTGTAGGATTGTGAGTGTGACTTTGTGTGTGTGTTTGTGTGTGAGTCTATTTTTGAGTGTGAGTGTGAAGATGGGAGTGCATTTGTGAGTCCATGTGTATTTGAAAGGCATTTTCTTCTTTGTGTGTGTGAGAGTAGGAGTGAATGTGATTGTGGGTGACAGTGTGGGTGTTGTTGAGTACAGGTGTGTGAGTATGTGCAGGTGTGTGTGATTGAGTGTGTTTGGATTTGCAAGTGAATGCGCATTTGGGTGCAGGTGTGGGAATGAGTGTGTTGGGTTTGAGTGTGTGTGGGCATGTGGTTGCAGTTGTGAGAGTGAGTGTGTGAGAGTGTATTAGGATGTTCAGGGATGTGAGTTTTGTACTGGGGTTATGTGGATGAGGAAGAGATGAGTGAGTGTGTATTTGTATGTTCATGTGTAGGCTTCTGGGTATTCACTTGGGTGTGAGAACACATGTGTACATTTGTATTTGTGAGGGTGTTCTTGGGTGAGTGTGTGAATGTGAAAGTAGGGGCATGTGTGTGTGTTGTGTGTTCACATGTGTGTTAAACTTCGTGTATATCTATGTGTGTTTGAGTGTTCGTGTGTATGAGAGAATGTGTGTTTGGGCATGTGTCTGTGTGCATGTGGAGGTGTGTGCAATTGTGAGTGTGTGAGTGAGTGTGTGCATGCGGGTGTGTGTTTCTGTAGGACTGAATGTATAAGTGTGCATATATGTGACATTTCAGGACTGTGTGATTGTGTGTGAGTCAGTGTGAGTGTCTGGGTGAACGGGTTGTGAGTGTGTGTGGGGGTATGTTTGTGTGTGTGTGTGAGTGTATATATGGGTATGTGTTGTGAGTGTGTGTGGGAGTGTGTATGACAGTGTTTGGGAGAGTATGTGTCAGTGTATGTCAGGCTGAAGCTGTGAGTTGTGTGTAAGTTTGTGAGTGTAACTGTAGGTGAGTGTGTAATTGTCATTGAGTGATTCTGTCACTGTGTGACTGTGTATGAGTGTGTTTGCTTGTTTGTGGGTGTGTGCCTGTGTATTTGAATTTGGACCTGATTGTGTATTTTTGTGTCCCTGTGGGAAATAGTTTGCATGTGTATGGGAATATGTGTGCAAGTATGTGTATTAGTGTGTTGTGTGTGAGTGTGTGAGTGTGTGTGAGAATGTGCAGGTGTGTGTGAGTGAGTGTCATTGGGTTTGGGTCTGAGTGTGAGTGGATATTTGTTGCCGGTGTGTGAGTCTCAGTGTGTCTATGTGTGTGAGTGTGTTGACTTCTTGTTGGTGAGTATGACAGCGAGTGTATCTTTGTATGTTTGTGTTAGTTGGGTGTACTCAGGTGTGTTTGCTATGCCTCTGTGTATGCACATGTGTGTGTGAGGGTGAGTGTGTGAGTGTTTTATTGTGTAGGTGATTATGTGTGAATGAGAGCTGGCATCTCTGCATGTGTGTTTTTGTGTGTAAGTGTGTATGTTTGTGAGTGTGTATTTGTGTGTGTCTGATTGTGAGCCTAGTTTTGAGTGTGAGTGTGAATATGGGAGTGTATTTGTGTGTGCATGTGTATTTGAAAGGGATTTTCTTCTTTGTGCATGTGAGAGTAGGAGCGAATGTGATTGTGGTGACTGTGTGTGTTGTTGAGTGCAGGTGTGTGAGTATGTGCAGGTGTGTGTAATTGAGTGTGTTTGTATTGGCGTGTGAATGCGCATTTGGGTGCAGGTGTGGGAATTTGTGTCCAAGAGATTGTGTTAGTGTGTTCAGGTGTGTGATTGATGTAGAGGGGTTATGTGGACGAGAAGGAGACTGAGTGTGTCTTCGTATGTTAGTGTTCTTGCTTGTGTGTATTCAGGTATATGTGAGTACACGAGTGTGTTTGTATGTGTGAGGGTGTTTTTAGGAGTTTGTGAATGTGACTGCAGGTGTATGTGTGAGTGATGGCTTGTTCGTCTGTTCCGGTGTGTGGATGTGAGTGTATATATCTATTTGGGTTTTTGTGTTTGTATGTGTGTATGAGGGTGTATGTATGTATGTGCAGGTGGGTGGCGTATGTGTCTGTGTACATGGGTACGTGGGTGAATTTTTGAATATGTGCAGGAGTGAGAGTGTACATGAGGGTGTGTGTTTCTTTAGGTTTGAGTATGTGAGTGGTTACATATGTGAGGGTTATGGGTGTGAGTTTTTCTTAGTGAGTATATATGTGTTTACATGATGTGACTGTGTGTAAGTGTGCATGATAGTGTGTGGGAGTGTGTAGGTGTGAGTGTATGTGAGGGGGATGGTGTGAGTACGTGTGTGAATGTGTGTACTCGTGTATGATTGTTGATGTTTGTGAGTGTGTGTGACTGCATGTGTGTGTGTTGAGTGTGTCTATGTAGGTGAGTGTTTGAGACTGTGTGTGTGAGTGCACGTGTGGGTGAGTGTGAGTGCGAGTGAGTCTTGGAGCGTGTGTATGTGTGTGGGGGCTGTTTGTGTATATCTATGTGTGTTTGTGTGTGTTTGAGTGTGAGTTTTTGTGTGCAGTTGATAACTGACTAAGTTAACTCAAGCATTGGTGGCCCATGCCTTGCTTCTTAGGCATTAGGAATGCTGAGTTTCGTAGCATTGTTTGTGGAGACTAGCCTAGAAGTCAAATCTCACCATGAAAAATAAGCTGGATCTGTCCCACACCTTTCATTCCAGCAATGGGATGCTGAGATTAGCAGGCAAGCAGTTGTAGGCCACCACGTTCAAAAAATTGCCAACGGAGGAAAAATGAAACTGAGCAAGGTGGTCAAAGACTGTTTTCCCAGCTAATGTAGAAAGCTGAAATTTGGGGGATTGTGGTGTCAGACTGTGTATGTGTGTGTGTGTGTGTGCATGCGTGTGTGTGAGTTGGAGTAAGTGTGTGAGTCTGTGAATGTAAGTGTGTGTGTTCAAGTGTGGGTGAGTGTGTGAGTGTGAGTGTGTATATTTGTGTGTTTATTTGTGTGAGTCTACTTTTGAGTGAGTGTGAATGTGTGAGTGCATTTGTGTGTACATGTGTATTGGAATGTGAGTTTGAGTGGGTGTGTGTTCTTTTACGTTAATGTGTTGACATCTGGGTATTCACGTGGGAGTGAGAATGTATGTGTGTGTATATGTGCGGGTGTTTTTGGGTGGGTGTGTGGATGTGAAAGTACGGGAATGTGTGTGTGTGATTGTTTGTGTTACTGTTTATGTATATCTATATGTGTTTGTGTGTTTGTATGGGTCAATGAGAGTGTGTATGTGTGCTTGTGCATGTGTCTGTGTACTTGTGTAAGAGTGTGAATTTGTGAAGGTGTGTGAGTGAATTTGTACATGCAGGTGTGTGTTTCTGTATGACTGATTGTATGAGTGTGCACCTAGGTGAGTGTTTATGTCTGTGAATGTGATTGTGAGACAGCCTGTGTGAGTTTCTGTGTGTATGTGTTGTGAGAGTTTGTGTTTGGTGGTGTGTTTTTGAGTCAGTGTGTGAGTATATATGTGGGTACTTGTGAATCAGTGTGGGAGTGTGTATGACAGTGTGTGGGCGAGAATGTGTGAGAGTATGTGAGACTGAAGGTGTAAGTGAGTGTGTGAATGTGTGTACATGTGTTTGTTGGTAGGTGTTTGTCTGACTGATATTGTGTGTGTGTTTCTGTGAGTGAGAGGGTGAAAGTTGTAGGTGTGTACATGTGTGTGAGTGTGTGAGTTGTGTGTAAGTGTGTGAGTGTTTCTGTAGCTGAGGGTTTAATTGTAATTGAATGATTCTGTCAGTGTGTGTGTGAATGAGTGTGTTTGCTTGTTTGTGGGTGTGAGCCTGTGTATTTGAATTTGTGTATGATTGTGTATTTTTGTGTCTCTGTGTGAGAGAGTTTGCATGTGTATGGGCATATGTGTGTAAGTATGTTTATCTGTGTGTTGTGTGTGAGTGTGTGTTAGAATGTGCAGGTGTGTGTGAGTGTAAGTGTGTTTGGGTCAGAGTGTGAGTGGGTGTTCGGTGCAGGTGTGTGAGTGTGTGTCTGTTTGTGAGTGTGCTGAGATTATTTTTGTGAGTATAACAGTGAGTCTGTGTCTTCGTTTCTGTTAGTTGAGTGTATTCAGGTGTGTTTGGTATGCCTGTGTGGATGGACATGTTTGTGTGTGTGTGAGGGTGAGAGTGTCAGTGTTTTTTTTTGTGTGTGATCATGTGTGAGTGAGAGCTGGCATCTGTGTATGTGTGTTTTAGTTTCTGGTTGTGTAGGATTGTGAGTGTGACTTTGTGTGTGTGTTTGTGTGTGAGTCTATTTTTGAGTGTGAGTGTGAAGATGGGAGTGCATTTGTGAGTCCATGTGTATTTGAAAGGCATTTTCTTCTTTGTGTGTGTGAGAGTAGGAGTGAATGTGATTGTGGGTGACAGTGTGGGTGTTGTTGAGTACAGGTGTGTGAGTATGTGCAGGTGTGTGTGATTGAGTGTGTTTGGATTTGCAAGTGAATGCGCATTTGGGTGCAGGTGTGGGAATGAGTGTGTTGGGTTTGAGTGTGTGTGGGCATGTGGTTGCAGTTGTGAGAGTGAGTGTGTGAGAGTGTATTAGGATGTTCAGGGATGTGAGTTTTGTACTGGGGTTATGTGGATGAGGAAGAGATGAGTGAGTGTGTATTTGTATGTTCATGTGTAGGCTTCTGGGTATTCACTTGGGTGTGAGAACACATGTGTACATTTGTATTTGTGAGGGTGTTCTTGGGTGAGTGTGTGAATGTGAAAGTAGGGGCATGTGTGTGTGTTGTGTGTTCACATGTGTGTTAAACTTCGTGTATATCTATGTGTGTTGGAGTGTTCGTGTGTATGAGAGAATGTGTGTTTGGGCATGTGTCTGTGTGCATGTGGAGGTGTGTGCAATTGTGAGTGTGTGAGTGAGTGTGTGCATGCGGGTGTGTGTTTCTGTAGGACTGAATGTATAAGTGTGCATATATGTGACATTTCAATACTGTGTGAGTCAGTGTGAGTGTCTGGGTGAATGGGTTGTGAGTGTGTGTGGGGGTATGTTTGTGTGTGTGTGTGAGTGTATATATGGGTATGTGTTGTGAGTGTGTGTGGGAGTGTGTATGACAGTGTTTGGGAGAGTATGTGTCAGTGTATGTCAGGCTGAAGCTGTGAGTTGTGTGTAAGTTTGTGAGTGTAACTGTAGGTGAGTGTGTAATTGTCATTGAGTGATTCTGTCACTGTGTGACTGTGTATGAGTGTGTTTGCTTGTTTGTGGGTGTGTGCCTGTGTATTTGAATTTGGACCTGATTGTGTATTTTTGTGTCCCTGTGGGAAATAGTTTGCATGTGTATGGGAATATGTGTGCAAGTATGTGTATTAGTGTGTTGTGTGTGAGTGTGTGAGTGTGTGTGAGAATGTGCAGGTGTGTGTGAGTGAGTGTCATTGGGTTTGGGTCTGAGTGTGAGTGGATATTTGTTGCCGGTGTGTGAGTCTCAGTGTGTCTATGTGTGTGAGTGTGTTGACTTCTTGTTGGTGAGTATGACAGCGAGTGTATCTTTGTATGTTTGTGTTAGTTGGGTGTACTCAGGTGTGTTTGCTATGCCTCTGTGTATGCACATGTGTGTGTGAGGGTGAGTGTGTGAGTGTTTTATTGTGTAGGTGATTATGTGTGAATGAGTGCTGGCATCTCTGCATGTGTGTTTTTGTGTGTAAGTGTGTATGTTTGTGAGTGTGTATTTGTGTGTGTCTGATTGTGAGCCTAGTTTTGAGTGTGAGTGTGAATATGGGAGTGTATTTGTGTGTGCATGTGTATTTGAAAGGGATTTTCTTCTTTGTGCCTGTGAGAGTAGGAGCGAATGTGATTGTGGTGACTGTGTGTGTTGTTGAGTGCAGGTGTGTGAGTATGTGCAGGTGTGTGTAATTGAGTGTGTTTGTATTGGCGTGTGAATGCGCATTTGGGTGCAGGTGTGGGAATTTGTGTCCAAGAGATTGTGTTAGTGTGTTCAGGTGTGTGATTGATGTAGAGGGGTTATGTGGACGAGAAGGAGACTGAGTGTGTCTTCGTATGTTAGTGTTCTTGCTTGTGTGTATTCAGGTATATGTGAGTACACGTGTGTGTTTGTATGTGTGAGGGTGTTTTTAGGAGTTTGTGAATGTGACTGCAGGTGTATGTGTGAGTGATGGCTTGTTCGTCTGTTCCGGTGTGTGGATGTGAGTGTATATATCTATTGGGTTTTTGTGTTTATATGTGTGTATGAGGGTGTATGTATGTATGTGCAGGTGGGTGGCGTATGTGTCTGTGTACATGGGTACGTGTGTGAATTTTTGAATATGTGCAGGAGTGAGAGTGTGCATGAGGGTGTGTGTTTCTGTAGGTTTGAGTATGTGAGTGGTTACATATGTGAGGGTTATGGGTGTGAGTTTTTCTTAGTGAGTATATATGTGTTTACATGATGTGACTGTGTGTAAGTGTGCATGATAGTGTGTGGGAGTGTGTAGGTGTGAGTGTATGTGAGGGGGATGGTGTGAGTACGTGTGTGAATGTGTGTACTCGTGTATGATTGTTGATGTTTGTGAGTGTGTGTGACTGCATGTGTGTGTGTTGAGTGTGTCTATGTAGGTGAGTGTTTGAGACTGTGTGTGTGAGTGCACGTGTGGGTGAGTGTGAGTGCGAGTGAGTCTTGGAGCGTGTGTATGTGTGTGGGGGCTGTTTGTGTATATCTATGTGTGTTTGTGTGTGTTTGAGTGTGAGTGAGTTTTTGTGTGCAGTTGATAACTGACTAAGTTAACTCAAGCATTGGTGGCCCATGCCTTGCTTCTTAGGCATTAGGAATGCTGAGTTTAGTAGCATTGTTTGTGGAGACTAGCCTAGAAGTCAAATCTCACCATGAAAAATAAGCTGGATCTGTCCCACACCTTTCATTCCAGCAATGGGATGCTGAGATTAGCAGGCAAGCAGTTGTAGGCCACCACGTTCAAAAAATTGCCAACGGAGGAAAAATGAAACTGAGCAAGGTGGTCAAAGACTGTTTTCCCAGCTAATGTAGAAAGCTGAAATTTGGGGGATTGTGGTGTCAGACTGTGTATGTGTGTGTGTGTGTGTGCATGCGTGTGTGTGAGTTGGAGTAAGTGTGTGAGTCTGTGAATGTAAGTGTGTGTGTTCAAGTGTGGGTGAGTGTGTGAGTGTGAGTGTGTGTATTTGTGTGTTTATTTGTGTGAGTCTACTTTTGAGTGAGTGTGAATGTGTGAGTGCATTTGTGTGTACATGTGTATTGGAATGTGAGTTTGAGTGGGTGTGTGTTCTTTTACGTTAATGTGTTGACATCTGGGTATTCACGTGGGAGTGAGAATGTATGTGTGTGTATATGTGCGGGTGTTTTTGGGTGGGTGTGTGGATGTGAAAGTACGGGAATGTGTGTGTGTGATTGTTTGTGTTACTGTTTATGTATATCTATATGTGTTTGTGTGTTTGTATGGGTCAATGAGAGTGTGTATGTGTGCTTGTGCATGTGTCTGTGTACTTGTGTAAGAGTGTGAATTTGTGAAGGTGTGTGAGTGAATTTGTACATGCAGGTGTGTGTTTCTGTATGACTGATTGTATGAGTGTGCACCTAGGTGAGTGTTTATGTCTGTGAATGTGATTGTGAGACAGCCTGTGTGAGTTTCTGTGTGTATGTGTTGTGAGAGTTTGTGTTTGGTGGTGTGTTTTTGAGTCAGTGTGTGAGTATATATGTGGGTACTTGTGAATCAGTGTGGGAGTGTGTATGACAGTGTGTGGGCGAGAATGTGTGAGAGTATGTGAGACTGAAGGTGTAAGTGAGTGTGTGAATGTGTGTACATGTGTTTGTTGGTAGGTGTTTGTCTGACTGATATTGTGTGTGTGTTTCTGTGAGTGAGAGGGTGAAAGTTGTAGGTGTGTACATGTGTGTGAGTGTGTGAGTTGTGTGTAAGTGTGTGAGTGTTTCTGTAGCTGAGGGTTTAATTGTAATTGAATGATTCTGTCAGTGTGTGTGTGAATGAGTGTGTTTGCTTGTTTGTGGGTGTGAGCCTGTGTATTTGAATTTGTGTATGATTGTGTATTTTTGTGTCTCTGTGTGAGAGAGTTTGCATGTGTATGGGCATATGTGTGTAAGTATGTTTATCTGTGTGTTGTGTGTGAGTGTGTGTTAGAATGTGCAGGTGTGTGTGAGTGAGTGTAAGTGTGTTTGGGTCAGAGTGTGAGTGGGTGTTCGGTGCAGGTGTGTGAGTGTGTGTCTGTTTGTGAGTGTGCTGAGATTATTTTTGTGAGTATAACAGTGAGTCTGTGTCTTCGTTTCTGTTAGTTGAGTGTATTCAGGTGTGTTTGGTATGCCTGTGTGGATGGACATGTTTGTGTGTGTGTGAGGGTGAGAGTGTCAGTGTTTTTTTGTGTGTGTGATCATGTGTGAGTGAGAGCTGGCATCTGTGTATGTGTGTTTTAGTTTCTGGTTGTGTAGGATTGTGAGTGTGACTTTGTGTGTGTGTTTGTGTGTGAGTCTATTTTTGAGTGTGAGTGTGAAGATGGGAGTGCATTTGTGAGTCCATGTGTATTTGAAAGGCATTTTCTTCTTTGTGTGTGTGAGAGTAGGAGTGAATGTGATTGTGGGTGACAGTGTGGGTGTTGTTGAGTACAGGTGTGTGAGTATGTGCAGGTGTGTGTGATTGAGTGTGTTTGGATTTGCAAGTGAATGCGCATTTGGGTGCAGGTGTGGGAATGAGTGTGTTGGGTTTGAGTGTGTGTGGGCATGTGGTTGCAGTTGTGAGAGTGAGTGTGTGAGAGTGTATTAGGATGTTCAGGGATGTGAGTTTTGTACTGGGGTTATGTGGATGAGGAAGAGATGAGTGAGTGTGTATTTGTATGTTCATGTGTAGGCTTCTGGGTATTCACTTGGGTGTGAGAACACATGTGTACATTTGTATTTGTGAGGGTGTTCTTGGGTGAGTGTGTGAATGTGAAAGTAGGGGCATGTGTGTGTGTTGTGTGTTCACATGTGTGTTAAACTTCGTGTATATCTATGTGTGTTTGAGTGTTCGTGTGTATGAGAGAATGTGTGTTTGGGCATGTGTCTGTGTGCATGTGGAGGTGTGTGCAATTGTGAGTGTGTGAGTGAGTGTGTGCATGCGGGTGTGTGTTTCTGTAGGACTGAATGTATGAGTGTGCACCTAGGTGAGTGTTTATGTCTGTGAGTGTGATTGTGAATCAGCCTGTGTGAGTTTCTGTGTGTATGTGTTGTGAGAGTTTGTGTTTGGTGGTGTGTTTTTGAGTCAGTGTGTGAGTATATATGTGGGTACTTGTGAATGAGGGTGGGAGTGTGTATGACGGTGTGTAGGCGAGAATGTGTGAGAGTATGCGAGGCTGAAGGTGTGAGTGAGTGTGTGAATGTGTGTACATGTGTTTGGTGGTAGGTGTTTGTCTGACTGATTTTGTGTATGTGTTTCTGTGAGTGAGAGGGTGAAAGTTGTAGCTGTGTACATGTGTGTGAGTGTGTGAGTTGTGTGTAAGTGTGTGAGTGTTTCTGTAGCTGAGGGTTTAATTGTAATTGAATGATTCTGTCAGTGTGTGTGTGAATGAGTGTGTTTGCTTGTTTGTGGGTGTGAGCCTGTGTATTTGAATTTGTGTATGATTGTGTATTTTGGTGTCTCTGTGTGAGAGAGTTTGCATGTGTATGGGCATATGTGTGTAAGTATGTTTATCTGTGTGTTGTGTGTGAGTGTGTGTTAGAATGTGCAGGTGTGTGTGAGTGAGTGTAAGTGTGTTTGGGTCAGAGTGTGAGTGGGTGTTCGGTGCAGGTGTGTGAGTGTGTGTCTGTTTGTGAGTGTGCTGAGATTATTTTTGTGAGTATAACAGTGAGTCTGTGTCTTCGTTTCTGTTAGTTGAGTGTATTCAGGTGTGTTTGGTATGCCTGTGTGGATGGACATGTTTGTGTGTGTGTGAGGGTGAGAGTGTCAGTGTTTTTTTGTGTGTGTGATCATGTGTGAGTGAGAGCTGGCATCTGTGTATGTGTGTTTTAGTTTCTGGTTGTGTAGGATTGTGAGTGTGACTTTGTGTGTGTGTTTGTGTGTGAGTCTATTTTTGAGTGTGAGTGTGAAGATGGGAGTGCATTTGTGAGTCCATGTGTATTTGAAAGGCATTTTCTTCTTTGTGTGTGTGAGAGTAGGAGTGAATGTGATTGTGGGTGACAGTGTGGGTGTTGTTGAGTACAGGTGTGTGAGTATGTGCAGGTGTGTGTGATTGAGTGTGTTTGGATTTGCAAGTGAATGCGCATTTGGGTGCAGGTGTGGGAATGAGTGTGTTGGGTTTGAGTGTGTGTGGGCATGTGGTTGCAGTTGTGAGAGTGAGTGTGTGAGAGTGTATTAGGATGTTCAGGGATGTGAGTTTTGTACTGGGGTTATGTGGATGAGGAAGAGATGAGTGAGTGTGTATTTGTATGTTCATGTGTAGGCTTCTGGGTATTCACTTGGGTGTGAGAACACATGTGTACATTTGTATTTGTGAGGGTGTTCTTGGGTGAGTGTGTGAATGTGAAAGTAGGGGCATGTGTGTGTGTTGTGTGTTCACATGTGTGTTAAACTTCGTGTATATCTATGTGTGTTTGAGTGTTCGTGTGTATGAGAGAATGTGTGTTTGGGCATGTGTCTGTGTGCATGTGGAGGTGTGTGCAATTGTGAGTGTGTGAGTGAGTGTGTGCATGCGGGTGTGTGTTTCTGTAGGACTGAATGTATAAGTGTGCATATATGTGACATTTCAGGACTGTGTGATTGTGTGTGAGTCAGTGTGAGTGTCTGGGTGAACGGGTTGTGAGTGTGTGTGGGGGTATGTTTGTGTGTGTGTGTGAGTGTATATATGGGTATGTGTTGTGAGTGTGTGTGGGAGTGTGTATGACAGTGTTTGGGAGAGTATGTGTCAGTGTATGTCAGGCTGAAGCTGTGAGTTGTGTGTAAGTTTGTGAGTGTAACTGTAGGTGAGTGTGTAATTGTCATTGAGTGATTCTGTCACTGTGTGACTGTGTATGAGTGTGTTTGCTTGTTTGTGGGTGTGTGCCTGTGTATTTGAATTTGGACCTGATTGTGTATTTTTGTGTCCCTGTGGGAAATAGTTTGCATGTGTATGGGAATATGTGTGCAAGTATGTGTATTAGTGTGTTGTGTGTGAGTGTGTGAGTGTGTGTGAGAATGTGCAGGTGTGTGTGAGTGAGTGTCATTGGGTTTGGGTCTGAGTGTGAGTGGATATTTGTTGCCGGTGTGTGAGTCTCAGTGTGTCTATGTGTGTGAGTGTGTTGACTTCTTGTTGGTGAGTATGACAGCGAGTGTATCTTTGTATGTTTGTGTTAGTTGGGTGTACTCAGGTGTGTTTGCTATGCCTCTGTGTATGCACATGTGTGTGTGAGGGTGAGTGTGTGAGTGTTTTATTGTGTAGGTGATTATGTGTGAATGAGAGCTGGCATCTCTGCATGTGTGTTTTTGTGTGTAAGTGTGTATGTTTGTGAGTGTGTATTTGTGTGTGTCTGATTGTGAGCCTAGTTTTGAGTGTGAGTGTGAATATGGGAGTGTATTTGTGTGTGCATGTGTATTTGAAAGGGATTTTCTTCTTTGTGCATGTGAGAGTAGGAGCGAATGTGATTGTGGTGACTGTGTGTGTTGTTGAGTGCAGGTGTGTGAGTATGTGCAGGTGTGTGTAATTGAGTGTGTTTGTATTGGCGTGTGAATGCGCATTTGGGTGCAGGTGTGGGAATTTGTGTCCAAGAGATTGTGTTAGTGTGTTCAGGTGTGTGATTGATGTAGAGGGGTTATGTGGACGAGAAGGAGACTGAGTGTGTCTTCGTATGTTAGTGTTCTTGCTTGTGTGTATTCAGGTATATGTGAGTACACGAGTGTGTTTGTATGTGTGAGGGTGTTTTTAGGAGTTTGTGAATGTGACTGCAGGTGTATGTGTGAGTGATGGCTTGTTCGTCTGTTCCGGTGTGTGGATGTGAGTGTATATATCTATTTGGGTTTTTGTGTTTGTATGTGTGTATGAGGGTGTATGTATGTATGTGCAGGTGGGTGGCGTATGTGTCTGTGTACATGGGTACGTGTGTGAATTTTTGAATATGTGCAGGAGTGAGAGTGTGCATGAGGGTGTGTGTTTCTGTAGGTTTGAGTATGTGAGTGGTTACATATGTGAGGGTTATGGGTGTGAGTTTTTCTTAGTGAGTATATATGTGTTTACATGATGTGACTGTGTGTAAGTGTGCATGACAGTGTGTGGGAGTGTGTAGGTGTGAGTGTATGTGAGGGGGATGGTGTGAGTACGTGTGTGAATGTGTGTACTCGTGTATGATTGTTGATGTTTGTGAGTGTGTGTGACTGCATGTGTGTGTGTTGAGTGTGTCTATGTAGGTGAGTGTTTGAGACTGTGTGTGTGAGTGCACGTGTGGGTGAGTGTGAGTGCGAGTGAGTCTTGGAGCGTGTGTATGTGTGTGGGGGCTGTTTGTGTATATCTATGTGTGTTTGTGTGTGTTTGAGTGTGAGTGAGTTTTTGTGTGCAGTTGATAACTGACTAAGTTAACTCAAGCATTGGTGGCCCATGCCTTGCTTCTTAGGCATTAGGAATGCTGAGTTTCGTAGCATTGTTTGTGGAGACTAGCCTAGAAGTCAAATCTCACCATGAAAAATAAGCTGGATCTGTCCCACACCTTTCATTCCAGCAATGGGATGCTGAGATTAGCAGGCAAGCAGTTGTAGGCCACCACGTTCAAAAAATTGCCAACGGAGGAAAAATGAAACTGAGCAAGGTGGTCAAAGACTGTTTTCCCAGCTAATGTAGAAAGCTGAAATTTGGGGGATTGTGGTGTCAGACTGTGTATGTGTGTGTTTGTGTGTGTGCATGCGTGTGTGTGAGTTGGAGTAAGTGTGTGAGTCTGTGAATGTAAGTGTGTGTGTTCAAGTGTGGGTGAGTGTGTGAGTGTGAGTGTGTGTATTTGTGTGTTTATTTGTGTGAGTCTACTTTTGAGTGAGTGTGAATGTGTGAGTGCATTTGTGTGTACATGTGTATTGGAATGTGAGTTTGAGTGGGTGTGTGTTCTTTTACGTTAATGTGTTGACATCTGGGTATTCACGTGGGAGTGAGAATGTATGTGTGTGTATATGTGCGGGTGTTTTTGGGTGGGTGTGTGGATGTGAAAGTACGGGAATGTGTGTGTGTGATTGTTTGTGTTACTGTTTATGTATATCTATATGTGTTTGTGTGTTTGTATGGGTCAATGAGAGTGTGTATGTGTGCTTGTGCATGTGTCTGTGTACTTGTGTAAGAGTGTGAATTTGTGAAGGTGTGTGAGTGAATTTGTACATGCAGGTGTGTGTTTCTGTATGACTGATGGTATGAGTGTGCACCTAGGTGAGTGTTTATGTCTGTGAATGTGATTGTGAGACAGCCTGTGTGAGTTTCTGTGTGTATGTGTTGTGAGAGTTTGTGTTTGGTGGTGTGTTTTTGAGTCAGTGTGTGAGTATATATGTGGGTACTTGTGAATCAGTGTGGGAGTGTGTATGACAGTGTGTGGGCGAGAATGTGTGAGAGTATGTGAGACTGAAGGTGTAAGTGAGTGTGTGAATGTGTGTACATGTGTTTGTTGGTAGGTGTTTGTCTGACTGATTTTGTGTGTGTGTTTCTGTGAGTGAGAGGGTGAAAGTTGTAGGTGTGTACATGTGTGTGAGTGTGTGAGTTGTGTGTAAGTGTGTGAGTGTTTCTGTAGCTGAGGGTTTAATTGTAATTGAATGATTCTGTCAGTGTGTGTGTGAATGAGTGTGTTTGCTTGTTTGTGGGTGTGAGCCTGTGTATTTGAATTTGTGTATGATTGTGTATTTTGGTGTCTCTGTGTGAGAGAGTTTGCATGTGTATGGGCATATGTGTGTAAGTATGTTTATCTGTGTGTTGTGTGTGAGTGTGTGTTAGAATGTGCAGGTGTGTGTGAGTGAGTGTAAGTGTGTTTGGGTCAGAGTGTGAGTGGGTGTTCGGTGCAGGTGTGTGAGTGTGTGTCTGTTTGTGAGTGTGCTGAGATTATTTTTGTGAGTATAACAGTGAGTCTGTGTCTTCGTTTCTGTTAGTTGAGTGTATTCAGGTGTGTTTGGTATGCCTGTGTGGATGGACATGTTTGTGTGTGTGTGAGGGTGAGAGTGTCAGTGTTTTTTTGTGTGTGTGATCATGTGTGAGTGAGAGCTGGCATCTGTGTATGTGTGTTTTAGTTTCTGGTTGTGTAGGATTGTGAGTGTGACTTTGTGTGTGTGTTTGTGTGTGAGTCTATTTTTGAGTGTGAGTGTGAAGATGGGAGTGCATTTGTGAGTCCATGTGTATTTGAAAGGCATTTTCTTCTTTGTGTGTGTGAGAGTAGGAGTGAATGTGATTGTGGGTGACAGTGTGGGTGTTGTTGAGTACAGGTGTGTGAGTATGTGCAGGTGTGTGTGATTGAGTGTGTTTGGATTTGCAAGTGAATGCGCATTTGGGTGCAGGTGTGGGAATGAGTGTGTTGGGTTTGAGTGTGTGTGGGCATGTGGTTGCAGTTGTGAGAGTGAGTGTGTGAGAGTGTATTAGGATGTTCAGGGATGTGAGTTTTGTACTGGGGTTATGTGGATGAGGAAGAGATGAGTGAGTGTGTATTTGTATGTTCATGTGTAGGCTTCTGGGTATTCACTTGGGTGTGAGAACACATGTGTACATTTGTATTTGTGAGGGTGTTCTTGGGTGAGTGTGTGGATGTGAAAGTAGGGGCATGTGTGTGTGTTGTGTGTTCACATGTGTGTTAAACTTCGTGTATATCTATGTGTGTTTGAGTGTTCGTGTGTATGAGAGAATGTGTGTTTGGGCATGTGTCTGTGTGCATGTGGAGGTGTGTGCAATTGTGAGTGTGTGAGTGAGTGTGTGCATGCGGGTGTGTGTTTCTGTAGGACTGAATGTATGAGTGTGCACCTAGGTGAGTGTTTATGTCTGTGAGTGTGATTGTGAATCAGACTGTGTGAGTTTCTGTGTGTATGTGTTGTGAGAGTTTGTGTTTGGTGGTGTGTTTTTGAGTCAGTGTGTGAGTATATATGTGGGTACTTGTGAATGAGTGTGGGAGTGTGTATGACGGTGTGTAACGAGAATGTGTGAGAGTATGCGAGGCTGAAGGTGTGAGTGAGTGTGTGAATGTGTGTACATGTGTTTGTTGGTAGGTGTTTGTTTGTCTGACTGATTTTGTGTGTGTGTTTCTGTGAGTGAGAGGGTGAAAGTTGTAGCTGTGTACATGTGTGTGAGTGTGTGAGTTGTGTGTAAGTGTGTGAGTGTTTCTGTAGCTGAGGGTTTAATTGTAATTGAATGATTCTGTCAGTGTGTGTGTGAATGAGTGTGTTTGCTTGTTTGTGGGTGTGAGCCTGTGTATTTGAATTTGTGTATGATTGTGTATTTTGGTGTCTCTGTGTGAGAGAGTTTGCATGTGTATGGGCATATGTGTGTAAGTATGTTTATCTGTGTGTTGTGTGTGAGTGTGTGTTAGAATGTGCAACTGTGTGTGAGTGAGTGTAAGTGTGTTTGGGTCAGAGTGTGAGTGGGTGTTCGGTGCAGGTGTGTGAGTGTGTGTCTGTTTGTGAGTGTGCTGAGATTATTTTTGTGAGTATAACAGTGAGTCTGTGTCTTCGTTTCTGTTAGTTGAGTGTATTCAGGTGTGTTTGGTATGCCTGTGTGGATGGACATGTTTGTGTGTGTGTGAGGGTGAGAGTGTCAGTGTTTTTTTGTGTGTGTGATCATGTGTGAGTGAGAGCTGGCATCTGTGTATGTGTGTTTTAGTTTCTGGTTGTGTAGGATTGTGAGTGTGACTTTGTGTGTGTGTTTGTGTGTGAGTCTATTTTTGAGTGTGAGTGTGAAGATGGGAGTGCATTTGTGAGTCCATGTGTATTTGAAAGGCATTTTCTTCTTTGTGTGTGTGAGAGTAGGAGTGAATGTGATTGTGGGTGACAGTGTGGGTGTTGTTGAGTACAGGTGTGTGAGTATGTGCAGGTGTGTGTGATTGAGTGTGTTTGGATTTGCAAGTGAATGCGCATTTGGGTGCAGGTGTGGGAATGAGTGTGTTGGGTTTGAGTGTGTGTGGGCATGTGGTTGCAGTTGTGAGAGTGAGTGTGTGAGAGTGTATTAGGATGTTCAGGGATGTGAGTTTTGTACTGGGGTTATGTGGATGAGGAAGAGATGAGTGAGTGTGTATTTGTATGTTCATGTGTAGGCTTCTGGGTATTCACTTGGGTGTGAGAACACATGTGTACATTTGTATTTGTGAGGGTGTTCTTGGGTGAGTGTGTGAATGTGAAAGTAGGGGAATGTGTGTGTGTTGTGTGTTCACATGTGTGTTAAACTTCGTATATATCTATGTGTGTTTGAGTGTTCGTGTGTATGAGAGAATGTGTGTTTGGGCATGTGTCTGTGTGCATGTGGAGGTGTGTGCAATTGTGAGTGTGTGAGTGAGTGTGTGCATGCGGGTGTGTGTTTCTGTAGGACTGAATGTATGAGTGTGCACCTAGGTGAGAGTTTATGTCTGTGAGTGTGATTGTGAATCAGCCTGTGTGAGTTTCTGTGTGTATGTGTTGTGAGAGTTTGTGTTTGGTGGTGTGTTTTTGAGTCAGTGTGTGAGTATATATGCGGGTACTTGTGAATGAGTGTGGGAGTGTGTATGACGGTGTGTAGGCGAGAATGTGTGAGAGTATGCGAGGCTGAAGGTGTGAGTGAGTGTGTGAATGTGTGTACATGTGTTTGTTGGTAGGTGTTTGTCTGACTGATTTTGTGTATGTGTTTCTGTGAGTGAGAGGGTGAAAGTTGTAGCTGTGTACATGTGTGTGAGTGTGTGAGTTGTGTGTAAGTGTGTGAGTGTTTCTGTAGCTGAGGGTTTAATTGTAATTGAATGATTCTGTCAGTGTGTGTGTGAATGAGTGTGTTTGCTTGTTTGTGGGTGTGAGCCTGTGTATTTGAATTTGTGTATGATTGTGTATTTTTGTGTCTCTGTGTGAGAGAGTTTGCATGTGTATGGGCATATGTGTGTAAGTATGTTTATCTGTGTGTTGTGTGTGAGTGTGTGTTAGAATGTGCAGGTGTGTGTGAGTGAGTGTAAGTGTGTTTGGGTCAGAGTGTGAGTGGGTGTTCGGTGCAGGTGTGTGAGTGTGTGTCTGTTTGTGAGTGTGCTGAGATTATTTTTGTGAGTATAACAGTGAGTCTGTGTCTTCGTTTCTGTTAGTTGAGTGTATTCAGGTGTGTTTGGTATGCCTGTGTGGATGGACATGTTTGTGTGTGTGTGAGGGTGAGAGTGTCAGTGTTTTTTTGTGTGTGTGATCATGTGTGAGTGAGAGCTGGCATCTGTGTATGTGTGTTTTAGTTTCTGGTTGTGTAGGATTGTGAGTGTGACTTTGTGTGTGTGTTTGTGTGTGAGTCTATTTTTGAGTGTGAGTGTGAAGATGGGAGTGCATTTGTGAGTCCATGTGTATTTGAAAGGCATTTTCTTCTTTGTGTGTGTGAGAGTAGGAGTGAATGTGATTGTGGGTGACAGTGTGGGTGTTGTTGAGTACAGGTGTGTGAGTATGTGCAGGTGTGTGTGATTGAGTGTGTTTGGATTTGCAAGTGAATGCGCATTTGGGTGCAGGTGTGGGAATGAGTGTGTTGGGTTTGAGTGTGTGTGGGCATGTGGTTGCAGTTGTGAGAGTGAGTGTGTGAGAGTGTATTAGGATGTTCAGGGATGTGAGTTTTGTACTGGGGTTATGTGGATGAGGAAGAGATGAGTGAGTGTGTATTTGTATGTTCATGTGTAGGCTTCTGGGTATTCACTTGGGTGTGAGAACAGATGTGTACATTTGTATTTGTGAGGGTGTTCTTGGGTGAGTGTGTGAATGTGAAAGTAGGGGCATGTGTGTGTGTTGTGTGTTCACATGTGTGTTAAACTTCGTGTATATCTATGTGTGTTTGAGTGTTCGTGTGTATGAGAGAATGTGTGTTTGGGCATGTGTCTGTGTGCATGTGGAGGTGTGTGCAATTGTGAGTGTGTGAGTGAGTGTGTGCATGCGGGTGTGTGTTTCTGTAGGACTGAATGTATGAGTGTGCACCTAGGTGAGTGTTTATGTCTGTGAGTGTGATTGTGAATCAGACTGTGTGAGTTTCTGTGTGTATGTGTTGTGAGAGTTTGTGTTTGGTGGTGTGTTTTTGAGTCAGTGTGTGAGTATATATGTGGGTACTTGTGAATGAGTGTGGGAGTGTGTATGACGGTGTGTAGCGAGAATGTGTGAGAGTATGCGAGGCTGAAGGTGTGAGTGAGTGTGTGAATGTGTGTACATGTGTTTGTTGGTAGGTGTTTGTTTGTCTGACTGATTTTGTGTGTGTGTTTCTGTGAGTGAGAGGGTGAAAGTTGTAGCTGTGTACATGTGTGTGAGTGTGTGAGTTGTGTGTAAGTGTGTGAGTGTTTCTGTAGCTGAGGGTTTAATTGTAATTGAATGATTCTGTCAGTGTGTGTGTGAATGAGTGTGTTTGCTTGTTTGTGGGTGTGAGCCTGTGTATTTGAATTTGTGTATGATTGTGTATTTTTGTGTCTCTGTGTGAGAGAGTTTGCATGTGTATGGGCATATGTGTGTAAGTATGTTTATCTGTGTGTTGTGTGTGAGTGTGTGTTAGAATGTGCAAGTGTGTGTGAGTGAGTGTAAGTGTGTTTGGGTCAGAGTGTGAGTGGGTCTTCGGTGCAGGTGTGTGAGTGTGTGTCTGTTTGTGAGTGTGCTGAGATTATTTTTGTGAGTATAACAGTGAGTCTGTGTCTTCGTTTCTGTTAGTTGAGTGTATTCAGGTGTGTTTGGTATGCCTGTGTGGATGGACATGTTTGTGTGTGTGTGAGGGTGAGAGTGTCAGTGTTTTTTTGTGTGTGTGATCATGTGTGAGTGAGAGCTGGCATCTGTGTATGTGTGTTTTAGTTTCTGGTTGTGTAGGATTGTGAGTGTGACTTTGTGTGTGTGTTTGTGTGTGAGTCTATTTTTGAGTGTGAGTGTGAAGATGGGAGTGCATTTGTGAGTCCATGTGTATTTGAAAGGCATTTTCTTCTTTGTGTGTGTGAGAGTAGGAGTGAATGTGATTGTGGGTGACAGTGTGGGTGTTGTTGAGTACAGGTGTGTGAGTATGTGCAGGTGTGTGTGATTGAGTGTGTTTGGATTTGCAAGTGAATGCGCATTTGGGTGCAGGTGTGGGAATGAGTGTGTTGGGTTTGAGTGTGTGTGGGCATGTGGTTGCAGTTGTGAGAGTGAGTGTGTGAGAGTGTATTAGGATGTTCAGGGATGTGAGTTTTGTACTGGGGTTATGTGGATGAGGAAGAGATGAGTGAGTGTGTATTTGTATGTTCATGTGTAGGCTTCTGGGTATTCACTTGGGTGTGAGAACACATGTGTACATTTGTATTTGTGAGGGTGTTCTTGGGTGAGTGTGTGAATGTGAAAGTAGGGGCATGTGTGTGTGTTGTGTGTTCACATGTGTGTTAAACTTCGTATATATCTATGTGTGTTTGAGTGTTCGTGTGTATGAGAGAATGTGTGTTTGGGCATGTGTCTGTGTGCATGTGGAGGTGTGTGCAATTGTGAGTGTGTGAGTGAGTGTGTGCATGCGGGTGTGTGTTTCTGTAGGACTGAATGTATGAGTGTGCACCTAGGTGAGTGTTTATGTCTGTGAGTGTGATTGTGAATCAGCCTGTGTGAGTTTCTGTGTGTATGTGTTGTGAGAGTTTGTGTTTGGTGGTGTGTTTTTGAGTCAGTGTGTGAGTATATATGCGGGTACTTGTGAATGAGTGTGGGAGTGTGTATGACGGTGTGTAGGCGAGAATGTGTGAGAGTATGCGAGGCTGAAGGTGTGAGTGAGTGTGTGAATGTGTGTACATGTGTTTGTTGGTAGGTGTTTGTCTGACTGATTTTGTGTATGTGTTTCTGTGAGTGAGAGGGTGAAAGTTGTAGCTGTGTACATGTGTGTGAGTGTGTGAGTTGTGTGTAAGTGTGTGAGTGTTTCTGTAGCTGAGGGTTTAATTGTAATTGAATGATTCTGTCAGTGTGTGTGTGAATGAGTGTGTTTGCTTGTTTGTGGGTGTGAGCCTGTGTATTTGAATTTGTGTATGATTGTGTATTTTGGTGTCTCTGTGTGAGAGAGTTTGCATGTGTATGGGCATATGTGTGTAAGTATGTTTATCTGTGTGTTGTGTGTGAGTGTGTGTTAGAATGTGCAGGTGTGTGTGAGTGAGTGTAAGTGTGTTTGGGTCAGAGTGTGAGTGGGTGTTCGGTGCAGGTGTGTGAGTGTGTGTCTGTTTGTGAGTGTGCTGAGATTATTTTTGTGAGTATAACAGTGAGTCTGTGTCTTCGTTTCTGTTAGTTGAGTGTATTCAGGTGTGTTTGGTATGCCTGTGTGGATGGACATGTTTGTGTGTGTGTGAGGGTGAGAGTGTCAGTGTTTTTTTGTGTGTGTGATCATGTGTGAGTGAGAGCTGGCATCTGTGTATGTGTGTTTTAGTTTCTGGTTGTGTAGGATTGTGAGTGTGACTTTGTGTGTGTGTTTGTGTGTGAGTCTATTTTTGAGTGTGAGTGTGAAGATGGGAGTGCATTTGTGAGTCCATGTGTATTTGAAAGGCATTTTCTTCTTTGTGTGTGTGAGAGTAGGAGTGAATGTGATTGTGGGTGACAGTGTGGGTGTTGTTGAGTACAGGTGTGTGAGTATGTGCAGGTGTGTGTGATTGAGTGTGTTTGGATTTGCAAGTGAATGCGCATTTGGGTGCAGGTGTGGGAATGAGTGTGTTGGGTTTGAGTGTGTGTGGGCATGTGGTTGCAGTTGTGAGAGTGAGTGTGTGAGAGTGTATTAGGATGTTCAGGGATGTGAGTTTTGTACTGGGGTTATGTGGATGAGGAAGAGATGAGTGAGTGTGTATTTGTATGTTCATGTGTAGGCTTCTGGGTATTCACTTGGGTGTGAGAACAGATGTGTACATTTGTATTTGTGAGGGTGTTCTTGGGTGAGTGTGTGAATGTGAAAGTAGGGGCATGTGTGTGTGTTGTGTGTTCACATGTGTGTTAAACTTCGTGTATATCTATGTGTGTTTGAGTGTTCGTGTGTATGAGAGAATGTGTGTTTGGGCATGTGTCTGTGTGCATGTGGAGGTGTGTGCAATTGTGAGTGTGTGAGTGAGTGTGTGCATGCGGGTGTGTGTTTCTGTAGGACTGAATGTATGAGTGTGCACCTAGGTGAGTGTTTATGTCTGTGAGTGTGATTGTGAATCAGACTGTGTGAGTTTCTGTGTGTATGTGTTGTGAGAGTTTGTGTTTGGTGGTGTGTTTTTGAGTCAGTGTGTGAGTATATATGTGGGTACTTGTGAATGAGTGTGGGAGTGTGTATGACGGTGTGTAGCGAGAATGTGTGAGAGTATGCGAGGCTGAAGGTGTGAGTGAGTGTGTGAATGTGTGTACATGTGTTTGTTGGTAGGTGTTTGTTTGTCTGACTGATTTTGTGTGTGTGTTTCTGTGAGTGAGAGGGTGAAAGTTGTAGCTGTGTACATGTGTGTGAGTGTGTGAGTTGTGTGTAAGTGTGTGAGTGTTTCTGTAGCTGAGGGTTTAATTGTAATTGAATGATTCTGTCAGTGTGTGTGTGAATGAGTGTGTTTGCTTGTTTGTGGGTGTGAGCCTGTGTATTTGAATTTGTGTATGATTGTGTATTTTTGTGTCTCTGTGTGAGAGAGTTTGCATGTGTATGGGCATATGTGTGTAAGTATGTTTATCTGTGTGTTGTGTGTGAGTGTGTGTTAGAATGTGCAAGTGTGTGTGAGTGAGTGTAAGTGTGTTTGGGTCAGAGTGTGAGTGGGTGTTCGGTGCAGGTGTGTGAGTGTGTGTCTGTTTGTGAGTGTGCTGAGATTATTTTTGTGAGTATAACAGTGAGTCTGTGTCTTCGTTTCTGTTAGTTGAGTGTATTCAGGTGTGTTTGGTATGCCTGTGTGGATGGACATGTTTGTGTGTGTGTGAGGGTGAGAGTGTCAGTGTTTTTTTGTGTGTGTGATCATGTGTGAGTGAGAGCTGGCATCTGTGTATGTGTGTTTTAGTTTCTGGTTGTGTAGGATTGTGAGTGTGACTTTGTGTGTGTGTTTGTGTGTGAGTCTATTTTTGAGTGTGAGTGTGAAGATGGGAGTGCATTTGTGAGTCCATGTGTATTTGAAAGGCATTTTCTTCTTTGTGTGTGTGAGAGTAGGAGTGAATGTGATTGTGGGTGACAGTGTGGGTGTTGTTGAGTACAGGTGTGTGAGTATGTGCAGGTGTGTGTGACTGAGTGTGTTTGGATTTGCAAGTGAATGCGCATTTGGGTGCAGGTGTGGGAATGAGTGTGTTGGGTTTGAGTGTGTGTGGGCATGTGGTTGCAGTTGTGAGAGTGAGTGTGTGAGAGTGTATTAGGATGTTCAGGGATGTGAGTTTTGTACTGGGGTTATGTGGATGAGGAAGAGATGAGTGAGTGTGTATTTGTATGTTCATGTGTAGGCTTCTGGGTATTCACTTGGGTGTGAGAACACATGTGTACATTTGTATTTGTGAGGGTGTTCTTGGGTGAGTGTGTGAATGTGAAAGTAGGGGCATGTGTGTGTGTTGTGTGTTCACATGTGTGTTAAACTTCGTATATATCTATGTGTGTTTGAGTGTTCGTGTGTATGAGAGAATGTGTGTTTGGGCATGTGTCTGTGTGCATGTGGAGGTGTGTGCAATTGTGAGTGTGTGAGTGAGTGTGTGCATGCGGGTGTGTGTTTCTGTAGGACTGAATGTATGAGTGTGCACCTAGGTGAGTGTTTATGTCTGTGAGTGTGATTGTGAATCAGCCTGTGTGAGTTTCTGTGTGTATGTGTTGTGAGAGTTTGTGTTTGGTGGTGTGTTTTTGAGTCAGTGTGTGAGTATATATGCGGGTACTTGTGAATGAGTGTGGGAGTGTGTATGACGGTGTGTAGGCGAGAATGTGTGAGAGTATGCGAGGCTGAAGGTGTGAGTGAGTGTGTGAATGTGTGTACATGTGTTTGTTGGTAGGTGTTTGTCTGACTGATTTTGTGTATGTGTTTCTGTGAGTGAGAGGGTGAAAGTTGTAGCTGTGTACATGTGTGTGAGTGTGTGAGTTGTGTGTAAGTGTGTGAGTGTTTCTGTAGCTGAGGGTTTAATTGTAATTGAATGATTCTGTCAGTGTGTGTGTGAATGAGTGTGTTTGCTTGTTTGTGGGTGTGAGCCTGTGTATTTGAATTTGTGTATGATTGTGTATTTTGGTGTCTCTGTGTGAGAGAGTTTGCATGTGTATGGGCATATGTGTGTAAGTATGTTTATCTGTGTGTTGTGTGTGAGTGTGTGTTAGAATGTGCAGGTGTGTGTGAGTGAGTGTAAGTGTGTTTGGGTCAGAGTGTGAGTGGGTGTTCGGTGCAGGTGTGTGAGTGTGTGTCTGTTTGTGAGTGTGCTGAGATTATTTTTGTGAGTATAACAGTGAGTCTGTGTCTTCGTTTCTGTTAGTTGAGTGTATTCAGGTGTGTTTGGTATGCCTGTGTGGATGGACATGTTTGTGTGTGTGTGAGGGTGAGAGTGTCAGTGTTTTTTTGTGTGTGTGATCATGTGTGAGTGAGAGCTGGCATCTGTGTATGTGTGTTTTAGTTTCTGGTTGTGTAGGATTGTGAGTGTGACTTTGTGTGTGTGTTTGTGTGTGAGTCTATTTTTGAGTGTGAGTGTGAAGATGGGAGTGCATTTGTGAGTCCATGTGTATTTGAAAGGCATTTTCTTCTTTGTGTGTGTGAGAGTAGGAGTGAATGTGATTGTGGGTGACAGTGTGGGTGTTGTTGAGTACAGGTGTGTGAGTATGTGCAGGTGTGTGTGATTGAGTGTGTTTGGATTTGCAAGTGAATGCGCATTTGGGTGCAGGTGTGGGAATGAGTGTGTTGGGTTTGAGTGTGTGTGGGCATGTGGTTGCAGTTGTGAGAGTGAGTGTGTGAGAGTGTATTAGGATGTTCAGGGATGTGAGTTTTGTACTGGGGTTATGTGGATGAGGAAGAGATGAGTGAGTGTGTATTTGTATGTTCATGTGTAGGCTTCTGGGTATTCACTTGGGTGTGAGAACACATGTGTACATTTGTATTTGTGAGGGTGTTCTTGGGTGAGTGTGTGAATGTGAAAGTAGGGGCATGTGTGTGTGTTGTGTGTTCACATGTGTGTTAAACTTCGTGTATATCTATGTGTGTTTGAGTGTTCGTGTGTATGAGAGAATGTGTGTTTGGGCATGTGTCTGTGTGCATGTGGAGGTGTGTGCAATTGTGAGTGTGTGAGTGAGTGTGTGCATGCGGGTGTGTGTTTCTGTAGGACTGAATGTATGAGTGTGCACCTAGGTGAGTGTTTATGTCTGTGAGTGTGATTGTGAATCAGCCTGTGTGAGTTTCTGTGTGTATGTGTTGTGAGAGTTTGTGTTTGGTGGTGTGTTTTTGAGTCAGTGTGTGAGTATATATGTGGGTACTTGTGAATGAGTGTGGGAGTGTGTATGACGGTGTGTAGGCGAGAATGTGTGAGAGTATGCGAGGCTGAAGGTGTGAGTGAGTGTGTGAATGTGTGTACATGTGTTTGTTGGTAGGTGTTTGTCTGACTGATTTTGTGTATGTGTTTCTGTAAGTGAGAGGGTGAAAGTTGTAGCTGTGTACATGTGTGTGAGTGTGTGAGTTGTGTGTAAGTGTGTGAGTGTTTCTGTAGCTGAGGGTTTAATTGTAATTGAATGATTCTGTCAGTGTGTGTGTGAATGAGTGTGTTTGCTTGTTTGTGGGTGTGAGCCTGTGTATTTGAATTTGTGTATGATTGTGTATTTTGGTGTCTCTGTGTGAGAGAGTTTGCATGTGTATGGGCATATGTGTGTAAGTATGTTTATCTGTGTGTTGTGTGTGAGTGTGTGTTAGAATGTGCAGGTGTGTGTGAGTGAGTGTAAGTGTGTTTGGGTCAGAGTGTGAGTGGGTGTTCGGTGCAGGTGTGTGAGTGTGTGTCTGTTTGTGAGTGTGCTGAGATTATTTTTGTGAGTATAACAGTGAGTCTGTGTCTTCGTTTCTGTTAGTTGAGTGTATTCAGGTGTGTTTGGTATGCCTGTGTGGATGGACATGTTTGTGTGTGTGTGAGGGTGAGAGTGTCAGTGTTTTTTTGTGTGTGTGATCATGTGTGAGTGAGAGCTGGCATCTGTGTATGTGTGTTTTAGTTTCTGGTTGTGTAGGATTGTGAGTGTGACTTTGTGTGTGTGTTTGTGTGTGAGTCTATTTTTGAGTGTGAGTGTGAAGATGGGAGTGCATTTGTGAGTCCATGTGTATTTGAAAGGCATTTTCTTCTTTGTGTGTGTGAGAGTAGGAGTGAATGTGATTGTGGGTGACAGTGTGGGTGTTGTTGAGTACAGGTGTGTGAGTATGTGCAGGTGTGTGTGATTGAGTGTGTTTGGATTTGCAAGTGAATGCGCATTTGGGTGCAGGTGTGGGAATGAGTGTGTTGGGTTTGAGTGTGTGTGGGCATGTGGTTGCAGTTGTGAGAGTGAGTGTGTGAGAGTGTATTAGGATGTTCAGGGATGTGAGTTTTGTACTGGGGTTATGTGGATGAGGAAGAGATGAGTGAGTGTGTATTTGTATGTTCATGTGTAGGCTTCTGGGTATTCACTTGGGTGTGAGAACACATGTGTACATTTGTATTTGTGAGGGTGTTCTTGGGTGAGTGTGTGAATGTGAAAGTAGGGGCATGTGTGTGTGATGTGTGTTCACATGTGTGTTAAACTTCGTGTATATCTATGTGTGTTGGAGTGTTCGTGTGTATGAGAGAATGTGTGTTTGGGCATGTGTCTGTGTGCATGTGGAGGTGTGTGCAATTGTGAGTGTGTGAGTGAGTGTGTGCATGCGGGTGTGTGTTTCTGTAGGACTGAATGTATGAGTGTGCACCTAGGTGAGTGTTTATGTCTGTGAGTGTGATTGTGAATCAGCCTGTGTGAGTTTCTGTGTGTATGTGTTGTGAGAGTTTGTGTTTGGTGGTGTGTTTTTGAGTCAGTGTGTGAGTATATATGTGGGTACTTGTGAATGAGTGTGGGAGTGTGTATGACGGTGTGTAGGCGAGAATGTGTGAGAGTATGCGAGGCTGAAGGTGTGAGTGAGTGTGTGAATGTGTGTACATGTGTTTGTTGGTAGGTGTTTGTCTGACTGATTTTGTGTATGTGTTTCTGTAAGTGAGAGGGTGAAAGTTGTAGCTGTGTACATGTGTGTGAGTGTGTGAGTTGTGTGTAAGTGTGTGAGTGTTTCTGTAGCTGAGGGTTTAATTGTAATTGAATGATTCTGTCAGTGTGTGTGTGAATGAGTGTGTTTGCTTGTTTGTGGGTGTGAGCCTGTGTATTTGAATTTGTGTATGATTGTGTATTTTGGTGTCTCTGTGTGAGAGAGTTTGCATGTGTATGGGCATATGTGTGTAAGTATGTTTATCTGTGTGTTGTGTGTGAGTGTGTGTTAGAATGTGCAGGTGTGTGTGAGTGAGTGTAAGTGTGTTTGGGTCAGAGTGTGAGTGGGTGTTCGGTGCAGGTGTGTGAGTGTGTGTCTGTTTGTGAGTGTGCTGAGATTATTTTTGTGAGTATAACAGTGAGTCTGTGTCTTCGTTTCTGTTAGTTGAGTGTATTCAGGTGTGTTTGGTATGCCTGTGTGGATGGACATGTTTGTGTGTGTGTGAGGGTGAGAGTGTCAGTGTTTTTTTGTGTGTGTGATCATGTGTGAGTGAGAGCTGGCATCTGTGTATGTGTGTTTTAGTTTCTGGTTGTGTAGGATTGTGAGTGTGACTTTGTGTGTGTGTTTGTGTGTGAGTCTATTTTTGAGTGTGAGTGTGAAGATGGGAGTGCATTTGTGAGTCCATGTGTATTTGAAAGGCATTTTCTTCTTTGTGTGTGTGAGAGTAGGAGTGAATGTGATTGTGGGTGACAGTGTGGGTGTTGTTGAGTACAGGTGTGTGAGTATGTGCAGGTGTGTGTGATTGAGTGTGTTTGGATTTGCAAGTGAATGCGCATTTGGGTGCAGGTGTGGGAATGAGTGTGTTGGGTTTGAGTGTGTGTGGGCATGTGGTTGCAGTTGTGAGAGTGAGTGTGTGAGAGTGTATTAGGATGTTCAGGGATGTGAGTTTTGTACTGGGGTTATGTGGATGAGGAAGAGATGAGTGAGTGTGTATTTGTATGTTCATGTGTAGGCTTCTGGGTATTCACTTGGGTGTGAGAACACATGTGTACATTTGTATTTGTGAGGGTGTTCTTGGGTGAGTGTGTGAATGTGAAAGTAGGGGCATGTGTGTGTGTTGTGTGTTCACATGTGTGTTAAACTTCGTATATATCTATGTGTGTTTGAGTGTTCGTGTGTATGAGAGAATGTGTGTTTGGGCATGTGTCTGTGTGCATGTGGAGGTGTGTGCAATTGTGAGTGTGTGAGTGAGTGTGTGCATGCGGGTGTGTGTTTCTGTAGGACTGAATGTATGAGTGTGCACCTAGGTGAGTGTTTATGTCTGTGAGTGTGATTGTGAATCAGCCTGTGTGAGTTTCTGTGTGTATGTGTTGTGAGAGTTTGTGTTTGGTGGTGTGTTTTTGAGTCAGTGTGTGAGTATATATGCGGGTACTTGTGAATGAGTGTGGGAGTGTGTATGACGGTGTGTAGGCGAGAATGTGTGAGAGTATGCGAGGCTGAAGGTGTGAGTGAGTGTGTGAATGTGTGTACATGTGTTTGTTGGTAGGTGTTTGTCTGACTGATTTTGTGTATGTGTTTCTGTGAGTGAGAGGGTGAAAGTTGTAGCTGTGTACATGTGTGTGAGTGTGTGAGTTGTGTGTAAGTGTGTGAGTGTTTCTGTAGCTGAGGGTTTAATTGTAATTGAATGATTCTGTCAGTGTGTGTGTGAATGAGTGTGTTTGCTTGTTTGTGGGTGTGAGCCTGTGTATTTGAATTTGTGTATGATTGTGTATTTTTGTGTCTCTGTGTGAGAGAGTTTGCATGTGTATGGGCATATGTGTGTAAGTATGTTTATCTGTGTGTTGTGTGTGAGTGTGTGTTAGAATGTGCAAGTGTGTGTGAGTGAGTGTAAGTGTGTTTGGGTCAGAGTGTGAGTGGGTCTTCGGTGCAGGTGTGTGAGTGTGTGTCTGTTTGTGAGTGTGCTGAGATTATTTTTGTGAGTATAACAGTGAGTCTGTGTCTTCGTTTCTGTTAGTTGAGTGTATTCAGGTGTGTTTGGTATGCCTGTGTGGATGGACATGTTTGTGTGTGTGTGAGGGTGAGAGTGTCAGTGTTTTTTTGTGTGTGTGATCATGTGTGAGTGAGAGCTGGCATCTGTGTATGTGTGTTTTAGTTTCTGGTTGTGTAGGATTGTGAGTGTGACTTTGTGTGTGTGTTTGTGTGTGAGTCTATTTTTGAGTGTGAGTGTGAAGATGGGAGTGCATTTGTGAGTCCATGTGTATTTGAAAGGCATTTTCTTCTTTGTGTGTGTGAGAGTAGGAGTGAATGTGATTGTGGGTGACAGTGTGGGTGTTGTTGAGTACAGGTGTGTGAGTATGTGCAGGTGTGTGTGATTGAGTGTGTTTGGATTTGCAAGTGAATGCGCATTTGGGTGCAGGTGTGGGAATGAGTGTGTTGGGTTTGAGTGTGTGTGGGCATGTGGTTGCAGTTGTGAGAGTGAGTGTGTGAGAGTGTATTAGGATGTTCAGGGATGTGAGTTTTGTACTGGGGTTATGTGGATGAGGAAGAGATGAGTGAGTGTGTATTTGTATGTTCATGTGTAGGCTTCTGGGTATTCACTTGGGTGTGAGAACACATGTGTACATTTGTATTTGTGAGGGTGTTCTTGGGTGAGTGTGTGAATGTGAAAGTAGGGGCATGTGTGTGTGTTGTGTGTTCACATGTGTGTTAAACTTCGTATATATCTATGTGTGTTTGAGTGTTCGTGTGTATGAGAGAATGTGTGTTTGGGCATGTGTCTGTGTGCATGTGGAGGTGTGTGCAATTGTGAGTGTGTGAGTGAGTGTGTGCATGCGGGTGTGTGTTTCTGTAGGACTGAATGTATGAGTGTGCACCTAGGTGAGTGTTTATGTCTGTGAGTGTGATTGTGAATCAGCCTGTGTGAGTTTCTGTGTGTATGTGTTGTGAGAGTTTGTGTTTGGTGGTGTGTTTTTGAGTCAGTGTGTGAGTATATATGCGGGTACTTGTGAATGAGTGTGGGAGTGTGTATGACGGTGTGTAGGCGAGAATGTGTGAGAGTATGCGAGGCTGAAGGTGTGAGTGAGTGTGTGAATGTGTGTACATGTGTTTGTTGGTAGGTGTTTGTCTGACTGATTTTGTGTATGTGTTTCTGTGAGTGAGAGGGTGAAAGTTGTAGCTGTGTACATGTGTGTGAGTGTGTGAGTTGTGTGTAAGTGTGTGAGTGTTTCTGTAGCTGAGGGTTTAATTGTAATTGAATGATTCTGTCAGTGTGTGTGTGAATGAGTGTGTTTGCTTGTTTGTGGGTGTGAGCCTGTGTATTTGAATTTGTGTATGATTGTGTATTTTGGTGTCTCTGTGTGAGAGAGTTTGCATGTGTATGGGCATATGTGTGTAAGTATGTTTATCTGTGTGTTGTGTGTGAGTGTGTGTTAGAATGTGCAGGTGTGTGTGAGTGAGTGTAAGTGTGTTTGGGTCAGAGTGTGAGTGGGTGTTCGGTGCAGGTGTGTGAGTGTGTGTCTGTTTGTGAGTGTGCTGAGATTATTTTTGTGAGTATAACAGTGAGTCTGTGTCTTCGTTTCTGTTAGTTGAGTGTATTCAGGTGTGTTTGGTATGCCTGTGTGGATGGACATGTTTGTGTGTGTGTGAGGGTGAGAGTGTCAGTGTTTTTTTGTGTGTGTGATCATGTGTGAGTGAGAGCTGGCATCTGTGTATGTGTGTTTTAGTTTCTGGTTGTGTAGGATTGTGAGTGTGACTTTGTGTGTGTGTTTGTGTGTGAGTCTATTTTTGAGTGTGAGTGTGAAGATGGGAGTGCATTTGTGAGTCCATGTGTATTTGAAAGGCATTTTCTTCTTTGTGTGTGTGAGAGTAGGAGTGAATGTGATTGTGGGTGACAGTGTGGGTGTTGTTGAGTACAGGTGTGTGAGTATGTGCAGGTGTGTGTGATTGAGTGTGTTTGGATTTGCAAGTGAATGCGCATTTGGGTGCAGGTGTGGGAATGAGTGTGTTGGGTTTGAGTGTGTGTGGGCATGTGGTTGCAGTTGTGAGAGTGAGTGTGTGAGAGTGTATTAGGATGTTCAGGGATGTGAGTTTTGTACTGGGGTTATGTGGATGAGGAAGAGATGAGTGAGTGTGTATTTGTATGTTCATGTGTAGGCTTCTGGGTATTCACTTGGGTGTGAGAACAGATGTGTACATTTGTATTTGTGAGGGTGTTCTTGGGTGAGTGTGTGAATGTGAAAGTAGGGGCATGTGTGTGTGTTGTGTGTTCACATGTGTGTTAAACTTCGTGTATATCTATGTGTGTTTGAGTGTTCGTGTGTATGAGAGAATGTGTGTTTGGGCATGTGTCTGTGTGCATGTGGAGGTGTGTGCAATTGTGAGTGTGTGAGTGAGTGTGTGCATGCGGGTGTGTGTTTCTGTAGGACTGAATGTATGAGTGTGCACCTAGGTGAGTGTTTATGTCTGTGAGTGTGATTGTGAATCAGACTGTGTGAGTTTCTGTGTGTATGTGTTGTGAGAGTTTGTGTTTGGTGGTGTGTTTTTGAGTCAGTGTGTGAGTATATATGTGGGTACTTGTGAATGAGTGTGGGAGTGTGTATGACGGTGTGTAGCGAGAATGTGTGAGAGTATGCGAGGCTGAAGGTGTGAGTGAGTGTGTGAATGTGTGTACATGTGTTTGTTGGTAGGTGTTTGTTTGTCTGACTGATTTTGTGTGTGTGTTTCTGTGAGTGAGAGGGTGAAAGTTGTAGCTGTGTACATGTGTGTGAGTGTGTGAGTTGTGTGTAAGTGTGTGAGTGTTTCTGTAGCTGAGGGTTTAATTGTAATTGAATGATTCTGTCAGTGTGTGTGTGAATGAGTGTGTTTGCTTGTTTGTGGGTGTGAGCCTGTGTATTTGAATTTGTGTATGATTGTGTATTTTTGTGTCTCTGTGTGAGAGAGTTTGCATGTGTATGGGCATATGTGTGTAAGTATGTTTATCTGTGTGTTGTGTGTGAGTGTGTGTTAGAATGTGCAAGTGTGTGTGAGTGAGTGTAAGTGTGTTTGGGTCAGAGTGTGAGTGGGTGTTCGGTGCAGGTGTGTGAGTGTGTGTCTGTTTGTGAGTGTGCTGAGATTATTTTTGTGAGTATAACAGTGAGTCTGTGTCTTCGTTTCTGTTAGTTGAGTGTATTCAGGTGTGTTTGGTATGCCTGTGTGGATGGACATGTTTGTGTGTGTGTGAGGGTGAGAGTGTCAGTGTTTTTTTGTGTGTGTGATCATGTGTGAGTGAGAGCTGGCATCTGTGTATGTGTGTTTTAGTTTCTGGTTGTGTAGGATTGTGAGTGTGACTTTGTGTGTGTGTTTGTGTGTGAGTCTATTTTTGAGTGTGAGTGTGAAGATGGGAGTGCATTTGTGAGTCCATGTGTATTTGAAAGGCATTTTCTTCTTTGTGTGTGTGAGAGTAGGAGTGAATGTGATTGTGGGTGACAGTGTGGGTGTTGTTGAGTACAGGTGTGTGAGTATGTGCAGGTGTGTGTGATTGAGTGTGTTTGGATTTGCAAGTGAATGCGCATTTGGGTGCAGGTGTGGGAATGAGTGTGTTGGGTTTGAGTGTGTGTGGGCATGTGGTTGCAGTTGTGAGAGTGAGTGTGTGAGAGTGTATTAGGATGTTCAGGGATGTGAGTTTTGTACTGGGGTTATGTGGATGAGGAAGAGATGAGTGAGTGTGTATTTGTATGTTCATGTGTAGGCTTCTGGGTATTCACTTGGGTGTGAGAACACATGTGTACATTTGTATTTGTGAGGGTGTTCTTGGGTGAGTGTGTGAATGTGAAAGTAGGGGCATGTGTGTGTGTTGTGTGTTCACATGTGTGTTAAACTTCGTATATATCTATGTGTGTTTGAGTGTTCGTGTGTATGAGAGAATGTGTGTTTGGGCATGTGTCTGTGTGCATGTGGAGGTGTGTGCAATTGTGAGTGTGTGAGTGAGTGTGTGCATGCGGGTGTGTGTTTCTGTAGGACTGAATGTATGAGTGTGCACCTAGGTGAGTGTTTATGTCTGTGAGTGTGATTGTGAATCAGCCTGTGTGAGTTTCTGTGTGTATGTGTTGTGAGAGTTTGTGTTTGGTGGTGTGTTTTTGAGTCAGTGTGTGAGTATATATGCGGGTACTTGTGAATGAGTGTGGGAGTGTGTATGACGGTGTGTAGGCGAGAATGTGTGAGAGTATGCGAGGCTGAAGGTGTGAGTGAGTGTGTGAATGTGTGTACATGTGTTTGTTGGTAGGTGTTTGTCTGACTGATTTTGTGTATGTGTTTCTGTGAGTGAGAGGGTGAAAGTTGTAGCTGTGTACATGTGTGTGAGTGTGTGAGTTGTGTGTAAGTGTGTGAGTGTTTCTGTAGCTGAGGGTTTAATTGTAATTGAATGATTCTGTCAGTGTGTGTGTGAATGAGTGTGTTTGCTTGTTTGTGGGTGTGAGCCTGTGTATTTGAATTTGTGTATGATTGTGTATTTTGGTGTCTCTGTGTGAGAGAGTTTGCATGTGTATGGGCATATGTGTGTAAGTATGTTTATCTGTGTGTTGTGTGTGAGTGTGTGTTAGAATGTGCAGGTGTGTGTGAGTGAGTGTAAGTGTGTTTGGGTCAGAGTGTGAGTGGGTGTTCGGTGCAGGTGTGTGAGTGTGTGTCTGTTTGTGAGTGTGCTGAGATTATTTTTGTGAGTATAACAGTGAGTCTGTGTCTTCGTTTCTGTTAGTTGAGTGTATTCAGGTGTGTTTGGTATGCCTGTGTGGATGGACATGTTTGTGTGTGTGTGAGGGTGAGAGTGTCAGTGTTTTTTTGTGTGTGTGATCATGTGTGAGTGAGAGCTGGCATCTGTGTATGTGTGTTTTAGTTTCTGGTTGTGTAGGATTGTGAGTGTGACTTTGTGTGTGTGTTTGTGTGTGAGTCTATTTTTGAGTGTGAGTGTGAAGATGGGAGTGCATTTGTGAGTCCATGTGTATTTGAAAGGCATTTTCTTCTTTGTGTGTGTGAGAGTAGGAGTGAATGTGATTGTGGGTGACAGTGTGGGTGTTGTTGAGTACAGGTGTGTGAGTATGTGCAGGTGTGTGTGATTGAGTGTGTTTGGATTTGCAAGTGAATGCGCATTTGGGTGCAGGTGTGGGAATGAGTGTGTTGGGTTTGAGTGTGTGTGGGCATGTGGTTGCAGTTGTGAGAGTGAGTGTGTGAGAGTGTATTAGGATGTTCAGGGATGTGAGTTTTGTACTGGGGTTATGTGGATGAGGAAGAGATGAGTGAGTGTGTATTTGTATGTTCATGTGTAGGCTTCTGGGTATTCACTTGGGTGTGAGAACACATGTGTACATTTGTATTTGTGAGGGTGTTCTTGGGTGAGTGTGTGAATGTGAAAGTAGGGGCATGTGTGTGTGTTGTGTGTTCACATGTGTGTTAAACTTCGTGTATATCTATGTGTGTTTGAGTGTTCGTGTGTATGAGAGAATGTGTGTTTGGGCATGTGTCTGTGTGCATGTGGAGGTGTGTGCAATTGTGAGTGTGTGAGTGAGTGTGTGCATGCGGGTGTGTGTTTCTGTAGGACTGAATGTATGAGTGTGCACCTAGGTGAGTGTTTATGTCTGTGAGTGTGATTGTGAATCAGCCTGTGTGAGTTTCTGTGTGTATGTGTTGTGAGAGTTTGTGTTTGGTGGTGTGTTTTTGAGTCAGTGTGTGAGTATATATGTGGGTACTTGTGAATGAGTGTGGGAGTGTGTATGACGGTGTGTAGGCGAGAATGTGTGAGAGTATGCGAGGCTGAAGGTGTGAGTGAGTGTGTGAATGTGTGTACATGTGTTTGTTGGTAGGTGTTTGTCTGACTGATTTTGTGTATGTGTTTCTGTAAGTGAGAGGGTGAAAGTTGTAGCTGTGTACATGTGTGTGAGTGTGTGAGTTGTGTGTAAGTGTGTGAGTGTTTCTGTAGCTGAGGGTTTAATTGTAATTGAATGATTCTGTCAGTGTGTGTGTGAATGAGTGTGTTTGCTTGTTTGTGGGTGTGAGCCTGTGTATTTGAATTTGTGTATGATTGTGTATTTTGGTGTCTCTGTGTGAGAGAGTTTGCATGTGTATGGGCATATGTGTGTAAGTATGTTTATCTGTGTGTTGTGTGTGAGTGTGTGTTAGAATGTGCAGGTGTGTGTGAGTGAGTGTAAGTGTGTTTGGGTCAGAGTGTGAGTGGGTGTTCGGTGCAGGTGTGTGAGTGTGTGTCTGTTTGTGAGTGTGCTGAGATTATTTTTGTGAGTATAACAGTGAGTCTGTGTCTTCGTTTCTGTTAGTTGAGTGTATTCAGGTGTGTTTGGTATGCCTGTGTGGATGGACATGTTTGTGTGTGTGTGAGGGTGAGAGTGTCAGTGTTTTTTTGTGTGTGTGATCATGTGTGAGTGAGAGCTGGCATCTGTGTATGTGTGTTTTAGTTTCTGGTTGTGTAGGATTGTGAGTGTGACTTTGTGTGTGTGTTTGTGTGTGAGTCTATTTTTGAGTGTGAGTGTGAAGATGGGAGTGCATTTGTGAGTCCATGTGTATTTGAAAGGCATTTTCTTCTTTGTGTGTGTGAGAGTAGGAGTGAATGTGATTGTGGGTGACAGTGTGGGTGTTGTTGAGTACAGGTGTGTGAGTATGTGCAGGTGTGTGTGATTGAGTGTGTTTGGATTTGCAAGTGAATGCGCATTTGGGTGCAGGTGTGGGAATGAGTGTGTTGGGTTTGAGTGTGTGTGGGCATGTGGTTGCAGTTGTGAGAGTGAGTGTGTGAGAGTGTATTAGGATGTTCAGGGATGTGAGTTTTGTACTGGGGTTATGTGGATGAGGAAGAGATGAGTGAGTGTGTATTTGTATGTTCATGTGTAGGCTTCTGGGTATTCACTTGGGTGTGAGAACACATGTGTACATTTGTATTTGTGAGGGTGTTCTTGGGTGAGTGTGTGAATGTGAAAGTAGGGGCATGTGTGTGTGTTGTGTGTTCACATGTGTGTTAAACTTCGTGTATATCTATGTGTGTTTGAGTGTTCGTGTGTATGAGAGAATGTGTGTTTGGGCATGTGTCTGTGTGCATGTGGAGGTGTGTGCAATTGTGAGTGTGTGAGTGAGTGTGTGCATGCGGGTGTGTGTTTCTGTAGGACTGAATGTATGAGTGTGCACCTAGGTGAGTGTTTATGTCTGTGAGTGTGATTGTGAATCAGCCTGTGTGAGTTTCTGTGTGTATGTGTTGTGAGAGTTTGTGTTTGGTGGTGTGTTTTTGAGTCAGTGTGTGAGTATATATGTGGGTACTTGTGAATGAGTGTGGGAGTGTGTATGACGGTGTGTAGGCGAGAATGTGTGAGAGTATGCGAGGCTGAAGGTGTGAGTGAGTGTGTGAATGTGTGTACATGTGTTTGTTGGTAGGTGTTTGTCTGACTGATTTTGTGTATGTGTTTCTGTAAGTGAGAGGGTGAAAGTTGTAGCTGTGTACATGTGTGTGAGTGTGTGAGTTGTGTGTAAGTGTGTGAGTGTTTCTGTAGCTGAGGGTTTAATTGTAATTGAATGATTCTGTCAGTGTGTGTGTGAATGAGTGTGTTTGCTTGTTTGTGGGTGTGAGCCTGTGTATTTGAATTTGTGTATGATTGTGTATTTTGGTGTCTCTGTGTGAGAGAGTTTGCATGTGTATGGGCATATGTGTGTAAGTATGTTTATCTGTGTGTTGTGTGTGAGTGTGTGTTAGAATGTGCAGGTGTGTGTGAGTGAGTGTAAGTGTGTTTGGGTCAGAGTGTGAGTGGGTGTTCGGTGCAGGTGTGTGAGTGTGTGTCTGTTTGTGAGTGTGCTGAGATTATTTTTGTGAGTATAACAGTGAGTCTGTGTCTTCGTTTCTGTTAGTTGAGTGTATTCAGGTGTGTTTGGTATGCCTGTGTGGATGGACATGTTTGTGTGTGTGTGAGGGTGAGAGTGTCAGTGTTTTTTTGTGTGTGTGATCATGTGTGAGTGAGAGCTGGCATCTGTGTATGTGTGTTTTAGTTTCTGGTTGTGTAGGATTGTGAGTGTGACTTTGTGTGTGTGTTTGTGTGTGAGTCTATTTTTGAGTGTGAGTGTGAAGATGGGAGTGCATTTGTGAGTCCATGTGTATTTGAAAGGCATTTTCTTCTTTGTGTGTGTGAGAGTAGGAGTGAATGTGATTGTGGGTGACAGTGTGGGTGTTGTTGAGTACAGGTGTGTGAGTATGTGCAGGTGTGTGTGATTGAGTGTGTTTGGATTTGCAAGTGAATGCGCATTTGGGTGCAGGTGTGGGAATGAGTGTGTTGGGTTTGAGTGTGTGTGGGCATGTGGTTGCAGTTGTGAGAGTGAGTGTGTGAGAGTGTATTAGGATGTTCAGGGATGTGAGTTTTGTACTGGGGTTATGTGGATGAGGAAGAGATGAGTGAGTGTGTATTTGTATGTTCATGTGTAGGCTTCTGGGTATTCACTTGGGTGTGAGAACACATGTGTACATTTGTATTTGTGAGGGTGTTCTTGGGTGAGTGTGTGAATGTGAAAGTAGGGGCATGTGTGTGTGATGTGTGTTCACATGTGTGTTAAACTTCGTGTATATCTATGTGTGTTGGAGTGTTCGTGTGTATGAGAGAATGTGTGTTTGGGCATGTGTCTGTGTGCATGTGGAGGTGTGTGCAATTGTGAGTGTGTGAGTGAGTGTGTGCATGCGGGTGTGTGTTTCTGTAGGACTGAATGTATGAGTGTGCACCTAGGTGAGTGTTTATGTCTGTGAGTGTGATTGTGAATCAGCCTGTGTGAGTTTCTGTGTGTATGTGTTGTGAGAGTTTGTGTTTGGTGGTGTGTTTTTGAGTCAGTGTGTGAGTATATATGTGGGTACTTGTGAATGAGTGTGGGAGTGTGTATGACGGTGTGTAGGCGAGAATGTGTGAGAGTATGCGAGGCTGAAGGTGTGAGTGAGTGTGTGAATGTGTGTACATGTGTTTGTTGGTAGGTGTTTGTCTGACTGATTTTGTGTATGTGTTTCTGTAAGTGAGAGGGTGAAAGTTGTAGCTGTGTACATGTGTGTGAGTGTGTGAGTTGTGTGTAAGTGTGTGAGTGTTTCTGTAGCTGAGGGTTTAATTGTAATTGAATGATTCTGTCAGTGTGTGTGTGAATGAGTGTGTTTGCTTGTTTGTGGGTGTGAGCCTGTGTATTTGAATTTGTGTATGATTGTGTATTTTGGTGTCTCTGTGTGAGAGAGTTTGCATGTGTATGGGCATATGTGTGTAAGTATGTTTATCTGTGTGTTGTGTGTGAGTGTGTGTTAGAATGTGCAGGTGTGTGTGAGTGAGTGTAAGTGTGTTTGGGTCAGAGTGTGAGTGGGTGTTCGGTGCAGGTGTGTGAGTGTGTGTCTGTTTGTGAGTGTGCTGAGATTATTTTTGTGAGTATAACAGTGAGTCTGTGTCTTCGTTTCTGTTAGTTGAGTGTATTCAGGTGTGTTTGGTATGCCTGTGTGGATGGACATGTTTGTGTGTGTGTGAGGGTGAGAGTGTCAGTGTTTTTTTGTGTGTGTGATCATGTGTGAGTGAGAGCTGGCATCTGTGTATGTGTGTTTTAGTTTCTGGTTGTGTAGGATTGTGAGTGTGACTTTGTGTGTGTGTTTGTGTGTGAGTCTATTTTTGAGTGTGAGTGTGAAGATGGGAGTGCATTTGTGAGTCCATGTGTATTTGAAAGGCATTTTCTTCTTTGTGTGTGTGAGAGTAGGAGTGAATGTGATTGTGGGTGACAGTGTGGGTGTTGTTGAGTACAGGTGTGTGAGTATGTGCAGGTGTGTGTGATTGAGTGTGTTTGGATTTGCAAGTGAATGCGCATTTGGGTGCAGGTGTGGGAATGAGTGTGTTGGGTTTGAGTGTGTGTGGGCATGTGGTTGCAGTTGTGAGAGTGAGTGTGTGAGAGTGTATTAGGATGTTCAGGGATGTGAGTTTTGTACTGGGGTTATGTGGATGAGGAAGAGATGAGTGAGTGTGTATTTGTATGTTCATGTGTAGGCTTCTGGGTATTCACTTGGGTGTGAGAACACATGTGTACATTTGTATTTGTGAGGGTGTTCTTGGGTGAGTGTGTGAATGTGAAAGTAGGGGCATGTGTGTGTGTTGTGTGTTCACATGTGTGTTAAACTTCGTGTATATCTATGTGTGTTTGAGTGTTCGTGTGTATGAGAGAATGTGTGTTTGGGCATGTGTCTGTGTGCATGTGGAGGTGTGTGCAATTGTGAGTGTGTGAGTGAGTGTGTGCATGCGGGTGTGTGTTTCTGTAGGACTGAATGTATGAGTGTGCACCTAGGTGAGTGTTTATGTCTGTGAGTGTGATTGTGAATCAGCCTGTGTGAGTTTCTGTGTGTATGTGTTGTGAGAGTTTGTGTTTGGTGGTGTGTTTTTGAGTCAGTGTGTGAGTATATATGTGGGTACTTGTGAATGAGTGTGGGAGTGTGTATGACGGTGTGTAGGCGAGAATGTGTGAGAGTATGCGAGGCTGAAGGTGTGAGTGAGTGTGTGAATGTGTGTACATGTGTTTGTTGGTAGGTGTTTGTCTGACTGATTTTGTGTATGTGTTTCTGTAAGTGAGAGGGTGAAAGTTGTAGCTGTGTACATGTGTGTGAGTGTGTGAGTTGTGTGTAAGTGTGTGAGTGTTTCTGTAGCTGAGGGTTTAATTGTAATTGAATGATTCTGTCAGTGTGTGTGTGAATGAGTGTGTTTGCTTGTTTGTGGGTGTGAGCCTGTGTATTTGAATTTGTGTATGATTGTGTATTTTGGTGTCTCTGTGTGAGAGAGTTTGCATGTGTATGGGCATATGTGTGTAAGTATGTTTATCTGTGTGTTGTGTGTGAGTGTGTGTTAGAATGTGCAGGTGTGTGTGAGTGAGTGTAAGTGTGTTTGGGTCAGAGTGTGAGTGGGTGTTCGGTGCAGGTGTGTGAGTGTGTGTCTGTTTGTGAGTGTGCTGAGATTATTTTTGTGAGTATAACAGTGAGTCTGTGTCTTCGTTTCTGTTAGTTGAGTGTATTCAGGTGTGTTTGGTATGCCTGTGTGGATGGACATGTTTGTGTGTGTGTGAGGGTGAGAGTGTCAGTGTTTTTTTGTGTGTGTGATCATGTGTGAGTGAGAGCTGGCATCTGTGTATGTGTGTTTTAGTTTCTGGTTGTGTAGGATTGTGAGTGTGACTTTGTGTGTGTGTTTGTGTGTGAGTCTATTTTTGAGTGTGAGTGTGAAGATGGGAGTGCATTTGTGAGTCCATGTGTATTTGAAAGGCATTTTCTTCTTTGTGTGTGTGAGAGTAGGAGTGAATGTGATTGTGGGTGACAGTGTGGGTGTTGTTGAGTACAGGTGTGTGAGTATGTGCAGGTGTGTGTGATTGAGTGTGTTTGGATTTGCAAGTGAATGCGCATTTGGGTGCAGGTGTGGGAATGAGTGTGTTGGGTTTGAGTGTGTGTGGGCATGTGGTTGCAGTTGTGAGAGTGAGTGTGTGAGAGTGTATTAGGATGTTCAGGGATGTGAGTTTTGTACTGGGGTTATGTGGATGAGGAAGAGATGAGTGAGTGTGTATTTGTATGTTCATGTGTAGGCTTCTGGGTATTCACTTGGGTGTGAGAACACATGTGTACATTTGTATTTGTGAGGGTGTTCTTGGGTGAGTGTGTGAATGTGAAAGTAGGGGCATGTGTGTGTGATGTGTGTTCACATGTGTGTTAAACTTCGTGTATATCTATGTGTGTTGGAGTGTTCGTGTGTATGAGAGAATGTGTGTTTGGGCATGTGTCTGTGTGCATGTGGAGGTGTGTGCAATTGTGAGTGTGTGAGTGAGTGTGTGCATGCGGGTGTGTGTTTCTGTAGGACTGAATGTATGAGTGTGCACCTAGGTGAGTGTTTATGTCTGTGAGTGTGATTGTGAATCAGCCTGTGTGAGTTTCTGTGTGTATGTGTTGTGAGAGTTTGTGTTTGGTGGTGTGTTTTTGAGTCAGTGTGTGAGTATATATGCGGGTACTTGTGAATGAGTGTGGGAGTGTGTATGACGGTGTGTAGGCGAGAATGTGTGAGAGTATGCGAGGCTGAAGGTGTGAGTGAGTGTGTGAATGTGTGTACATGTGTTTGTTGGTAGGTGTTTGTCTGACTGATTTTGTGTATGTGTTTCTGTGAGTGAGAGGGTGAAAGTTGTAGCTGTGTACATGTGTGTGAGTGTGTGAGTTGTGTGTAAGTGTGTGAGTGTTTCTGTAGCTGAGGGTTTAATTGTAATTGAATGATTCTGTCAGTGTGTGTGTGAATGAGTGTGTTTGCTTGTTTGTGGGTGTGAGCCTGTGTATTTGAATTTGTGTATGATTGTGTATTTTTGTGTCTCTGTGTGAGAGAGTTTGCATGTGTATGGGCATATGTGTGTAAGTATGTTTATCTGTGTGTTGTGTGTGAGTGTGTGTTAGAATGTGCAGGTGTGTGTGAGTGAGTGTAAGTGTGTTTGGGTCAGAGTGTGAGTGGGTGTTCGGTGCAGGTGTGTGAGTGTGTGTCTGTTTGTGAGTGTGCTGAGATTATTTTTGTGAGTATAACAGTGAGTCTGTGTCTTCGTTTCTGTTAGTTGAGTGTATTCAGGTGTGTTTGGTATGCCTGTGTGGATGGACATGTTTGTGTGTGTGTGAGGGTGAGAGTGTCAGTGTTTTTTTGTGTGTGTGATCATGTGTGAGTGAGAGCTGGCATCTGTGTATGTGTGTTTTAGTTTCTGGTTGTGTAGGATTGTGAGTGTGACTTTGTGTGTGTGTTTGTGTGTGAGTCTATTTTTGAGTGTGAGTGTGAAGATGGGAGTGCATTTGTGAGTCCATGTGTATTTGAAAGGCATTTTCTTCTTTGTGTGTGTGAGAGTAGGAGTGAATGTGATTGTGGGTGACAGTGTGGGTGTTGTTGAGTACAGGTGTGTGAGTATGTGCAGGTGTGTGTGATTGAGTGTGTTTGGATTTGCAAGTGAATGCGCATTTGGGTGCAGGTGTGGGAATGAGTGTGTTGGGTTTGAGTGTGTGTGGGCATGTGGTTGCAGTTGTGAGAGTGAGTGTGTGAGAGTGTATTAGGATGTTCAGGGATGTGAGTTTTGTACTGGGGTTATGTGGATGAGGAAGAGATGAGTGAGTGTGTATTTGTATGTTCATGTGTAGGCTTCTGGGTATTCACTTGGGTGTGAGAACAGATGTGTACATTTGTATTTGTGAGGGTGTTCTTGGGTGAGTGTGTGAATGTGAAAGTAGGGGCATGTGTGTGTGTTGTGTGTTCACATGTGTGTTAAACTTCGTGTATATCTATGTGTGTTTGAGTGTTCGTGTGTATGAGAGAATGTGTGTTTGGGCATGTGTCTGTGTGCATGTGGAGGTGTGTGCAATTGTGAGTGTGTGAGTGAGTGTGTGCATGCGGGTGTGTGTTTCTGTAGGACTGAATGTATGAGTGTGCACCTAGGTGAGTGTTTATGTCTGTGAGTGTGATTGTGAATCAGACTGTGTGAGTTTCTGTGTGTATGTGTTGTGAGAGTTTGTGTTTGGTGGTGTGTTTTTGAGTCAGTGTGTGAGTATATATGTGGGTACTTGTGAATGAGTGTGGGAGTGTGTATGACGGTGTGTAGCGAGAATGTGTGAGAGTATGCGAGGCTGAAGGTGTGAGTGAGTGTGTGAATGTGTGTACATGTGTTTGTTGGTAGGTGTTTGTTTGTCTGACTGATTTTGTGTGTGTGTTTCTGTGAGTGAGAGGGTGAAAGTTGTAGCTGTGTACATGTGTGTGAGTGTGTGAGTTGTGTGTAAGTGTGTGAGTGTTTCTGTAGCTGAGGGTTTAATTGTAATTGAATGATTCTGTCAGTGTGTGTGTGAATGAGTGTGTTTGCTTGTTTGTGGGTGTGAGCCTGTGTATTTGAATTTGTGTATGATTGTGTATTTTTGTGTCTCTGTGTGAGAGAGTTTGCATGTGTATGGGCATATGTGTGTAAGTATGTTTATCTGTGTGTTGTGTGTGAGTGTGTGTTAGAATGTGCAAGTGTGTGTGAGTGAGTGTAAGTGTGTTTGGGTCAGAGTGTGAGTGGGTCTTCGGTGCAGGTGTGTGAGTGTGTGTCTGTTTGTGAGTGTGCTGAGATTATTTTTGTGAGTATAACAGTGAGTCTGTGTCTTCGTTTCTGTTAGTTGAGTGTATTCAGGTGTGTTTGGTATGCCTGTGTGGATGGACATGTTTGTGTGTGTGTGAGGGTGAGAGTGTCAGTGTTTTTTTGTGTGTGTGATCATGTGTGAGTGAGAGCTGGCATCTGTGTATGTGTGTTTTAGTTTCTGGTTGTGTAGGATTGTGAGTGTGACTTTGTGTGTGTGTTTGTGTGTGAGTCTATTTTTGAGTGTGAGTGTGAAGATGGGAGTGCATTTGTGAGTCCATGTGTATTTGAAAGGCATTTTCTTCTTTGTGTGTGTGAGAGTAGGAGTGAATGTGATTGTGGGTGACAGTGTGGGTGTTGTTGAGTACAGGTGTGTGAGTATGTGCAGGTGTGTGTGATTGAGTGTGTTTGGATTTGCAAGTGAATGCGCATTTGGGTGCAGGTGTGGGAATGAGTGTGTTGGGTTTGAGTGTGTGTGGGCATGTGGTTGCAGTTGTGAGAGTGAGTGTGTGAGAGTGTATTAGGATGTTCAGGGATGTGAGTTTTGTACTGGGGTTATGTGGATGAGGAAGAGATGAGTGAGTGTGTATTTGTATGTTCATGTGTAGGCTTCTGGGTATTCACTTGGGTGTGAGAACACATGTGTACATTTGTATTTGTGAGGGTGTTCTTGGGTGAGTGTGTGAATGTGAAAGTAGGGGCATGTGTGTGTGTTGTGTGTTCACATGTGTGTTAAACTTCGTATATATCTATGTGTGTTTGAGTGTTCGTGTGTATGAGAGAATGTGTGTTTGGGCATGTGTCTGTGTGCATGTGGAGGTGTGTGCAATTGTGAGTGTGTGAGTGAGTGTGTGCATGCGGGTGTGTGTTTCTGTAGGACTGAATGTATGAGTGTGCACCTAGGTGAGTGTTTATGTCTGTGAGTGTGATTGTGAATCAGCCTGTGTGAGTTTCTGTGTGTATGTGTTGTGAGAGTTTGTGTTTGGTGGTGTGTTTTTGAGTCAGTGTGTGAGTATATATGCGGGTACTTGTGAATGAGTGTGGGAGTGTGTATGACGGTGTGTAGGCGAGAATGTGTGAGAGTATGCGAGGCTGAAGGTGTGAGTGAGTGTGTGAATGTGTGTACATGTGTTTGTTGGTAGGTGTTTGTCTGACTGATTTTGTGTATGTGTTTCTGTGAGTGAGAGGGTGAAAGTTGTAGCTGTGTACATGTGTGTGAGTGTGTGAGTTGTGTGTAAGTGTGTGAGTGTTTCTGTAGCTGAGGGTTTAATTGTAATTGAATGATTCTGTCAGTGTGTGTGTGAATGAGTGTGTTTGCTTGTTTGTGGGTGTGAGCCTGTGTATTTGAATTTGTGTATGATTGTGTATTTTGGTGTCTCTGTGTGAGAGAGTTTGCATGTGTATGGGCATATGTGTGTAAGTATGTTTATCTGTGTGTTGTGTGTGAGTGTGTGTTAGAATGTGCAGGTGTGTGTGAGTGAGTGTAAGTGTGTTTGGGTCAGAGTGTGAGTGGGTGTTCGGTGCAGGTGTGTGAGTGTGTGTCTGTTTGTGAGTGTGCTGAGATTATTTTTGTGAGTATAACAGTGAGTCTGTGTCTTCGTTTCTGTTAGTTGAGTGTATTCAGGTGTGTTTGGTATGCCTGTGTGGATGGACATGTTTGTGTGTGTGTGAGGGTGAGAGTGTCAGTGTTTTTTTGTGTGTGTGATCATGTGTGAGTGAGAGCTGGCATCTGTGTATGTGTGTTTTAGTTTCTGGTTGTGTAGGATTGTGAGTGTGACTTTGTGTGTGTGTTTGTGTGTGAGTCTATTTTTGAGTGTGAGTGTGAAGATGGGAGTGCATTTGTGAGTCCATGTGTATTTGAAAGGCATTTTCTTCTTTGTGTGTGTGAGAGTAGGAGTGAATGTGATTGTGGGTGACAGTGTGGGTGTTGTTGAGTACAGGTGTGTGAGTATGTGCAGGTGTGTGTGATTGAGTGTGTTTGGATTTGCAAGTGAATGCGCATTTGGGTGCAGGTGTGGGAATGAGTGTGTTGGGTTTGAGTGTGTGTGGGCATGTGGTTGCAGTTGTGAGAGTGAGTGTGTGAGAGTGTATTAGGATGTTCAGGGATGTGAGTTTTGTACTGGGGTTATGTGGATGAGGAAGAGATGAGTGAGTGTGTATTTGTATGTTCATGTGTAGGCTTCTGGGTATTCACTTGGGTGTGAGAACAGATGTGTACATTTGTATTTGTGAGGGTGTTCTTGGGTGAGTGTGTGAATGTGAAAGTAGGGGCATGTGTGTGTGTTGTGTGTTCACATGTGTGTTAAACTTCGTGTATATCTATGTGTGTTTGAGTGTTCGTGTGTATGAGAGAATGTGTGTTTGGGCATGTGTCTGTGTGCATGTGGAGGTGTGTGCAATTGTGAGTGTGTGAGTGAGTGTGTGCATGCGGGTGTGTGTTTCTGTAGGACTGAATGTATGAGTGTGCACCTAGGTGAGTGTTTATGTCTGTGAGTGTGATTGTGAATCAGACTGTGTGAGTTTCTGTGTGTATGTGTTGTGAGAGTTTGTGTTTGGTGGTGTGTTTTTGAGTCAGTGTGTGAGTATATATGTGGGTACTTGTGAATGAGTGTGGGAGTGTGTATGACGGTGTGTAGCGAGAATGTGTGAGAGTATGCGAGGCTGAAGGTGTGAGTGAGTGTGTGAATGTGTGTACATGTGTTTGTTGGTAGGTGTTTGTTTGTCTGACTGATTTTGTGTGTGTGTTTCTGTGAGTGAGAGGGTGAAAGTTGTAGCTGTGTACATGTGTGTGAGTGTGTGAGTTGTGTGTAAGTGTGTGAGTGTTTCTGTAGCTGAGGGTTTAATTGTAATTGAATGATTCTGTCAGTGTGTGTGTGAATGAGTGTGTTTGCTTGTTTGTGGGTGTGAGCCTGTGTATTTGAATTTGTGTATGATTGTGTATTTTTGTGTCTCTGTGTGAGAGAGTTTGCATGTGTATGGGCATATGTGTGTAAGTATGTTTATCTGTGTGTTGTGTGTGAGTGTGTGTTAGAATGTGCAAGTGTGTGTGAGTGAGTGTAAGTGTGTTTGGGTCAGAGTGTGAGTGGGTGTTCGGTGCAGGTGTGTGAGTGTGTGTCTGTTTGTGAGTGTGCTGAGATTATTTTTGTGAGTATAACAGTGAGTCTGTGTCTTCGTTTCTGTTAGTTGAGTGTATTCAGGTGTGTTTGGTATGCCTGTGTGGATGGACATGTTTGTGTGTGTGTGAGGGTGAGAGTGTCAGTGTTTTTTTGTGTGTGTGATCATGTGTGAGTGAGAGCTGGCATCTGTGTATGTGTGTTTTAGTTTCTGGTTGTGTAGGATTGTGAGTGTGACTTTGTGTGTGTGTTTGTGTGTGAGTCTATTTTTGAGTGTGAGTGTGAAGATGGGAGTGCATTTGTGAGTCCATGTGTATTTGAAAGGCATTTTCTTCTTTGTGTGTGTGAGAGTAGGAGTGAATGTGATTGTGGGTGACAGTGTGGGTGTTGTTGAGTACAGGTGTGTGAGTATGTGCAGGTGTGTGTGACTGAGTGTGTTTGGATTTGCAAGTGAATGCGCATTTGGGTGCAGGTGTGGGAATGAGTGTGTTGGGTTTGAGTGTGTGTGGGCATGTGGTTGCAGTTGTGAGAGTGAGTGTGTGAGAGTGTATTAGGATGTTCAGGGATGTGAGTTTTGTACTGGGGTTATGTGGATGAGGAAGAGATGAGTGAGTGTGTATTTGTATGTTCATGTGTAGGCTTCTGGGTATTCACTTGGGTGTGAGAACACATGTGTACATTTGTATTTGTGAGGGTGTTCTTGGGTGAGTGTGTGAATGTGAAAGTAGGGGCATGTGTGTGTGTTGTGTGTTCACATGTGTGTTAAACTTCGTATATATCTATGTGTGTTTGAGTGTTCGTGTGTATGAGAGAATGTGTGTTTGGGCATGTGTCTGTGTGCATGTGGAGGTGTGTGCAATTGTGAGTGTGTGAGTGAGTGTGTGCATGCGGGTGTGTGTTTCTGTAGGACTGAATGTATGAGTGTGCACCTAGGTGAGTGTTTATGTCTGTGAGTGTGATTGTGAATCAGCCTGTGTGAGTTTCTGTGTGTATGTGTTGTGAGAGTTTGTGTTTGGTGGTGTGTTTTTGAGTCAGTGTGTGAGTATATATGCGGGTACTTGTGAATGAGTGTGGGAGTGTGTATGACGGTGTGTAGGCGAGAATGTGTGAGAGTATGCGAGGCTGAAGGTGTGAGTGAGTGTGTGAATGTGTGTACATGTGTTTGTTGGTAGGTGTTTGTCTGACTGATTTTGTGTATGTGTTTCTGTGAGTGAGAGGGTGAAAGTTGTAGCTGTGTACATGTGTGTGAGTGTGTGAGTTGTGTGTAAGTGTGTGAGTGTTTCTGTAGCTGAGGGTTTAATTGTAATTGAATGATTCTGTCAGTGTGTGTGTGAATGAGTGTGTTTGCTTGTTTGTGGGTGTGAGCCTGTGTATTTGAATTTGTGTATGATTGTGTATTTTGGTGTCTCTGTGTGAGAGAGTTTGCATGTGTATGGGCATATGTGTGTAAGTATGTTTATCTGTGTGTTGTGTGTGAGTGTGTGTTAGAATGTGCAGGTGTGTGTGAGTGAGTGTAAGTGTGTTTGGGTCAGAGTGTGAGTGGGTGTTCGGTGCAGGTGTGTGAGTGTGTGTCTGTTTGTGAGTGTGCTGAGATTATTTTTGTGAGTATAACAGTGAGTCTGTGTCTTCGTTTCTGTTAGTTGAGTGTATTCAGGTGTGTTTGGTATGCCTGTGTGGATGGACATGTTTGTGTGTGTGTGAGGGTGAGAGTGTCAGTGTTTTTTTGTGTGTGTGATCATGTGTGAGTGAGAGCTGGCATCTGTGTATGTGTGTTTTAGTTTCTGGTTGTGTAGGATTGTGAGTGTGACTTTGTGTGTGTGTTTGTGTGTGAGTCTATTTTTGAGTGTGAGTGTGAAGATGGGAGTGCATTTGTGAGTCCATGTGTATTTGAAAGGCATTTTCTTCTTTGTGTGTGTGAGAGTAGGAGTGAATGTGATTGTGGGTGACAGTGTGGGTGTTGTTGAGTACAGGTGTGTGAGTATGTGCAGGTGTGTGTGATTGAGTGTGTTTGGATTTGCAAGTGAATGCGCATTTGGGTGCAGGTGTGGGAATGAGTGTGTTGGGTTTGAGTGTGTGTGGGCATGTGGTTGCAGTTGTGAGAGTGAGTGTGTGAGAGTGTATTAGGATGTTCAGGGATGTGAGTTTTGTACTGGGGTTATGTGGATGAGGAAGAGATGAGTGAGTGTGTATTTGTATGTTCATGTGTAGGCTTCTGGGTATTCACTTGGGTGTGAGAACACATGTGTACATTTGTATTTGTGAGGGTGTTCTTGGGTGAGTGTGTGAATGTGAAAGTAGGGGCATGTGTGTGTGTTGTGTGTTCACATGTGTGTTAAACTTCGTGTATATCTATGTGTGTTTGAGTGTTCGTGTGTATGAGAGAATGTGTGTTTGGGCATGTGTCTGTGTGCATGTGGAGGTGTGTGCAATTGTGAGTGTGTGAGTGAGTGTGTGCATGCGGGTGTGTGTTTCTGTAGGACTGAATGTATGAGTGTGCACCTAGGTGAGTGTTTATGTCTGTGAGTGTGATTGTGAATCAGCCTGTGTGAGTTTCTGTGTGTATGTGTTGTGAGAGTTTGTGTTTGGTGGTGTGTTTTTGAGTCAGTGTGTGAGTATATATGTGGGTACTTGTGAATGAGTGTGGGAGTGTGTATGACGGTGTGTAGGCGAGAATGTGTGAGAGTATGCGAGGCTGAAGGTGTGAGTGAGTGTGTGAATGTGTGTACATGTGTTTGTTGGTAGGTGTTTGTCTGACTGATTTTGTGTATGTGTTTCTGTAAGTGAGAGGGTGAAAGTTGTAGCTGTGTACATGTGTGTGAGTGTGTGAGTTGTGTGTAAGTGTGTGAGTGTTTCTGTAGCTGAGGGTTTAATTGTAATTGAATGATTCTGTCAGTGTGTGTGTGAATGAGTGTGTTTGCTTGTTTGTGGGTGTGAGCCTGTGTATTTGAATTTGTGTATGATTGTGTATTTTGGTGTCTCTGTGTGAGAGAGTTTGCATGTGTATGGGCATATGTGTGTAAGTATGTTTATCTGTGTGTTGTGTGTGAGTGTGTGTTAGAATGTGCAGGTGTGTGTGAGTGAGTGTAAGTGTGTTTGGGTCAGAGTGTGAGTGGGTGTTCGGTGCAGGTGTGTGAGTGTGTGTCTGTTTGTGAGTGTGCTGAGATTATTTTTGTGAGTATAACAGTGAGTCTGTGTCTTCGTTTCTGTTAGTTGAGTGTATTCAGGTGTGTTTGGTATGCCTGTGTGGATGGACATGTTTGTGTGTGTGTGAGGGTGAGAGTGTCAGTGTTTTTTTGTGTGTGTGATCATGTGTGAGTGAGAGCTGGCATCTGTGTATGTGTGTTTTAGTTTCTGGTTGTGTAGGATTGTGAGTGTGACTTTGTGTGTGTGTTTGTGTGTGAGTCTATTTTTGAGTGTGAGTGTGAAGATGGGAGTGCATTTGTGAGTCCATGTGTATTTGAAAGGCATTTTCTTCTTTGTGTGTGTGAGAGTAGGAGTGAATGTGATTGTGGGTGACAGTGTGGGTGTTGTTGAGTACAGGTGTGTGAGTATGTGCAGGTGTGTGTGATTGAGTGTGTTTGGATTTGCAAGTGAATGCGCATTTGGGTGCAGGTGTGGGAATGAGTGTGTTGGGTTTGAGTGTGTGTGGGCATGTGGTTGCAGTTGTGAGAGTGAGTGTGTGAGAGTGTATTAGGATGTTCAGGGATGTGAGTTTTGTACTGGGGTTATGTGGATGAGGAAGAGATGAGTGAGTGTGTATTTGTATGTTCATGTGTAGGCTTCTGGGTATTCACTTGGGTGTGAGAACACATGTGTACATTTGTATTTGTGAGGGTGTTCTTGGGTGAGTGTGTGAATGTGAAAGTAGGGGCATGTGTGTGTGATGTGTGTTCACATGTGTGTTAAACTTCGTGTATATCTATGTGTGTTGGAGTGTTCGTGTGTATGAGAGAATGTGTGTTTGGGCATGTGTCTGTGTGCATGTGGAGGTGTGTGCAATTGTGAGTGTGTGAGTGAGTGTGTGCATGCGGGTGTGTGTTTCTGTAGGACTGAATGTATGAGTGTGCACCTAGGTGAGTGTTTATGTCTGTGAGTGTGATTGTGAATCAGCCTGTGTGAGTTTCTGTGTGTATGTGTTGTGAGAGTTTGTGTTTGGTGGTGTGTTTTTGAGTCAGTGTGTGAGTATATATGTGGGTACTTGTGAATGAGTGTGGGAGTGTGTATGACGGTGTGTAGGCGAGAATGTGTGAGAGTATGCGAGGCTGAAGGTGTGAGTGAGTGTGTGAATGTGTGTACATGTGTTTGTTGGTAGGTGTTTGTCTGACTGATTTTGTGTATGTGTTTCTGTAAGTGAGAGGGTGAAAGTTGTAGCTGTGTACATGTGTGTGAGTGTGTGAGTTGTGTGTAAGTGTGTGAGTGTTTCTGTAGCTGAGGGTTTAATTGTAATTGAATGATTCTGTCAGTGTGTGTGTGAATGAGTGTGTTTGCTTGTTTGTGGGTGTGAGCCTGTGTATTTGAATTTGTGTATGATTGTGTATTTTGGTGTCTCTGTGTGAGAGAGTTTGCATGTGTATGGGCATATGTGTGTAAGTATGTTTATCTGTGTGTTGTGTGTGAGTGTGTGTTAGAATGTGCAGGTGTGTGTGAGTGAGTGTAAGTGTGTTTGGGTCAGAGTGTGAGTGGGTGTTCGGTGCAGGTGTGTGAGTGTGTGTCTGTTTGTGAGTGTGCTGAGATTATTTTTGTGAGTATAACAGTGAGTCTGTGTCTTCGTTTCTGTTAGTTGAGTGTATTCAGGTGTGTTTGGTATGCCTGTGTGGATGGACATGTTTGTGTGTGTGTGAGGGTGAGAGTGTCAGTGTTTTTTTGTGTGTGTGATCATGTGTGAGTGAGAGCTGGCATCTGTGTATGTGTGTTTTAGTTTCTGGTTGTGTAGGATTGTGAGTGTGACTTTGTGTGTGTGTTTGTGTGTGAGTCTATTTTTGAGTGTGAGTGTGAAGATGGGAGTGCATTTGTGAGTCCATGTGTATTTGAAAGGCATTTTCTTCTTTGTGTGTGTGAGAGTAGGAGTGAATGTGATTGTGGGTGACAGTGTGGGTGTTGTTGAGTACAGGTGTGTGAGTATGTGCAGGTGTGTGTGATTGAGTGTGTTTGGATTTGCAAGTGAATGCGCATTTGGGTGCAGGTGTGGGAATGAGTGTGTTGGGTTTGAGTGTGTGTGGGCATGTGGTTGCAGTTGTGAGAGTGAGTGTGTGAGAGTGTATTAGGATGTTCAGGGATGTGAGTTTTGTACTGGGGTTATGTGGATGAGGAAGAGATGAGTGAGTGTGTATTTGTATGTTCATGTGTAGGCTTCTGGGTATTCACTTGGGTGTGAGAACACATGTGTACATTTGTATTTGTGAGGGTGTTCTTGGGTGAGTGTGTGAATGTGAAAGTAGGGGCATGTGTGTGTGTTGTGTGTTCACATGTGTGTTAAACTTCGTATATATCTATGTGTGTTTGAGTGTTCGTGTGTATGAGAGAATGTGTGTTTGGGCATGTGTCTGTGTGCATGTGGAGGTGTGTGCAATTGTGAGTGTGTGAGTGAGTGTGTGCATGCGGGTGTGTGTTTCTGTAGGACTGAATGTATGAGTGTGCACCTAGGTGAGTGTTTATGTCTGTGAGTGTGATTGTGAATCAGCCTGTGTGAGTTTCTGTGTGTATGTGTTGTGAGAGTTTGTGTTTGGTGGTGTGTTTTTGAGTCAGTGTGTGAGTATATATGCGGGTACTTGTGAATGAGTGTGGGAGTGTGTATGACGGTGTGTAGGCGAGAATGTGTGAGAGTATGCGAGGCTGAAGGTGTGAGTGAGTGTGTGAATGTGTGTACATGTGTTTGTTGGTAGGTGTTTGTCTGACTGATTTTGTGTATGTGTTTCTGTGAGTGAGAGGGTGAAAGTTGTAGCTGTGTACATGTGTGTGAGTGTGTGAGTTGTGTGTAAGTGTGTGAGTGTTTCTGTAGCTGAGGGTTTAATTGTAATTGAATGATTCTGTCAGTGTGTGTGTGAATGAGTGTGTTTGCTTGTTTGTGGGTGTGAGCCTGTGTATTTGAATTTGTGTATGATTGTGTATTTTTGTGTCTCTGTGTGAGAGAGTTTGCATGTGTATGGGCATATGTGTGTAAGTATGTTTATCTGTGTGTTGTGTGTGAGTGTGTGTTAGAATGTGCAAGTGTGTGTGAGTGAGTGTAAGTGTGTTTGGGTCAGAGTGTGAGTGGGTCTTCGGTGCAGGTGTGTGAGTGTGTGTCTGTTTGTGAGTGTGCTGAGATTATTTTTGTGAGTATAACAGTGAGTCTGTGTCTTCGTTTCTGTTAGTTGAGTGTATTCAGGTGTGTTTGGTATGCCTGTGTGGATGGACATGTTTGTGTGTGTGTGAGGGTGAGAGTGTCAGTGTTTTTTTGTGTGTGTGATCATGTGTGAGTGAGAGCTGGCATCTGTGTATGTGTGTTTTAGTTTCTGGTTGTGTAGGATTGTGAGTGTGACTTTGTGTGTGTGTTTGTGTGTGAGTCTATTTTTGAGTGTGAGTGTGAAGATGGGAGTGCATTTGTGAGTCCATGTGTATTTGAAAGGCATTTTCTTCTTTGTGTGTGTGAGAGTAGGAGTGAATGTGATTGTGGGTGACAGTGTGGGTGTTGTTGAGTACAGGTGTGTGAGTATGTGCAGGTGTGTGTGATTGAGTGTGTTTGGATTTGCAAGTGAATGCGCATTTGGGTGCAGGTGTGGGAATGAGTGTGTTGGGTTTGAGTGTGTGTGGGCATGTGGTTGCAGTTGTGAGAGTGAGTGTGTGAGAGTGTATTAGGATGTTCAGGGATGTGAGTTTTGTACTGGGGTTATGTGGATGAGGAAGAGATGAGTGAGTGTGTATTTGTATGTTCATGTGTAGGCTTCTGGGTATTCACTTGGGTGTGAGAACACATGTGTACATTTGTATTTGTGAGGGTGTTCTTGGGTGAGTGTGTGAATGTGAAAGTAGGGGCATGTGTGTGTGTTGTGTGTTCACATGTGTGTTAAACTTCGTATATATCTATGTGTGTTTGAGTGTTCGTGTGTATGAGAGAATGTGTGTTTGGGCATGTGTCTGTGTGCATGTGGAGGTGTGTGCAATTGTGAGTGTGTGAGTGAGTGTGTGCATGCGGGTGTGTGTTTCTGTAGGACTGAATGTATGAGTGTGCACCTAGGTGAGTGTTTATGTCTGTGAGTGTGATTGTGAATCAGCCTGTGTGAGTTTCTGTGTGTATGTGTTGTGAGAGTTTGTGTTTGGTGGTGTGTTTTTGAGTCAGTGTGTGAGTATATATGCGGGTACTTGTGAATGAGTGTGGGAGTGTGTATGACGGTGTGTAGGCGAGAATGTGTGAGAGTATGCGAGGCTGAAGGTGTGAGTGAGTGTGTGAATGTGTGTACATGTGTTTGTTGGTAGGTGTTTGTCTGACTGATTTTGTGTATGTGTTTCTGTGAGTGAGAGGGTGAAAGTTGTAGCTGTGTACATGTGTGTGAGTGTGTGAGTTGTGTGTAAGTGTGTGAGTGTTTCTGTAGCTGAGGGTTTAATTGTAATTGAATGATTCTGTCAGTGTGTGTGTGAATGAGTGTGTTTGCTTGTTTGTGGGTGTGAGCCTGTGTATTTGAATTTGTGTATGATTGTGTATTTTGGTGTCTCTGTGTGAGAGAGTTTGCATGTGTATGGGCATATGTGTGTAAGTATGTTTATCTGTGTGTTGTGTGTGAGTGTGTGTTAGAATGTGCAGGTGTGTGTGAGTGAGTGTAAGTGTGTTTGGGTCAGAGTGTGAGTGGGTGTTCGGTGCAGGTGTGTGAGTGTGTGTCTGTTTGTGAGTGTGCTGAGATTATTTTTGTGAGTATAACAGTGAGTCTGTGTCTTCGTTTCTGTTAGTTGAGTGTATTCAGGTGTGTTTGGTATGCCTGTGTGGATGGACATGTTTGTGTGTGTGTGAGGGTGAGAGTGTCAGTGTTTTTTTGTGTGTGTGATCATGTGTGAGTGAGAGCTGGCATCTGTGTATGTGTGTTTTAGTTTCTGGTTGTGTAGGATTGTGAGTGTGACTTTGTGTGTGTGTTTGTGTGTGAGTCTATTTTTGAGTGTGAGTGTGAAGATGGGAGTGCATTTGTGAGTCCATGTGTATTTGAAAGGCATTTTCTTCTTTGTGTGTGTGAGAGTAGGAGTGAATGTGATTGTGGGTGACAGTGTGGGTGTTGTTGAGTACAGGTGTGTGAGTATGTGCAGGTGTGTGTGATTGAGTGTGTTTGGATTTGCAAGTGAATGCGCATTTGGGTGCAGGTGTGGGAATGAGTGTGTTGGGTTTGAGTGTGTGTGGGCATGTGGTTGCAGTTGTGAGAGTGAGTGTGTGAGAGTGTATTAGGATGTTCAGGGATGTGAGTTTTGTACTGGGGTTATGTGGATGAGGAAGAGATGAGTGAGTGTGTATTTGTATGTTCATGTGTAGGCTTCTGGGTATTCACTTGGGTGTGAGAACAGATGTGTACATTTGTATTTGTGAGGGTGTTCTTGGGTGAGTGTGTGAATGTGAAAGTAGGGGCATGTGTGTGTGTTGTGTGTTCACATGTGTGTTAAACTTCGTGTATATCTATGTGTGTTTGAGTGTTCGTGTGTATGAGAGAATGTGTGTTTGGGCATGTGTCTGTGTGCATGTGGAGGTGTGTGCAATTGTGAGTGTGTGAGTGAGTGTGTGCATGCGGGTGTGTGTTTCTGTAGGACTGAATGTATGAGTGTGCACCTAGGTGAGTGTTTATGTCTGTGAGTGTGATTGTGAATCAGACTGTGTGAGTTTCTGTGTGTATGTGTTGTGAGAGTTTGTGTTTGGTGGTGTGTTTTTGAGTCAGTGTGTGAGTATATATGTGGGTACTTGTGAATGAGTGTGGGAGTGTGTATGACGGTGTGTAGCGAGAATGTGTGAGAGTATGCGAGGCTGAAGGTGTGAGTGAGTGTGTGAATGTGTGTACATGTGTTTGTTGGTAGGTGTTTGTTTGTCTGACTGATTTTGTGTGTGTGTTTCTGTGAGTGAGAGGGTGAAAGTTGTAGCTGTGTACATGTGTGTGAGTGTGTGAGTTGTGTGTAAGTGTGTGAGTGTTTCTGTAGCTGAGGGTTTAATTGTAATTGAATGATTCTGTCAGTGTGTGTGTGAATGAGTGTGTTTGCTTGTTTGTGGGTGTGAGCCTGTGTATTTGAATTTGTGTATGATTGTGTATTTTTGTGTCTCTGTGTGAGAGAGTTTGCATGTGTATGGGCATATGTGTGTAAGTATGTTTATCTGTGTGTTGTGTGTGAGTGTGTGTTAGAATGTGCAAGTGTGTGTGAGTGAGTGTAAGTGTGTTTGGGTCAGAGTGTGAGTGGGTGTTCGGTGCAGGTGTGTGAGTGTGTGTCTGTTTGTGAGTGTGCTGAGATTATTTTTGTGAGTATAACAGTGAGTCTGTGTCTTCGTTTCTGTTAGTTGAGTGTATTCAGGTGTGTTTGGTATGCCTGTGTGGATGGACATGTTTGTGTGTGTGTGAGGGTGAGAGTGTCAGTGTTTTTTTGTGTGTGTGATCATGTGTGAGTGAGAGCTGGCATCTGTGTATGTGTGTTTTAGTTTCTGGTTGTGTAGGATTGTGAGTGTGACTTTGTGTGTGTGTTTGTGTGTGAGTCTATTTTTGAGTGTGAGTGTGAAGATGGGAGTGCATTTGTGAGTCCATGTGTATTTGAAAGGCATTTTCTTCTTTGTGTGTGTGAGAGTAGGAGTGAATGTGATTGTGGGTGACAGTGTGGGTGTTGTTGAGTACAGGTGTGTGAGTATGTGCAGGTGTGTGTGATTGAGTGTGTTTGGATTTGCAAGTGAATGCGCATTTGGGTGCAGGTGTGGGAATGAGTGTGTTGGGTTTGAGTGTGTGTGGGCATGTGGTTGCAGTTGTGAGAGTGAGTGTGTGAGAGTGTATTAGGATGTTCAGGGATGTGAGTTTTGTACTGGGGTTATGTGGATGAGGAAGAGATGAGTGAGTGTGTATTTGTATGTTCATGTGTAGGCTTCTGGGTATTCACTTGGGTGTGAGAACACATGTGTACATTTGTATTTGTGAGGGTGTTCTTGGGTGAGTGTGTGAATGTGAAAGTAGGGGCATGTGTGTGTGTTGTGTGTTCACATGTGTGTTAAACTTCGTATATATCTATGTGTGTTTGAGTGTTCGTGTGTATGAGAGAATGTGTGTTTGGGCATGTGTCTGTGTGCATGTGGAGGTGTGTGCAATTGTGAGTGTGTGAGTGAGTGTGTGCATGCGGGTGTGTGTTTCTGTAGGACTGAATGTATGAGTGTGCACCTAGGTGAGTGTTTATGTCTGTGAGTGTGATTGTGAATCAGCCTGTGTGAGTTTCTGTGTGTATGTGTTGTGAGAGTTTGTGTTTGGTGGTGTGTTTTTGAGTCAGTGTGTGAGTATATATGCGGGTACTTGTGAATGAGTGTGGGAGTGTGTATGACGGTGTGTAGGCGAGAATGTGTGAGAGTATGCGAGGCTGAAGGTGTGAGTGAGTGTGTGAATGTGTGTACATGTGTTTGTTGGTAGGTGTTTGTCTGACTGATTTTGTGTATGTGTTTCTGTGAGTGAGAGGGTGAAAGTTGTAGCTGTGTACATGTGTGTGAGTGTGTGAGTTGTGTGTAAGTGTGTGAGTGTTTCTGTAGCTGAGGGTTTAATTGTAATTGAATGATTCTGTCAGTGTGTGTGTGAATGAGTGTGTTTGCTTGTTTGTGGGTGTGAGCCTGTGTATTTGAATTTGTGTATGATTGTGTATTTTGGTGTCTCTGTGTGAGAGAGTTTGCATGTGTATGGGCATATGTGTGTAAGTATGTTTATCTGTGTGTTGTGTGTGAGTGTGTGTTAGAATGTGCAGGTGTGTGTGAGTGAGTGTAAGTGTGTTTGGGTCAGAGTGTGAGTGGGTGTTCGGTGCAGGTGTGTGAGTGTGTGTCTGTTTGTGAGTGTGCTGAGATTATTTTTGTGAGTATAACAGTGAGTCTGTGTCTTCGTTTCTGTTAGTTGAGTGTATTCAGGTGTGTTTGGTATGCCTGTGTGGATGGACATGTTTGTGTGTGTGTGAGGGTGAGAGTGTCAGTGTTTTTTTGTGTGTGTGATCATGTGTGAGTGAGAGCTGGCATCTGTGTATGTGTGTTTTAGTTTCTGGTTGTGTAGGATTGTGAGTGTGACTTTGTGTGTGTGTTTGTGTGTGAGTCTATTTTTGAGTGTGAGTGTGAAGATGGGAGTGCATTTGTGAGTCCATGTGTATTTGAAAGGCATTTTCTTCTTTGTGTGTGTGAGAGTAGGAGTGAATGTGATTGTGGGTGACAGTGTGGGTGTTGTTGAGTACAGGTGTGTGAGTATGTGCAGGTGTGTGTGATTGAGTGTGTTTGGATTTGCAAGTGAATGCGCATTTGGGTGCAGGTGTGGGAATGAGTGTGTTGGGTTTGAGTGTGTGTGGGCATGTGGTTGCAGTTGTGAGAGTGAGTGTGTGAGAGTGTATTAGGATGTTCAGGGATGTGAGTTTTGTACTGGGGTTATGTGGATGAGGAAGAGATGAGTGAGTGTGTATTTGTATGTTCATGTGTAGGCTTCTGGGTATTCACTTGGGTGTGAGAACACATGTGTACATTTGTATTTGTGAGGGTGTTCTTGGGTGAGTGTGTGAATGTGAAAGTAGGGGCATGTGTGTGTGTTGTGTGTTCACATGTGTGTTAAACTTCGTGTATATCTATGTGTGTTTGAGTGTTCGTGTGTATGAGAGAATGTGTGTTTGGGCATGTGTCTGTGTGCATGTGGAGGTGTGTGCAATTGTGAGTGTGTGAGTGAGTGTGTGCATGCGGGTGTGTGTTTCTGTAGGACTGAATGTATGAGTGTGCACCTAGGTGAGTGTTTATGTCTGTGAGTGTGATTGTGAATCAGCCTGTGTGAGTTTCTGTGTGTATGTGTTGTGAGAGTTTGTGTTTGGTGGTGTGTTTTTGAGTCAGTGTGTGAGTATATATGTGGGTACTTGTGAATGAGTGTGGGAGTGTGTATGACGGTGTGTAGGCGAGAATGTGTGAGAGTATGCGAGGCTGAAGGTGTGAGTGAGTGTGTGAATGTGTGTACATGTGTTTGTTGGTAGGTGTTTGTCTGACTGATTTTGTGTATGTGTTTCTGTAAGTGAGAGGGTGAAAGTTGTAGCTGTGTACATGTGTGTGAGTGTGTGAGTTGTGTGTAAGTGTGTGAGTGTTTCTGTAGCTGAGGGTTTAATTGTAATTGAATGATTCTGTCAGTGTGTGTGTGAATGAGTGTGTTTGCTTGTTTGTGGGTGTGAGCCTGTGTATTTGAATTTGTGTATGATTGTGTATTTTGGTGTCTCTGTGTGAGAGAGTTTGCATGTGTATGGGCATATGTGTGTAAGTATGTTTATCTGTGTGTTGTGTGTGAGTGTGTGTTAGAATGTGCAGGTGTGTGTGAGTGAGTGTAAGTGTGTTTGGGTCAGAGTGTGAGTGGGTGTTCGGTGCAGGTGTGTGAGTGTGTGTCTGTTTGTGAGTGTGCTGAGATTATTTTTGTGAGTATAACAGTGAGTCTGTGTCTTCGTTTCTGTTAGTTGAGTGTATTCAGGTGTGTTTGGTATGCCTGTGTGGATGGACATGTTTGTGTGTGTGTGAGGGTGAGAGTGTCAGTGTTTTTTTGTGTGTGTGATCATGTGTGAGTGAGAGCTGGCATCTGTGTATGTGTGTTTTAGTTTCTGGTTGTGTAGGATTGTGAGTGTGACTTTGTGTGTGTGTTTGTGTGTGAGTCTATTTTTGAGTGTGAGTGTGAAGATGGGAGTGCATTTGTGAGTCCATGTGTATTTGAAAGGCATTTTCTTCTTTGTGTGTGTGAGAGTAGGAGTGAATGTGATTGTGGGTGACAGTGTGGGTGTTGTTGAGTACAGGTGTGTGAGTATGTGCAGGTGTGTGTGATTGAGTGTGTTTGGATTTGCAAGTGAATGCGCATTTGGGTGCAGGTGTGGGAATGAGTGTGTTGGGTTTGAGTGTGTGTGGGCATGTGGTTGCAGTTGTGAGAGTGAGTGTGTGAGAGTGTATTAGGATGTTCAGGGATGTGAGTTTTGTACTGGGGTTATGTGGATGAGGAAGAGATGAGTGAGTGTGTATTTGTATGTTCATGTGTAGGCTTCTGGGTATTCACTTGGGTGTGAGAACACATGTGTACATTTGTATTTGTGAGGGTGTTCTTGGGTGAGTGTGTGAATGTGAAAGTAGGGGCATGTGTGTGTGTTGTGTGTTCACATGTGTGTTAAACTTCGTGTATATCTATGTGTGTTTGAGTGTTCGTGTGTATGAGAGAATGTGTGTTTGGGCATGTGTCTGTGTGCATGTGGAGGTGTGTGCAATTGTGAGTGTGTGAGTGAGTGTGTGCATGCGGGTGTGTGTTTCTGTAGGACTGAATGTATGAGTGTGCACCTAGGTGAGTGTTTATGTCTGTGAGTGTGATTGTGAATCAGCCTGTGTGAGTTTCTGTGTGTATGTGTTGTGAGAGTTTGTGTTTGGTGGTGTGTTTTTGAGTCAGTGTGTGAGTATATATGTGGGTACTTGTGAATGAGTGTGGGAGTGTGTATGACGGTGTGTAGGCGAGAATGTGTGAGAGTATGCGAGGCTGAAGGTGTGAGTGAGTGTGTGAATGTGTGTACATGTGTTTGTTGGTAGGTGTTTGTCTGACTGATTTTGTGTATGTGTTTCTGTAAGTGAGAGGGTGAAAGTTGTAGCTGTGTACATGTGTGTGAGTGTGTGAGTTGTGTGTAAGTGTGTGAGTGTTTCTGTAGCTGAGGGTTTAATTGTAATTGAATGATTCTGTCAGTGTGTGTGTGAATGAGTGTGTTTGCTTGTTTGTGGGTGTGAGCCTGTGTATTTGAATTTGTGTATGATTGTGTATTTTGGTGTCTCTGTGTGAGAGAGTTTGCATGTGTATGGGCATATGTGTGTAAGTATGTTTATCTGTGTGTTGTGTGTGAGTGTGTGTTAGAATGTGCAGGTGTGTGTGAGTGAGTGTAAGTGTGTTTGGGTCAGAGTGTGAGTGGGTGTTCGGTGCAGGTGTGTGAGTGTGTGTCTGTTTGTGAGTGTGCTGAGATTATTTTTGTGAGTATAACAGTGAGTCTGTGTCTTCGTTTCTGTTAGTTGAGTGTATTCAGGTGTGTTTGGTATGCCTGTGTGGATGGACATGTTTGTGTGTGTGTGAGGGTGAGAGTGTCAGTGTTTTTTTGTGTGTGTGATCATGTGTGAGTGAGAGCTGGCATCTGTGTATGTGTGTTTTAGTTTCTGGTTGTGTAGGATTGTGAGTGTGACTTTGTGTGTGTGTTTGTGTGTGAGTCTATTTTTGAGTGTGAGTGTGAAGATGGGAGTGCATTTGTGAGTCCATGTGTATTTGAAAGGCATTTTCTTCTTTGTGTGTGTGAGAGTAGGAGTGAATGTGATTGTGGGTGACAGTGTGGGTGTTGTTGAGTACAGGTGTGTGAGTATGTGCAGGTGTGTGTGATTGAGTGTGTTTGGATTTGCAAGTGAATGCGCATTTGGGTGCAGGTGTGGGAATGAGTGTGTTGGGTTTGAGTGTGTGTGGGCATGTGGTTGCAGTTGTGAGAGTGAGTGTGTGAGAGTGTATTAGGATGTTCAGGGATGTGAGTTTTGTACTGGGGTTATGTGGATGAGGAAGAGATGAGTGAGTGTGTATTTGTATGTTCATGTGTAGGCTTCTGGGTATTCACTTGGGTGTGAGAACACATGTGTACATTTGTATTTGTGAGGGTGTTCTTGGGTGAGTGTGTGAATGTGAAAGTAGGGGCATGTGTGTGTGATGTGTGTTCACATGTGTGTTAAACTTCGTGTATATCTATGTGTGTTGGAGTGTTCGTGTGTATGAGAGAATGTGTGTTTGGGCATGTGTCTGTGTGCATGTGGAGGTGTGTGCAATTGTGAGTGTGTGAGTGAGTGTGTGCATGCGGGTGTGTGTTTCTGTAGGACTGAATGTATGAGTGTGCACCTAGGTGAGTGTTTATGTCTGTGAGTGTGATTGTGAATCAGCCTGTGTGAGTTTCTGTGTGTATGTGTTGTGAGAGTTTGTGTTTGGTGGTGTGTTTTTGAGTCAGTGTGTGAGTATATATGTGGGTACTTGTGAATGAGTGTGGGAGTGTGTATGACGGTGTGTAGGCGAGAATGTGTGAGAGTATGCGAGGCTGAAGGTGTGAGTGAGTGTGTGAATGTGTGTACATGTGTTTGTTGGTAGGTGTTTGTCTGACTGATTTTGTGTATGTGTTTCTGTAAGTGAGAGGGTGAAAGTTGTAGCTGTGTACATGTGTGTGAGTGTGTGAGTTGTGTGTAAGTGTGTGAGTGTTTCTGTAGCTGAGGGTTTAATTGTAATTGAATGATTCTGTCAGTGTGTGTGTGAATGAGTGTGTTTGCTTGTTTGTGGGTGTGAGCCTGTGTATTTGAATTTGTGTATGATTGTGTATTTTGGTGTCTCTGTGTGAGAGAGTTTGCATGTGTATGGGCATATGTGTGTAAGTATGTTTATCTGTGTGTTGTGTGTGAGTGTGTGTTAGAATGTGCAGGTGTGTGTGAGTGAGTGTAAGTGTGTTTGGGTCAGAGTGTGAGTGGGTGTTCGGTGCAGGTGTGTGAGTGTGTGTCTGTTTGTGAGTGTGCTGAGATTATTTTTGTGAGTATAACAGTGAGTCTGTGTCTTCGTTTCTGTTAGTTGAGTGTATTCAGGTGTGTTTGGTATGCCTGTGTGGATGGACATGTTTGTGTGTGTGTGAGGGTGAGAGTGTCAGTGTTTTTTTGTGTGTGTGATCATGTGTGAGTGAGAGCTGGCATCTGTGTATGTGTGTTTTAGTTTCTGGTTGTGTAGGATTGTGAGTGTGACTTTGTGTGTGTGTTTGTGTGTGAGTCTATTTTTGAGTGTGAGTGTGAAGATGGGAGTGCATTTGTGAGTCCATGTGTATTTGAAAGGCATTTTCTTCTTTGTGTGTGTGAGAGTAGGAGTGAATGTGATTGTGGGTGACAGTGTGGGTGTTGTTGAGTACAGGTGTGTGAGTATGTGCAGGTGTGTGTGATTGAGTGTGTTTGGATTTGCAAGTGAATGCGCATTTGGGTGCAGGTGTGGGAATGAGTGTGTTGGGTTTGAGTGTGTGTGGGCATGTGGTTGCAGTTGTGAGAGTGAGTGTGTGAGAGTGTATTAGGATGTTCAGGGATGTGAGTTTTGTACTGGGGTTATGTGGATGAGGAAGAGATGAGTGAGTGTGTATTTGTATGTTCATGTGTAGGCTTCTGGGTATTCACTTGGGTGTGAGAACACATGTGTACATTTGTATTTGTGAGGGTGTTCTTGGGTGAGTGTGTGAATGTGAAAGTAGGGGCATGTGTGTGTGTTGTGTGTTCACATGTGTGTTAAACTTCGTGTATATCTATGTGTGTTTGAGTGTTCGTGTGTATGAGAGAATGTGTGTTTGGGCATGTGTCTGTGTGCATGTGGAGGTGTGTGCAATTGTGAGTGTGTGAGTGAGTGTGTGCATGCGGGTGTGTGTTTCTGTAGGACTGAATGTATGAGTGTGCACCTAGGTGAGTGTTTATGTCTGTGAGTGTGATTGTGAATCAGCCTGTGTGAGTTTCTGTGTGTATGTGTTGTGAGAGTTTGTGTTTGGTGGTGTGTTTTTGAGTCAGTGTGTGAGTATATATGTGGGTACTTGTGAATGAGTGTGGGAGTGTGTATGACGGTGTGTAGGCGAGAATGTGTGAGAGTATGCGAGGCTGAAGGTGTGAGTGAGTGTGTGAATGTGTGTACATGTGTTTGTTGGTAGGTGTTTGTCTGACTGATTTTGTGTATGTGTTTCTGTAAGTGAGAGGGTGAAAGTTGTAGCTGTGTACATGTGTGTGAGTGTGTGAGTTGTGTGTAAGTGTGTGAGTGTTTCTGTAGCTGAGGGTTTAATTGTAATTGAATGATTCTGTCAGTGTGTGTGTGAATGAGTGTGTTTGCTTGTTTGTGGGTGTGAGCCTGTGTATTTGAATTTGTGTATGATTGTGTATTTTGGTGTCTCTGTGTGAGAGAGTTTGCATGTGTATGGGCATATGTGTGTAAGTATGTTTATCTGTGTGTTGTGTGTGAGTGTGTGTTAGAATGTGCAGGTGTGTGTGAGTGAGTGTAAGTGTGTTTGGGTCAGAGTGTGAGTGGGTGTTCGGTGCAGGTGTGTGAGTGTGTGTCTGTTTGTGAGTGTGCTGAGATTATTTTTGTGAGTATAACAGTGAGTCTGTGTCTTCGTTTCTGTTAGTTGAGTGTATTCAGGTGTGTTTGGTATGCCTGTGTGGATGGACATGTTTGTGTGTGTGTGAGGGTGAGAGTGTCAGTGTTTTTTTGTGTGTGTGATCATGTGTGAGTGAGAGCTGGCATCTGTGTATGTGTGTTTTAGTTTCTGGTTGTGTAGGATTGTGAGTGTGACTTTGTGTGTGTGTTTGTGTGTGAGTCTATTTTTGAGTGTGAGTGTGAAGATGGGAGTGCATTTGTGAGTCCATGTGTATTTGAAAGGCATTTTCTTCTTTGTGTGTGTGAGAGTAGGAGTGAATGTGATTGTGGGTGACAGTGTGGGTGTTGTTGAGTACAGGTGTGTGAGTATGTGCAGGTGTGTGTGATTGAGTGTGTTTGGATTTGCAAGTGAATGCGCATTTGGGTGCAGGTGTGGGAATGAGTGTGTTGGGTTTGAGTGTGTGTGGGCATGTGGTTGCAGTTGTGAGAGTGAGTGTGTGAGAGTGTATTAGGATGTTCAGGGATGTGAGTTTTGTACTGGGGTTATGTGGATGAGGAAGAGATGAGTGAGTGTGTATTTGTATGTTCATGTGTAGGCTTCTGGGTATTCACTTGGGTGTGAGAACACATGTGTACATTTGTATTTGTGAGGGTGTTCTTGGGTGAGTGTGTGAATGTGAAAGTAGGGGCATGTGTGTGTGATGTGTGTTCACATGTGTGTTAAACTTCGTGTATATCTATGTGTGTTGGAGTGTTCGTGTGTATGAGAGAATGTGTGTTTGGGCATGTGTCTGTGTGCATGTGGAGGTGTGTGCAATTGTGAGTGTGTGAGTGAGTGTGTGCATGCGGGTGTGTGTTTCTGTAGGACTGAATGTATGAGTGTGCACCTAGGTGAGTGTTTATGTCTGTGAGTGTGATTGTGAATCAGCCTGTGTGAGTTTCTGTGTGTATGTGTTGTGAGAGTTTGTGTTTGGTGGTGTGTTTTTGAGTCAGTGTGTGAGTATATATGTGGGTACTTGTGAATGAGTGTGGGAGTGTGTATGACGGTGTGTAGGCGAGAATGTGTGAGAGTATGCGAGGCTGAAGGTGTGAGTGAGTGTGTGAATGTGTGTACATGTGTTTGTTGGTAGGTGTTTGTCTGACTGATTTTGTGTATGTGTTTCTGTAAGTGAGAGGGTGAAAGTTGTAGCTGTGTACATGTGTGTGAGTGTGTGAGTTGTGTGTAAGTGTGTGAGTGTTTCTGTAGCTGAGGGTTTAATTGTAATTGAATGATTCTGTCAGTGTGTGTGTGAATGAGTGTGTTTGCTTGTTTGTGGGTGTGAGCCTGTGTATTTGAATTTGTGTATGATTGTGTATTTTGGTGTCTCTGTGTGAGAGAGTTTGCATGTGTATGGGCATATGTGTGTAAGTATGTTTATCTGTGTGTTGTGTGTGAGTGTGTGTTAGAATGTGCAGGTGTGTGTGAGTGAGTGTAAGTGTGTTTGGGTCAGAGTGTGAGTGGGTGTTCGGTGCAGGTGTGTGAGTGTGTGTCTGTTTGTGAGTGTGCTGAGATTATTTTTGTGAGTATAACAGTGAGTCTGTGTCTTCGTTTCTGTTAGTTGAGTGTATTCAGGTGTGTTTGGTATGCCTGTGTGGATGGACATGTTTGTGTGTGTGTGAGGGTGAGAGTGTCAGTGTTTTTTTGTGTGTGTGATCATGTGTGAGTGAGAGCTGGCATCTGTGTATGTGTGTTTTAGTTTCTGGTTGTGTAGGATTGTGAGTGTGACTTTGTGTGTGTGTTTGTGTGTGAGTCTATTTTTGAGTGTGAGTGTGAAGATGGGAGTGCATTTGTGAGTCCATGTGTATTTGAAAGGCATTTTCTTCTTTGTGTGTGTGAGAGTAGGAGTGAATGTGATTGTGGGTGACAGTGTGGGTGTTGTTGAGTACAGGTGTGTGAGTATGTGCAGGTGTGTGTGATTGAGTGTGTTTGGATTTGCAAGTGAATGCGCATTTGGGTGCAGGTGTGGGAATGAGTGTGTTGGGTTTGAGTGTGTGTGTTGGCATGTGGTTGCAGTTGTGAGAGTGAGTGTGTGAGAGTGTATTAGGATGTTCAGGGATGTGAGTTTTGTACTGGGGTTATGTGGATGAGGAAGAGATGAGTGAGTGTGTATTTGTATGTTCATGTGTAGGCTTCTGGGTATTCACTTGGGTGTGAGAACACATGTGTACATTTGTATTTGTGAGGGTGTTCTTGGGTGAGTGTGTGAATGTGAAAGTAGGGGCATGTGTGTGTGATGTGTGTTCACATGTGTGTTAAACTTCGTGTATATCTATGTGTGTTGGAGTGTTCGTGTGTATGAGAGAATGTGTGTTTGGGCATGTGTCTGTGTGCATGTGGAGGTGTGTGCAATTGTGAGTGTGTGAGTGAGTGTGTGCATGCGGGTGTGTGTTTCTGTAGGACTGAATGTATGAGTGTGCACCTAGGTGAGTGTTTATGTCTGTGAGTGTGATTGTGAATCAGCCTGTGTGAGTTTCTGTGTGTATGTGTTGTGAGAGTTTGTGTTTGGTGGTGTGTTTTTGAGTCAGTGTGTGAGTATATATGTGGGTACTTGTGAATGAGTGTGGGAGTGTGTATGACGGTGTGTAGGCGAGAATGTGTGAGAGTATGCGAGGCTGAAGGTGTGAGTGAGTGTGTGAATGTGTGTACATGTGTTTGTTGGTAGGTGTTTGTCTGACTGATTTTGTGTATGTGTTTCTGTAAGTGAGAGGGTGAAAGTTGTAGCTGTGTACATGTGTGTGAGTGTGTGAGTTGTGTGTAAGTGTGTGAGTGTTTCTGTAGCTGAGGGTTTAATTGTAATTGAATGATTCTGTCAGTGTGTGTGTGAATGAGTGTGTTTGCTTGTTTGTGGGTGTGAGCCTGTGTATTTGAATTTGTGTATGATTGTGTATTTTGGTGTCTCTGTGTGAGAGAGTTTGCATGTGTATGGGCATATGTGTGTAAGTATGTTTATCTGTGTGTTGTGTGTGAGTGTGTGTTAGAATGTGCAGGTGTGTGTGAGTGAGTGTAAGTGTGTTTGGGTCAGAGTGTGAGTGGGTGTTCGGTGCAGGTGTGTGAGTGTGTGTCTGTTTGTGAGTGTGCTGAGATTATTTTTGTGAGTATAACAGTGAGTCTGTGTCTTCGTTTCTGTTAGTTGAGTGTATTCAGGTGTGTTTGGTATGCCTGTGTGGATGGACATGTTTGTGTGTGTGTGAGGGTGAGAGTGTCAGTGTTTTTTTGTGTGTGTGATCATGTGTGAGTGAGAGCTGGCATCTGTGTATGTGTGTTTTAGTTTCTGGTTGTGTAGGATTGTGAGTGTGACTTTGTGTGTGTGTTTGTGTGTGAGTCTATTTTTGAGTGTGAGTGTGAAGATGGGAGTGCATTTGTGAGTCCATGTGTATTTGAAAGGCATTTTCTTCTTTGTGTGTGTGAGAGTAGGAGTGAATGTGATTGTGGGTGACAGTGTGGGTGTTGTTGAGTACAGGTGTGTGAGTATGTGCAGGTGTGTGTGATTGAGTGTGTTTGGATTTGCAAGTGAATGCGCATTTGGGTGCAGGTGTGGGAATGAGTGTGTTGGGTTTGAGTGTGTGTGGGCATGTGGTTGCAGTTGTGAGAGTGAGTGTGTGAGAGTGTATTAGGATGTTCAGGGATGTGAGTTTTGTACTGGGGTTATGTGGATGAGGAAGAGATGAGTGAGTGTGTATTTGTATGTTCATGTGTAGGCTTCTGGGTATTCACTTGGGTGTGAGAACAGATGTGTACATTTGTATTTGTGAGGGTGTTCTTGGGTGAGTGTGTGAATGTGAAAGTAGGGGCATGTGTGTGTGATGTGTGTTCACATGTGTGTTAAACTTCGTGTATATCTATGTGTGTTGGAGTGTTCGTGTGTATGAGAGAATGTGTGTTTGGGCATGTGTCTGTGTGCATGTGGAGGTGTGTGCAATTGTGAGTGTGTGAGTGAGTGTGTGCATGCGGGTGTGTGTTTCTGTAGGACTGAATGTATAAGTGTGCATATATGTGACATTTCAGGACTGTGTGATTGTGTGTGAGTCAGTGTGAGTGTCTGGGTGAACGGGTTGTGAGTGTGTGTGTGGGTATGTTTGTGTGTGTGTGAGTGTATATATGGGTATGTGTTGTGAGTGTGTGTGGGAGTGTGTATGACAGTGTTTGGGAGAGTATGTGTCAGTGTATGTCAGGCTGAAGCTGTGAGTTGTGTGTAAGTTTGTGAGTGTAACTGTAGGTGAGTGTGTAATTGTCATTGAGTGATTCTGTCACTGTGTGCCTGTGTATGAGTGTGTTTGCTTGTTTGTGGGTGTGTGCCTGTGTATTTGAATTTGGACCTGATTGTGTATTTTTGTGTCCCTGTGGGAAATAGTTTGCATGTGTATGGGAATATGTGTGCAAGTATGTGTATTAGTGTGTTGTGTGTGAGTGTGTGAGTGTGTGTGAGAATGTGCAGGTGTGTGTGAGTGAGTGTCATTGGGTTTGGGTCTGAGTGTGAGTGGATATTTGTTACTGGTGTGTGAGTCTCAGTGTGTCTATGTGTGTGAGTGTGTTGACTTCTTGTTGGTGAGTATGACAGCAAGTGTATCTTTGTATGTTTGTGTTAGTTGGGTGTACTCAGGTGTGTTTGCTATGCCTCTGTGTATGCACATGTGTGTGTGAGGGTGAGTGTGTGAGTGTTTTATTGTGTAGGTGATTATGTGTGAATGAGAGCTGGCATCTCTGCATGTGTGTTTTTGTGTGTAAGTGTGTATGTTTGTGAGTGTGTATTTGTGTGTGTCTGATTGTGAGCCTAGTTTTGAGTGTGAGTGTGAATATGGGAGTGTATTTGTGTGTGCATGTGTATTTGAAAGGGATTTTCTTCTTTGTGCATGTGAGAGTAGGAGCGAATGTGATTGTGGTGACTGTGTGTGTTGTTGATTGCAGGTGTGTGAGTATGTGCAGGTGTGTGTAATTGAGTGTGTTTGTATTGGCGTGTGAATGCGCATTTGGGTGCAGGTGTGGGAATTTGTGTCCAAGAGATTGTGTTAGTGTGTTCAGGTGTGTGATTGATGTAGAGGGGTTATGTGGACGAGAAGGAGACTGAGTGTGTCTTCGTATGTTAGTGTTCTTGCTTGTGTGTATTCAGGTATATGTGAGTACACGAGTGTGTTTGTATGTGTGAGGGTGTTTTAGGAGTTTGTGAATGTGACTGCAGGTGTATGTGTGAGTGATGGCTTGTTCGTCTGTTCCAGTGTGTGGATGTGAGTGTATATATCTATTTGGGTTTTTGTGTTTGTATGTGTGTATGAGGGTGTATGTATGTATGTGCAGGTGGGTGGCGTATGTGTCTGTGTACATGGGTACGTGTGTGAATTTTTGAATATGTGCAGGAGTGAGAGTGTGCATGAGGGTGTGTGTTTCTGTAGGTTTGAGTATGTGAGTGGTTACATATGTGAGGGTTATGGGTGTGAGTTTTTCTTAGTGAGTATATATGTGTTTACATGATGTGACTGTGTGTAAGTGTGCATGATAGTGTGTGGGAGTGTGTAGGTGTGAGTGTATGTGAGGGGGATGGTGTGAGTACGTGTGTGAATGTGTGTACTCGTGTATAATTGTTGATGTTTGTGAGTGTGTGTGACTGCATGTGTGTGTGTTGAGTGTGTCTATGTAGGTGAGTGTTTGAGACTGTGTGTGTGAGTGCACGTGTGGGTGAGTGTGAGTGCGAGTGAGTCTTGGAGCGTGTGTATGTGTGTGGGGGCTGTTTGTGTATGTCTATGTGTGTTTGTGTGTGTTTGTATGTGTATGAGTGTGAGTGAGTTTTTGTGTGCAGTTGATAACTGACTAAGTTAACTCAAGCATTGGTGGCCCATGCCTTGCTTCTTAGGCATTAGGAATGCTGAGTTTAGTAGCATTGTTTGTGGAGACTAGCCTAGAAGTCAAATCTCACCATGAAAAATAAGCTGGATCTGTCCCACACCTTTCATTCCAGCAATGGGATGCTGAGATTAGCAGGCAAGCAGTTGTAGGCCACCACGTTCAAAAAATTGCCAACGGAGGAAAAATGAAACTGGGCAAGGTGGTCAAAGACTGTTTTCCCAGCTAATGTAGAAAGCTGAAATTTGGGGGATTGTGGTGTCAGACTGTGTATGTGTGTTTGTGTGTGTGTGTGCATGCGTGTGTGTGAGTTGGAGTAAGTGTGAGAGTCTGTGAATGTGTGTGTTCAAGTGTGGGTGAGTGTGTGAGTGTGAGTGTGTGTATTTGTGTGTTTATTTGTGTGAGTCTACTTTTGAGTGAGTGTGAATGTGTGAGTGCATTTGTGTGTACATGTGTATTGGAATGTGAGTTTGAGTGGGTGTGTGTTCTTTTACGTTAATGTGTTGACATCTGGGTATTCACGTGGGAGTGAGAATGTATGTGTGTGTATATGTGCGGGTGTTTTTGGGTGGGTGTGTGGATGTGAAAGTACAGGAATGTGTGTGTGTGCTTGTTTGTGTTACTGTTTATGTATATCTATATGTGTTTGTGTGTTTGTATGGGTCAATGAGAGTGTGTATGTGTGCTTGTGCATGTGTATGTGTACTTGTGTAAGACTGTGAATTTGTGAAGGTGTGTGAGTGAATGTGTGCATGCAGGTGTGTGTTTCTGTATGACTGATTGTATGAGTGTGCACCTAGGTGAGTGTTTATGTCTGTGAGTGTGATTGTGAGACAGCCTGTGTGAGTTTCTGTGTGTATGTGTTGTGAGAGTTTGTGTTTGGTGGTGTGTTTTTGAGTCAGTGTGTGAGTATATATGTGGGTACTTGTGAATCAGTGTGGGAGTGTGTATGACGGTGTGTAGGCGAGAATGTGTGAGAGTATGCGAGGCTGAAGGTGTGAGTGAGTGTGTGAATGTGTGTACATGTGTTTGTTGATAGGTGTTTGTTTGTCTGACTGATTTTGTGTGTGTGTTTCTGTGAGTGAGAGGGTGAAAGTTGTAGCTGTGTACATGTGTGTGAGTGTGTGAGTTGTGTGTAAGTGTGTGAGTGTTTCTGTAGCTGAGGGTTTAATTGTAATTGAATGATTCTGTCAGTGTGTGTGTGAATGAGTGTGTTTGCTTGTTTGTGGGTGTGAGCCTGTGTATTTGAATTTGTGTATGATTGTGTATTTTTGTGTCTCTGTGTGAGAGAGTTTGCATGTGTATGGGCATATGTGTGTAAGTATGTTTATCTGTGTGTTGTGTGTGAGTGTGTGTTAGAATGTGCAGGTGTGTGTGAGTGAGTGTAAGTGTGTTTGGGTCAGAGTGTGAGTGGGTGTTCGGTGCAGGTGTGTGAGTGTGTGTCTGTTTGTGAGTGTGCTGAGATTATTTTTGTGAGTATAACAGTGAGTCTGTGTCTTCGTTTCTGTTAGTTGAGTGTATTCAGGTGTGTTTGGTATGCCTGTGTGGATGGACATGTTTGTGCATGTGTGAGGGTGAGAGTGTCAGTGTTTTTTTGTGTGTGTGATCATGTGTGAGTGAGAGCTGGCATCTGTGTATGTGTGTTTTAGTTTCTGGTTGTGTAGGATTGTGAGTGTGACTTTGTGTGTGTGTTTGTGTGTGAGTCTATTTTTGAGTGTGAGTGTGAAGATGGGAGTGCATTTGTGAGTCCATGTGTATTTGAAAGGCATTTTCTTCTTTGTGTGTGTGAGAGTAGGAGTGAATGTGATTGTGGGTGACAGTGTGGGTGTTGTTGAGTACAGGTGTGTGAGTATGTGCAGGTGTGTGTGATTGAGTGTGTTTGGATTTGCAAGTGAATGCGCATTTGGGTGCAGGTGTGGGAATGAGTGTGTTGGGTTTGAGTGTGTGTGGGCATGTGGTTGCAGTTGTGAGAGTGAGTGTGTGAGAGTGTATTAGGATGTTCAGGGATGTGAGTTTTGTACTGGGTTTATGTGGATGAGGAAGAGATGAGTGAGTGTGTATTTGTATGTTCATGTGTAGGCTTCTCTGTATTCACTTGGGTGTGAGAACACATGTGTACATTTGTATTTGTGAGGGTGTTCTTGGGTGAGTGTGTGAATGTGAAAGTAGGGGCATGTGTGTGTGTTGTGTGTTCACATGTGTGTTAAACTTCATGTATATCTATGTGTGTTGGAGTGTTCGTGTGTATGAGAGAATGTGTGTTTGGGCATGTGTCTGTGTGCATGTGGAGGTGTGTGCAATTGTGAGTGTGTGAGTGAGTGTGTGCATGCGGGTGTGTGTTTCTGTAGGACTGAATGTATGAGTGTGAACCTAGGTGAGTGTTTATGTCTGTGAGTGTGATTGTGAATCAGCCTGTGTGAGTTTCTGTGTGTATGTGTTGTGAGAGTTTGTGTTTGGTGGTGTGTTTTTGAGTCAGTGTGTGAGTATATATGCGGGTACTTGTGAATGAGTGTGGGAGTGTGTATGACGGTGTGTAGGCGAGAATGTGTGAGAGTATGCGAGGCTGAAGGTGTGAGTGAGTGTGTGAATGTGTGTACATGTGTTTGTTGGTAGGTGTTTGTCTGACTGATTTTGTGTATGTGTTTCTGTGAGTGAGAGGGTGAAAGTTGTAGCTGTGTACATGTGTGCGAGTGTGTGAGTTGTGTGTAAGTGTGTGAGTGTTTCTGTAGCTGAGGGTTTAATTGTAATTGAATGATTCTGTCAGTGTGTGTGTGAATGAGTGGGTTTGCTTGTTTGTGGGTGTGAGCCTGTGTATTTGAATTTGTGTATGATTGTGTATTTTGGTGTCTCTGTGTGAGAGAGTTTGCATGTGTATGGGCATATGTGTGTAAGTATGTTTATCTGTGTGTTGTGTGTGAGTGTGTGTTAGAATGTGCAGCTGTGTGTGAGTGAGTGTAAGTGTGTTTGGGTCAGAGTGTGAGTGGGTGTTCGGTGCAGGTGTGTGAGTGTGTGTCTGTTTGTGAGTGTGCTGAGATTATTTTTGTGAGTATAACAGTGAGTCTGTGTCTTCGTTTCTGTTAGTTGAGTGTATTCAGGTGTGTTTGGTATGCCTGTGTGGATGGACATGTTTGTGTGTGTGTGAGGGTGAGAGTATCAGTGTTTTTTTTTGTGTGTGATCATGTGTGAGTGAGAGCTGGCATCTGTGTATGTGTGTTTTAGGTTCTGGTTGTGTAGGATTGTGAGTGTGACTTTGTGTGTGTGTTTGTGTGTGAGTCTATTTTTGAGTGTGAGTGTGAAGATGGGAGTGCATTTGTGAGTCCATGTGTAGTTGAAAGGCGTTTTCTTCTTTGTGTGTGTGAGAGTAGGAGTGAATGTGATTGTGGGTGACAGTGTGGGTGTTGTTGAGTACAGGTGTGTGAGTATGTGCAGGTGTGTGTGATTGAGTGTGTTTGGATTTGCAAGTGAATGTGCATTTGGGTGCAGGTGTGGGAATGAGTGTGTTGGGTTTGAGTGTGTGTGGGCATGTGTTTGCAGTTGTGAGAGTGAGTGTGTGAGAGTGTATTAGGATGTTCAGGGATGTGAGTTTTGTACTGGGGTTATGTGGATGAGGAAGAGATGAGTGAGTGTGTATTTGTATGTTCATGTGTAGGCTTCTGGGTATTCACTTGGGTGTGAGAACACATGTGTACATTTGTATTTGTGAGGGTGTTCTTGGGTGAGTGTGTGAATGTGAAAGTAGGGGCATGTGTGTGTGTTGTGTGTTCACATGTGTGTTAAACTTCGTGTATATCTATGTGTGTTTGAGTGTTCGTGTGTATGAGAGAATGTGTGTTTGGGCATGTGTCTGTGTGCATGTGGAGGTGTGTGCAATTGTGAGTGTGTGAGTGAGTGTGTGCATGCGGGTGTGTGTTTCTGTAGGACTGAATGTATGAGTGTGCACCTAGGTGAGTGTTTATGTCTGTGAGTGTGATTGTGAATCAGCCTGTGTGAGTTTCTGTGTGTATGTGTTGTGAGAGTTTGTGTTTGGTGGTGTGTTTTTGAGTCAGTGTGTGAGTATATATGTGGGTACTTGTGAATGAGTGTGGGAGTGTGTATGACGGTGTGTAGGCGAGAATGTGTGAGAGTATGCGAGGCTGAAGGTGTGAGTGAGTGTGTGAATGTGTGTACATGTGTTTGTTGGTAGGTGTTTGTCTGACTGATTTTGTGTATGTGTTTCTGTAAGTGAGAGGGTGAAAGTTGTAGCTGTGTACATGTGTGTGAGTGTGTGAGTTGTGTGTAAGTGTGTGAGTGTTTCTGTAGCTGAGGGTTTAATTGTAATTGAATGATTCTGTCAGTGTGTGTGTGAATGAGTGTGTTTGCTTGTTTGTGGGTGTGAGCCTGTGTATTTGAATTTGTGTATGATTGTGTATTTTGGTGTCTCTGTGTGAGAGAGTTTGCATGTGTATGGGCATATGTGTGTAAGTATGTTTATCTGTGTGTTGTGTGTGAGTGTGTGTTAGAATGTGCAGGTGTGTGTGAGTGAGTGTAAGTGTGTTTGGGTCAGAGTGTGAGTGGGTGTTCGGTGCAGGTGTGTGAGTGTGTGTCTGTTTGTGAGTGTGCTGAGATTATTTTTGTGAGTATAACAGTGAGTCTGTGTCTTCGTTTCTGTTAGTTGAGTGTATTCAGGTGTGTTTGGTATGCCTGTGTGGATGGACATGTTTGTGTGTGTGTGAGGGTGAGAGTGTCAGTGTTTTTTTGTGTGTGTGATCATGTGTGAGTGAGAGCTGGCATCTGTGTATGTGTGTTTTAGTTTCTGGTTGTGTAGGATTGTGAGTGTGACTTTGTGTGTGTGTTTGTGTGTGAGTCTATTTTTGAGTGTGAGTGTGAAGATGGGAGTGCATTTGTGAGTCCATGTGTATTTGAAAGGCATTTTCTTCTTTGTGTGTGTGAGAGTAGGAGTGAATGTGATTGTGGGTGACAGTGTGGGTGTTGTTGAGTACAGGTGTGTGAGTATGTGCAGGTGTGTGTGATTGAGTGTGTTTGGATTTGCAAGTGAATGCGCATTTGGGTGCAGGTGTGGGAATGAGTGTGTTGGGTTTGAGTGTGTGTGGGCATGTGGTTGCAGTTGTGAGAGTGAGTGTGTGAGAGTGTATTAGGATGTTCAGGGATGTGAGTTTTGTACTGGGGTTATGTGGATGAGGAAGAGATGAGTGAGTGTGTATTTGTATGTTCATGTGTAGGCTTCTGGGTATTCACTTGGGTGTGAGAACACATGTGTACATTTGTATTTGTGAGGGTGTTCTTGGGTGAGTGTGTGAATGTGAAAGTAGGGGCATGTGTGTGTGATGTGTGTTCACATGTGTGTTAAACTTCGTGTATATCTATGTGTGTTGGAGTGTTCGTGTGTATGAGAGAATGTGTGTTTGGGCATGTGTCTGTGTGCATGTGGAGGTGTGTGCAATTGTGAGTGTGTGAGTGAGTGTGTGCATGCGGGTGTGTGTTTCTGTAGGACTGAATGTATAAGTGTGCATATATGTGACATTTCAGGACTGTGTGATTGTGTGTGAGTCAGTGTGAGTGTCTGGGTGAATGGGTTGTGAGTGTGTGTGGGGGTATGTTTGTGTGTGTGTGTGAGTGTATATATGGGTATGTGTTGTGAGTGTGTGTGGGAGTGTGTATGACAGTGTTTGGGAGAGTATGTGTCAGTGTATGTCAGGCTGAAGCTGTGAGTTGTGTGTAAGTTTGTGAGTGTAACTGTAGGTGAGTGTGTAATTGTCATTGAGTCATTCTGTCACTGTGTGCCTGTGTATGAGTGTGTTTGCTTGTTTGTGGGTGTGTGCCTGTGTATTTGAATTTGGACCTGATTGTGTATTTTTGTGTCCCTGTGGGAAATAGTTTGCATGTGTATGGGAATATGTGTGCAAGTATGTGTATTAGTGTGTTGTGTGTGAGTGTGTGAGTGTGTGTGAGAATGTGCAGGTGTGTGTGAGTGAGTGTCATTGGGTTTGGGTCTGAGTGTGAGTGGATATTTGTTACTGGTGTGTGAGTCTCAGTGTGTCTATGTGTGTGAGTGTGTTGACTTCTTGTTGGTGAGTATGACAGCAAGTGTATCTTTGTATGTTTGTGTTAGTTGGGTGTACTCAGGTGTGTTTGCTATGCCTCTGTGTATGCACATGTGTGTGTGAGGGTGAGTGTGTGAGTGTTTTATTGTGTAGGTGATTATGTGTGAATGAGAGCTGGCATCTCTGCATGTGTGTTTTTGTGTGTAAGTGTGTATGTTTGTGAGTGTGTATTTGTGTGTGTCTGATTGTGAGCCTAGTTTTGAGTGTGAGTGTGAATATGGGAGTGTATTTGTGTGTGCATGTGTATTTGAAAGGGATTTTCTTCTTTGTGCATGTGAGAGTAGGAGCGAATGTGATTGTGGTGACTGTGTGTGTTGTTGAGTGCAGGTGTGTGAGTATGTGCAGGTGTGTGTAATTGAGTGTGTTTGTATTGGCGTGTGAATGCGCATTTGGGTGCAGGTGTGGGAATTTGTGTCCAAGAGATTGTGTTAGTGTGTTCAGGTGTGTGATTGATGTAGAGGGGTTATGTGGACGAGAAGGAGACTGAGTGTGTCTTCGTATGTTAGTGTTCTTGCTTGTGTGTATTCAGGTATATGTGAGTACACGAGTGTGTTTGTATGTGTGAGGGTGTTTTAGGAGTTTGTGAATGTGACTGCAGGTGTATGTGTGAGTGATGGCTTGTTCGTCTGTTCCAGTGTGTGGATGTGAGTGTATATATCTATTTGGGTTTTTGTGTTTGTATGTGTGTATGAGGGTGTATGTATGTATGTGCAGGTGGGTGGCGTATGTGTCTGTGTACATGGGTACGTGTGTGAATTTTTGAATATGTGCAGGAGTGAGAGTGTGCATGAGGGTGTGTGTTTCTGTAGGTTTGAGTATGTGAGTGGTTACATATGTGAGGGTTATGGGTGTGAGTTTTTCTTAGTGAGTATATATGTGTTTACATGATGTGACTGTGTGTAAGTGTGCATGATAGTGTGTGGGAGTGTGTAGGTGTGAGTGTATGTGAGGGGGATGGTGTGAGTACGTGTGTGAATGTGTGTACTCGTGTATAATTGTTGATGTTTGTGAGTGTGTGTGACTGCATGTGTGTGTGTTGAGTGTGTCTATGTAGGTGAGTGTTTGAGACTGTGTGTGTGAGTGCACGTGTGGGTGAGTGTGAGTGCGAGTGAGTCTTGGAGCGTGTGTATGTGTGTGGGGGCTGTTTGTGTATGTCTATGTGTGTTTGTGTGTGTTTGTATGTGTATGAGTGTGAGTGAGTTTTTGTGTGCAGTTGATAACTGACTAAGTTAACTCAAGCATTGGTGGCCCATGCCTTGCTTCTTAGGCATTAGGAATGCTGAGTTTAGTAGCATTGTTTGTGGAGACTAGCCTAGAAGTCAAATCTCACCATGAAAAATAAGCTGGATCTCTCCCACACCTTTCATTCCAGCAATGGGATGCTGAGATTAGCAGGCAAGCAGTTGTAGGCCACCACGTTCAAAAAATTGCCAACGGAGGAAAAATGAAACTGGGCAAGGTGGTCAAAGACTGTTTTCCCAGCTAATGTAGAAAGCTGAAATTTGGGGGATTGTGGTGTCAGACTGTGTATGTGTGTTTGTGTGTGTGTGTGCATGCGTGTGTGTGAGTTGGAGTAAGTGTGAGAGTCTGTGAATGTAAGTGTGTGTGTTCAAGTGTGGGTGAGTGTGTGAGTGTGAGTGTGTGTATTTGTGTGTTTATTTGTGTGAGTCTACTTTTGAGTGAGTGTGAATGTGTGAGTGCATTTGTGTGTACATGTGTATTGGAATGTGAGTTTGAGTGGGTGTGTGTTCTTTTACGTTAATGTGTTGACATCTGGGTATTCACGTGGGAGTGAGAATGTATGTGTGTGTATATGTGCGGGTGTTTTTGGGTGGGTGTGTGGATGTGAAAGTACAGGAATGTGTGTGTGTGCTTGTTTGTGTTACTGTTTATGTATATCTATATGTGTTTGTGTGTTTGTATGGGTCAATGAGAGTGTGTATGTGTGCTTGTGCATGTGTATGTGTACTTGTGTAAGACTGTGAATTTGTGAAGGTGTGTGAGTGAATGTGTGCATGCAGGTGTGTGTTTCTGTATGACTGATTGTATGAGTGTGCACCTAGGTGAGTGTTTATGTCTGTGAGTGTGATTGTGAGACAGCCTGTGTGAGTTTCTGTGTGTATGTGTTGTGAGAGTTTGTGTTTGGTGGTGTGTTTTTGAGTCAGTGTGTGAGTATATATGTGGGTACTTGTGAATCAGTGTGGGAGTGTGTATGACGGTGTGTAGGCGAGAATGTGTGAGAGTATGCGAGGCTGAAGGTGTGAGTGAGTGTGTGAATGTGTGTACATGTGTTTGTTGATAGGTGTTTGTTTGTCTGACTGATTTTGTGTGTGTGTTTCTGTGAGTGAGAGGGTGAAAGTTGTAGCTGTGTACATGTGTGTGAGTGTGTGAGTTGTGTGTAAGTGTGTGAGTGTTTCTGTAGCTGAGGGTTTAATTGTAATTGAATGATTCTGTCAGTGTGTGTGTGAATGAGTGTGTTTGCTTGTTTGTGGGTGTGAGCCTGTGTATTTGAATTTGTGTATGATTGTGTATTTTTGTGTCTCTGTGTGAGAGAGTTTGCATGTGTATGGGCATATGTGTGTAAGTATGTTTATCTGTGTGTTGTGTGTGAGTGTGTGTTAGAATGTGCAGGTGTGTGTGAGTGAGTGTAAGTGTGTTTGGGTCAGAGTGTGAGTGGGTGTTCGGTGCAGGTGTGTGAGTGTGTGTCTGTTTGTGAGTGTGCTGAGATTATTTTTGTGAGTATAACAGTGAGTCTGTGTCTTCGTTTCTGTTAGTTGAGTGTATTCAGGTGTGTTTGGTATGCCTGTGTGGATGGACATGTTTGTGCATGTGTGAGGGTGAGAGTGTCAGTGTTTTTTTGTGTGTGTGATCATGTGTGAGTGAGAGCTGGCATCTGTGTATGTGTGTTTTAGTTTCTGGTTGTGTAGGATTGTGAGTGTGACTTTGTGTGTGTGTTTGTGTGTGAGTCTATTTTTGAGTGTGAGTGTGAAGATGGGAGTGCATTTGTGAGTCCATGTGTATTTGAAAGGCATTTTCTTCTTTGTGTGTGTGAGAGTAGGAGTGAATGTGATTGTGGGTGACAGTGTGGGTGTTGTTGAGTACAGGTGTGTGAGTATGTGCAGGTGTGTGTGATTGAGTGTGTTTGGATTTGCAAGTGAATGCGCATTTGGGTGCAGGTGTGGGAATGAGTGTGTTGGGTTTGAGTGTGTGTGGGCATGTGGTTGCAGTTGTGAGAGTGAGTGTGTGAGAGTGTATTAGGATGTTCAGGGATGTGAGTTTTGTACTGGGGTTATGTGGATGAGGAAGAGATGAGTGAGTGTGTATTTGTATGTTCATGTGTAGGCTTCTGGGTATTCACTTGGGTGTGAGAACACATGTGTACATTTGTATTTGTGAGGGTGTTCTTGGGTGAGTGTGTGAATGTGAAAGTAGGGGCATGTGTGTGTGTTGTGTGTTCACATGTGTGTTAAACTTCGTGTATATCTATGTGTGTTTGAGTGTTCGTGTGTATGAGAGAATGTGTGTTTGGGCATGTGTCTGTGTGCATGTGGAGGTGTGTGCAATTGTGAGTGTGTGAGTGAGTGTGTGCATGCGGGTGTGTGTTTCTGTAGGACTGAATGTATGAGTGTGAACCTAGGTGAGTGTTTATGTCTGTGAGTGTGATTGTGAATCAGCCTGTGTGAGTTTCTGTGTGTATGTGTTGTGAGAGTTTGTGTTTGGTGGTGTGTTTTTGAGTCAGTGTGTGAGTATATATGCGGGTACTTGTGAATGAGTGTGGGAGTGTGTATGACGGTGTGTAGGCGAGAATGTGTGAGAGTATGCGAGGCTGAAGGTGTGAGTGAGTGTGTGAATGTGTGTACATGTGTTTGTTGGTAGGTGTTTGTCTGACTGATTTTGTGTATGTGTTTCTGTGAGTGAGAGGGTGAAAGTTGTAGCTGTGTACATGTGTGTGAGTGTGTGAGTTGTGTGTAAGTGTGTGAGTGTTTCTGTAGCTGAGGGTTTAATTGTAATTGAATGATTCTGTCAGTGTGTGTGTGAATGAGTGGGTTTGCTTGTTTGTGGGTGTGAGCCTGTGTATTTGAATTTGTGTATGATTGTGTATTTTGGTGTCTCTGTGTGAGAGAGTTTGCATGAGTATGGGCATATGTGTGTAAGTATGTTTATCTGTGTGTTGTGTGTGAGTGTGTGTTAGAATGTGCAGCTGTGTGTGAGTGAGTGTAAGTGTGTTTGGGTCAGAGTGTGAGTGGGTGTTCGGTGCAGGTGTGTGAGTGTGTGTCTGTTTGTGAGTGTGCTGAGATTATTTTTGTGAGTATAACAGTGAGTCTGTGTCTTCGTTTCTGTTAGTTGAGTGTATTCAGGTGTGTTTGGTATGCCTGTGTGGATGGACATGTTGGTGTGTGTGTGAGGGTGAGAGTATCAGTGTTTTTTTGTGTGTGTGATCATGTGTGAGTGAGAGCTGGCATCTGTGTATGTGTGTTTTAGGTTCTGGTTGTGTAGGATTGTGAGTGTGACTTTGTGTGTGTGTTTGTGTGTGAGTCTATTTTTGAGTGTGAGTGTGAAGATGGGAGTGCATTTGTGAGTCCATGTGTAGTTGAAAGGCGTTTTCTTCTTTGTGTGTGTGAGAGTAGGAGTGAATGTGATTGTGGGTGACAGTGTGGGTGTTGTTGAGTACAGGTGTGTGAGTATGTGCAGGTGTGTGTGATTGAGTGTGTTTGGATTTGCAAGTGAATGCGCATTTGGGTGCAGGTGTGGGAATGAGTGTGTTGGGTTTGAGTGTGTGTGGGCATGTGGTTGCAGTTGTGAGAGAGAGTGTGTGAGAGTGTATTAGGATGTTCAGGGATGTGAGTTTTGTACTGGGGTTATGTGGATGAGGAAGAGATGAGTGAGTGTGTATTTGTATGTTCATGTGTAGGCTTCTGGGTATTCACTTGGGTGTGAGAACACATGTGTACATTTGTATTTGTGAGGGTGTTCTTGGGTGAGTGTGTGAATGTGAAAGTAGGGGCATGTGTGTGTGTTGTGTGTTCACATGTGTGTTAAACTTCGTGTATATCTATGTGTGTTTGAGTGTTCGTGTGTATGAGAGAATGTGTGTTTGGGCATGTGTCTGTGTGCATGTGGAGGTGTGTGCAATTGTGAGTGTGTGAGTGAGTGTGTGCATGCGGGTGTGTGTTTCTGTAGGACTGAATGTATGAGTGTGCACCTAGGTGAGTGTTTATGTCTGTGAGTGTGATTGTGAATCAGCCTGTGTGAGTTTCTGTGTGTATGTGTTGTGAGAGTTTGTGTTTGGTGGTGTGTTTTTGAGTCAGTGTGTGAGTATATATGCGGGTACTTGTGAATGAGTGTGGGAGTGTGTATGACGGTGTGTAGGCGAGAATGTGTGAGAGTATGCGAGGCTGAAGGTGTGAGTGAGTGTGTGAATGTGTGTACATGTGTTTGTTGGTAGGTGTTTGTCTGACTGATTTTGTGTATGTGTTTCTGTGAGTGAGAGGGTGAAAGTTGTAGCTGTGTACATGTGTGTGAGTGTGTGAGTTGTGTGTAAGTGTGTGAGTGTTTCTGTAGCTGAGGGTTTAATTGTAATTGAATGATTCTGTCAGTGTGTGTGTGAATGAGTGTGTTTGCTTGTTTGTGGGTGTGAGCCTGTGTATTTGAATTTGTGTATGATTGTGTATTTTTGTGTCTCTGTGTGAGAGAGTTTGCATGTGTATGGGCATATGTGTGTAAGTATGTTTATCTGTGTGTTGTGTGTGAGTGTGTGTTAGAATGTGCAGGTGTGTGTGAGTGAGTGTAAGTGTGTTTGGGTCAGAGTGTGAGTGGGTGTTCGGTGCAGGTGTGTGAGTGTGTGTCTGTTTGTGAGTGTGCTGAGATTATTTTTGTGAGTATAACAGTGAGTCTGTGTCTTCGTTTCTGTTAGTTGAGTGTATTCAGGTGTGTTTGGTATGCCTGTGTGGATGGACATGTTTGTGTGTGTGTGAGGGTGAGAGTGTCAGTGTTTTTTTGTGTGTGTGTTCATGTGTGAGTGAGAGCTGGCATCTGTGTATGTGTGTTTTAGTTTCTGGTTGTGTAGGATTGTGAGTGTGACTTTGTGTGTGTGTTTGTGTGTGAGTCTATTTTTGAGTGTGAGTGTGAAGATGGGAGTGCATTTGTGAGTCCATGTGTATTTGAAAGGCATTTTTTTCTTTGTGTGTGTGAGAGTAGGAGTGAATGTGATTGTGGGTGACAGTGTGGGTGTTGTTGAGTACAGGTGTGTGAGTATGTGCAGGTGTGTGTGATTGAGTGTGTTTGGATTTGCAAGTGAATGTGCATTTGGGTGCAGGTGTGGGAATGAGTGTGTTGGGTTTGAGTGTGTGTGGGCATGTGGTTGCAGTTGTGAGAGTGAGTGTGTGAGAGTGTATTAGGATGTTCAGGGATGTGAGTTTTGTACTGGGGTTATGTGGATGAGGAAGAGATGAGTGAGTGTGTATTTGTGTGTTCATGTGTAGGCTTCTGGGTATTCACTTGGGTGTGAGAACACATGTGTACATTTGTATTTGTGAGGGTGTTCTTGGGTGAGTGTGTGAATGTGAAAGTAGGGGCATGTGTGTGTGTTGTGTGTTCACATGTGTGTTAAACTTCGTGTATATCTATGTGTGTTTGAGTGTTCGTGTGTATGAGAGAATGTGTGTTTGGGCATGTGTCTGTGTGCATGTGGAGGTGTGTGCAATTGTGAGTGTGTGAGTGAGTGTGTGCATGCGGGTGTGTGTTTCTGTAGGACTGAATGTATAAGTGTGCATATATGTGACATTTCAGGACTGTGTGATTGTGTGTAAGTCAGTGTGAGTGTCTGGGTGAACGGGTTGTGAGTGTGTATGGGGGTATGTTTGTGTGTGCGTGTGAGTGTATATATGGGTATGTGTTGTGAGTGTGTGTGGGAGTGTGTATGACAGTGTTTGGGAGAGTATGTGTCAGTGTATGTCAGGCTGAAGCTGTGAGTTGTGTGTAAGTTTGTGAGTGTAACTGTAGGTGAGTGTGTAATTGTCATTGAGTGATTCTGTCAGTGTGTGCCTGTGTATGAGTGTGTTTGCTTGTTTGTGGGTGTGTGCCTGTGTATTTGAATTTGGACCTGATTGTGTATTTTTGTGTCCCTGTGGGAAATAGTTTGCATGTGTATGGGAATATGTGTGCAAGTATGTGTATTAGTGTGTTGTGTGTGAGTGTGTGAGTGTGTGTGAGAATGTGCAGGTGTGTGTGAGTGAGTGTCATTGGGTTTGGGTCTGAGTGTGAGTGGATATTTGTTGCTGGTGTGTGAGTCTCAGTGTGTCTATGTGTGTGAGTGTGTTGACTTCTTGTTGGTGAGTATGACAGCAAGTGTATCTTTGTATGTTTGTGTTAGTTGGGTGTACTCAGGTGTGTTTGCTATGCTTCTGTGTATGCACATGTGTGTGTGAGGGTGAGTGTGTGAGTGTTTTATTGTGTAGGTGATTATGTGTGAATGAGAGCTGGCATCTCTGCATGTGTGTTTTTGTGTGTAAGTGTGTATGTTTGTGAGTGTGTATTTGTGTGTGTCTGATTGTGAGCCTAGTTTTGAGTGTGAGTGTGAATATGGGAGTGTATTTGTGTGTGCATGTGTATTTGAAAGGGATTTTCTTCTTTGTGCATGTGAGAGTAGGAGCGAATGTGATTGTGGTGACTGTGTGTGTTGTTGAGTGCAGGTGTGTGAGTATGTGCAGGTGTGTGTAATTGAGTGTGTTTGTATTGGCGTGTGAATGCGCATTTGGGTGCAGGTGTGGGAATTTGTGTCCAAGAGATTGTGTTAGTGTGTTCAGGTGTGTGATTGATGTAGAGGGGTTATGTGGACGAGAAGGAGACTGAGTGTGTCTTCGTATGTTAGTGTTCTTGCTTGTGTGTATTCAGGTATATGTGAGTACACGAGTGTGTTTGTATGTGTGAGGGTGTTTTAGGAGTTTGTGAATGTGACTGCAGGTGTATGTGTGAGTGATGGCTTGTTCGTCTGTTCCGGTGTGTGGATGTGAGTGTATATATCTATTTGGGTTTTTGTGTTTGTATGTGTGTATGAGGGTGTATGTATGTATGTGCAGGTGGGTGGCGTATGTGTCTGTGTACATGGGTACGTGTGTGAATTTTTGAATATGTGCAGGAGTGAGAGTGTGCATGAGGGTGTGTGTTTCTGTAGGTTTGAGTATGTGAGTGGTTACATATGTGAGGGTTATGGGTGTGAGTTTTTCTTAGTGAGTATATATGTGTTTACATGATGTGACTGTGTGTAAGTGTGCATGATAGTGTGTGGGAGTGTGTAGGTGTGAGTGTATGTGAGGGGGATGGTGTGAGTACGTGTGTGAATGTGTGTACTCGTGTATAATTGTTGATGTTTGTGAGTGTGTGTGACTGCATGTGTGTGTGTTGAGTGTGTCTATGTAGGTGAGTGTTTGAGACTGTGTGTGTGAGTGCACGTGTGGGTGAGTGTGAGTGCGAGTGAGTCTTGGAGCGTGTGTATGTGTGTGGGGGCTGTTTGTGTATGTCTATGTGTGTTTGTGTGTGTTTGTATGTGTATGAGTGTGAGTGAGTTTTTGTGTGCAGTTGATAACTGACTAAGTTAACTCAAGCATTGGTGGCCCATGCCTTGCTTCTTAGGCATTAGGAATGCTGAGTTTAGTAGCATTGTTTGTGGAGACTAGCCTAGAAGTCAAATCTCACCATGAAAAATAAGCTGGATCTGTCCCACACCTTTCATTCCAGCAATGGGATGCTGAGATTAGCAGGCAAGCAGTTGTAGGCCACCACGTTCAAAAAATTGCCAACGGAGGAAAAATGAAACTGGGCAAGGTGGTCAAAGACTGTTTTCCCAGCTAATGTAGAAAGCTGAAATTTGGGGGATTGTGGTGTCAGACTGTGTATGTGTGTTTGTGTGTGTGTGTGCATGCGTGTGTGTGAGTTGGAGTAAGTGTGAGAGTCTGTGAATGTAAGTGTGTGTGTTCAAGTGTGGGTGAGTGTGTGAGTGTGAGTGTGTGTATTTGTGTGTTTATTTGTGTGAGTCTACTTTTGAGTGAGTGTGAATGTGTGAGTGCATTTGTGTGTACATGTGTATTGGAATGTGAGTTTGAGTGGGTGTGTGTTCTTTTACGTTAATGTGTTGACATCTGGGTATTCACGTGGGAGTGAGAATGTATGTGTGTGTATATGTGCGGGTGTTTTTGGGTGGGTGTGTGGATGTGAAAGTACAGGAATGTGTGTGTGTGCTTGTTTGTGTTACTGTTTATGTATATCTATATGTGTTTGTGTGTTTGTATGGGTCAATGAGAGTGTGTATGTGTGCTTGTGCATGTGTATGTGTACTTGTGTAAGACTGTGAATTTGTGAAGGTGTGTGAGTGAATGTGTGCATGCAGGTGTGTGTTTCTGTATGACTGATTGTATGAGTGTGCACCTAGGTGAGTGTTTATGTCTGTGAGTGTGATTGTGAGACAGCCTGTGTGAGTTTCTGTGTGTATGTGTTGTGAGAGTTTGTGTTTGGTGGTGTGTTTTTGAGTCAGTGTGTGAGTATATATGTGGGTACTTGTGAATCAGTGTGGGAGTGTGTATGACGGTGTGTAGGCGAGAATGTGTGAGAGTATGCGAGGCTGAAGGTGTGAGTGAGTGTGTGAATGTGTGTACATGTGTTTGTTGATAGGTGTTTGTTTGTCTGACTGATTTTGTGTGTGTGTTTCTGTGAGTGAGAGGGTGAAAGTTGTAGCTGTGTACATGTGTGTGAGTGTGTGAGTTGTGTGTAAGTGTGTGAGTGTTTCTGTAGCTGAGGGTTTAATTGTAATTGAATGATTCTGTCAGTGTGTGTGTGAATGAGTGTGTTTGCTTGTTTGTGGGTGTGAGCCTGTGTATTTGAATTTGTGTATGATTGTGTATTTTTGTGTCTCTGTGTGAGAGAGTTTGCATGTGTATGGGCATATGTGTGTAAGTATGTTTATCTGTGTGTTGTGTGTGAGTGTGTGTTAGAATGTGCAGGTGTGTGTGAGTGAGTGTAAGTGTGTTTGGGTCAGAGTGTGAGTGGGTGTTCGGTGCAGGTGTGTGAGTGTGTGTCTGTTTGTGAGTGTGCTGAGATTATTTTTGTGAGTATAACAGTGAGTCTGTGTCTTCGTTTCTGTTAGTTGAGTGTATTCAGGTGTGTTTGGTATGCCTGTGTGGATGGACATGTTTGTGCATGTGTGAGGGTGAGAGTGTCAGTGTTTTTTTGTGTGTGTGATCATGTGTGAGTGAGAGCTGGCATCTGTGTATGTGTGTTTTAGTTTCTGGTTGTGTAGGATTGTGAGTGTGACTTTGTGTGTGTGTTTGTGTGTGAGTCTATTTTTGAGTGTGAGTGTGAAGATGGGAGTGCATTTGTGAGTCCATGTGTATTTGAAAGGCATTTTCTTCTTTGTGTGTGTGAGAGTAGGAGTGAATGTGATTGTGGGTGACAGTGTGGGTGTTGTTGAGTACAGGTGTGTGAGTATGTGCAGGTGTGTGTGATTGAGTGTGTTTGGATTTGCAAGTGAATGCGCATTTGGGTGCAGGTGTGGGAATGAGTGTGTTGGGTTTGAGTGTGTGTGGGCATGTGGTTGCAGTTGTGAGAGTGAGTGTGTGAGAGTGTATTAGGATGTTCAGGGATGTGAGTTTTGTACTGGGTTTATGTGGATGAGGAAGAGATGAGTGAGTGTGTATTTGTATGTTCATGTGTAGGCTTCTGGGTATTCACTTGGGTGTGAGAACACATGTGTACATTTGTATTTGTGAGGGTGTTCTTGGGTGAGTGTGTGAATGTGAAAGTAGGGGCATGTGTGTGTGTTGTGTGTTCACATGTGTGTTAAACTTCGTGTATATCTATGTGTGTTTGAGTGTTCGTGTGTATGAGAGAATGTGTGTTTGGGCATGTGTCTGTGTGCATGTGGAGGTGTGTGCAATTGTGAGTGTGTGAGTGAGTGTGTGCATGCGGGTGTGTGTTTCTGTAGGACTGAATGTATGAGTGTGAACCTAGGTGAGTGTTTATGTCTGTGAGTGTGATTGTGAATCAGCCTGTGTGAGTTTCTGTGTGTATGTGTTGTGAGAGTTTGTGTTTGGTGGTGTGTTTTTGAGTCAGTGTGTGAGTATATATGCGGGTACTTGTGAATGAGTGTGGGAGTGTGTATGACGGTGTGTAGGCGAGAATGTGTGAGAGTATGCGAGGCTGAAGGTGTGAGTGAGTGTGTGAATGTGTGTACATGTGTTTGTTGGTAGGTGTTTGTCTGACTGATTTTGTGTATGTGTTTCTGTGAGTGAGAGGGTGAAAGTTGTAGCTGTGTACATGTGTGCGAGTGTGTGAGTTGTGTGTAAGTGTGTGAGTGTTTCTGTAGCTGAGGGTTTAATTGTAATTGAATGATTCTGTCAGTGTGTGTGTGAATGAGTGGGTTTGCTTGTTTGTGGGTGTGAGCCTGTGTATTTGAATTTGTGTATGATTGTGTATTTTGGTGTCTCTGTGTGAGAGAGTTTGCATGTGTATGGGCATATGTGTGTAAGTATGTTTATCTGTGTGTTGTGTGTGAGTGTGTGTTAGAATGTGCAGCTGTGTGTGAGTGAGTGTAAGTGTGTTTGGGTCAGAGTGTGAGTGGGTGTTCGGTGCAGGTGTGTGAGTGTGTGTCTGTTTGTGAGTGTGCTGAGATTATTTTTGTGAGTATAACAGTGAGTCTGTGTCTTCGTTTCTGTTAGTTGAGTGTATTCAGGTGTGTTTGGTATGCCTGTGTGGATGGACATGTTTGTGTGTGTGTGAGGGTGAGAGTATCAGTGTTTTTTTGTGTGTGTGATCATGTGTGAGTGAGAGCTGGCATCTGTGTATGTGTGTTTTAGGTTCTGGTTGTGTAGGATTGTGAGTGTGACTTTGTGTGTGTGTTTGTGTGTGAGTCTATTTTTGAGTGTGAGTGTGAAGATGGGAGTGCATTTGTGAGTCCATGTGTAGTTGAAAGGCGTTTTCTTCTTTGTGTGTGTGAGAGTAGGAGTGAATGTGATTGTGGGTGACAGTGTGGGTGTTGTTGAGTACAGGTGTGTGAGTATGTGCAGGTGTGTGTGATTGAGTGTGTTTGGATTTGCAAGTGAATGTGCATTTGGGTGCAGGTGTGGGAATGAGTGTGTTGGGTTTGAGTGTGTGTGGGCATGTGTTTGCAGTTGTGAGAGTGAGTGTGTGAGAGTGTATTAGGATGTTCAGGGATGTGAGTTTTGTACTGGGGTTATGTGGATGAGGAAGAGATGAGTGAGTGTGTATTTGTATGTTCATGTGTAGGCTTCTGGGTATTCACTTGGGTGTGAGAACACATGTGTACATTTGTATTTGTGAGGGTGTTCTTGGGTGAGTGTGTGAATGTGAAAGTAGGGGCATGTGTGTGTGTTGTGTGTTCACATGTGTGTTAAACTTCGTGTATATCTATGTGTGTTTGAGTGTTCGTGTGTATGAGAGAATGTGTGTTTGGGCATGTGTCTGTGTGCATGTGGAGGTGTGTGCAATTGTGAGTGTGTGAGTGAGTGTGTGCATGCGGGTGTGTGTTTCTGTAGGACTGAATGTATGAGTGTGCACCTAGGTGAGTGTTTATGTCTGTGAGTGTGATTGTGAATCAGCCTGTGTGAGTTTCTGTGTGTATGTGTTGTGAGAGTTTGTGTTTGGTGGTGTGTTTTTGAGTCAGTGTGTGAGTATATATGTGGGTACTTGTGAATGAGTGTGGGAGTGTGTATGACGGTGTGTAGGCGAGAATGTGTGAGAGTATGCGAGGCTGAAGGTGTGAGTGAGTGTGTGAATGTGTGTACATGTGTTTGTTGGTAGGTGTTTGTCTGACTGATTTTGTGTATGTGTTTCTGTAAGTGAGAGGGTGAAAGTTGTAGCTGTGTACATGTGTGTGAGTGTGTGAGTTGTGTGTAAGTGTGTGAGTGTTTCTGTAGCTGAGGGTTTAATTGTAATTGAATGATTCTGTCAGTGTGTGTGTGAATGAGTGTGTTTGCTTGTTTGTGGGTGGGAGCCTGTGTATTTGAATTTGTGTATGATTGTGTATTTTTGTGTCTCTGTGTGAGAGAGTTTGCATGTGTATGGGCATATGTGTGTAAGTATGTTTATCTGTGTGTTGTGTGTGAGTGTGTGTTAGAATGTGCAGGTGTGTGTGAGTGAGTGTAAGTGTGTTTGGGTCAGAGTGTGAGTGGGTGTTCGGTGCAGGTGTGTGAGTGTGTGTCTGTTTGTGAGTGTGCTGAGATTATTTTTGTGAGTATAACAGTGAGTCTGTGTCTTCGTTTCTGTTAGTTGAGTGTATTCAGGTGTGTTTGGTATGCCTGTGTGGATGGACATGTTTGTGTGTGTGTGAGGGTGAGAGTGTCAGTGTTTTTTTGTGTGTGTGATCATGTGTGAGTGAGAGCTGGCATCTGTGTATGTGTGTTTTAGTTTCTGGTTGTGTAGGATTGTGAGTGTGACTTTGTGTGTGTGTTTGTGTGTGAGTCTATTTTTGAGTGTGAGTGTGAAGATGGGAGTGCATTTGTGAGTCCATGTGTATTTGAAAGGCATTTTCTTCTTTGTGTGTGTGAGAGTAGGAGTGAATGTGATTGTGGGTGACAGTGTGGGTGTTGTTGAGTACAGGTGTGTGAGTATGTGCAGGTGTGTGTGATTGAGTGTGTTTGGATTTGCAAGTGAATGCGCATTTGGGTGCAGGTGTGGGAATGAGTGTGTTGGGTTTGAGTGTGTGTGGGCATGTGGTTGCAGTTGTGAGAGTGAGTGTGTGAGAGTGTATTAGGATGTTCAGGGATGTGAGTTTTGTACTGGGGTTATGTGGATGAGGAAGAGATGAGTGAGTGTGTATTTGTATGTTCATGTGTAGGCTTCTGGGTATTCACTTGGGTGTGAGAACACATGTGTACATTTGTATTTGTGAGGGTGTTCTTGGGTGAGTGTGTGAATGTGAAAGTAGGGGCATGTGTGTGTGATGTGTGTTCACATGTGTGTTAAACTTCGTGTATATCTATGTGTGTTGGAGTGTTCGTGTGTATGAGAGAATGTGTGTTTGGGCATGTGTCTGTGTGCATGTGGAGGTGTGTGCAATTGTGAGTGTGTGAGTGAGTGTGTGCATGCGGGTGTGTGTTTCTGTAGGACTGAATGTATAAGTGTGCATATATGTGACATTTCAGGACTGTGTGATTGTGTGTGAGTCAGTGTGAGTGTCTGGGTGAACGGGTTGTGAGTGTGTGTGGGGGTATGTTTGTGTGTGTGTGTGAGTGTATATATGGGTATGTGTTGTGAGTGTGTGTGGGAGTGTGTATGACAGTGTTTGGGAGAGTATGTGTCAGTGTATGTCAGGCTGAAGCTGTGAGTTGTGTGTAAGTTTGTGAGTGTAACTGTAGGTGAGTGTGTAATTGTCATTGAGTCATTCTGTCACTGTGTGCCTGTGTATGAGTGTGTTTGCTTGTTTGTGGGTGTGTGCCTGTGTATTTGAATTTGGACCTGATTGTGTATTTTTGTGTCCCTGTGGGAAATAGTTTGCATGTGTATGGGAATATGTGTGCAAGTATGTGTATTAGTGTGTTGTGTGTGAGTGTGTGAGTGTGTGTGAGAATGTGCAGGTGTGTGTGAGTGAGTGTCATTGGGTTTGGGTCTGAGTGTGAGTGGATATTTGTTACTGGTGTGTGAGTCTCAGTGTGTCTATGTGTGTGAGTGTGTTGACTTCTTGTTGGTGAGTATGACAGCAAGTGTATCTTTGTATGTTTGTGTTAGTTGGGTGTACTCAGGTGTGTTTGCTATGCCTCTGTGTATGCACATGTGTGTGTGAGGGTGAGTGTGTGAGTGTTTTATTGTGTAGGTGATTATGTGTGAATGAGAGCTGGCATCTCTGCATGTGTGTTTTTGTGTGTAAGTGTGTATGTTTGTGAGTGTGTATTTGTGTGTGTCTGATTGTGAGCCTAGTTTTGAGTGTGAGTGTGAATATGGGAGTGTATTTGTGTGTGCATGTGTATTTGAAAGGGATTTTCTTCTTTGTGCATGTGAGAGTAGGAGCGAATGTGATTGTGGTGACTGTGTGTGTTGTTGAGTGCAGGTGTGTGAGTATGTGCAGGTGTGTGTAATTGAGTGTGTTTGTATTGGCGTGTGAATGCGCATTTGGGTGCAGGTGTGGGAATTTGTGTCCAAGAGATTGTGTTAGTGTGTTCAGGTGTGTGATTGATGTAGAGGGGTTATGTGGACGAGAAGGAGACTGAGTGTGTCTTCGTATGTTAGTGTTCTTGCTTGTGTGTATTCAGGTATATGTGAGTACACGAGTGTGTTTGTATGTGTGAGGGTGTTTTAGGAGTTTGTGAATGTGAATGCAGGTGTATGTGTGAGTGATGGCTTGTTCGTCTGTTCCGGTGTGTGGATGTGAGTGTATATATCTATTTGGGTTTTTGTGTTTGTATGTGTGTATGAGGGTGTATGTATGTATGTGCAGGTGGGTGGCGTATGTGTCTGTGTACATGGGTACGTGTGTGAATTTTTGAATATGTGCAGGAGTGAGAGTGTGCATGAGGGTGTGTGTTTCTGTAGGTTTGAGTATGTGAGTGGTTACATATGTGAGGGTTATGGGTGTGAGTTTTTCTTAGTGAGTATATATGTGTTTACATGATGTGACTGTGTGTAAGTGTGCATGATAGTGTGTGGGAGTGTGTAGGTGTGAGTGTATGTGAGGGGGATGGTGTGAGTACGTGTGTGAATGTGTGTACTCGTGTATAATTGTTGATGTTTGTGAGTGTGTGTGACTGCATGTGTGTGTGTTGAGTGTGTCTATGTAGGTGAGTGTTTGAGACTGTGTGTGTGAGTGCACGTGTGGGTGAGTGTGAGTGCGAGTGAGTCTTGGAGCGTGTGTATGTGTGTGGGGGCTGTTTGTGTATGTCTATGTGTGTTTGTGTGTGTTTGTATGTGTATGAGTGTGAGTGAGTTTTTGTGTGCAGTTGATAACTGACTAAGTTAACTCAAGCATTGGTGGCCCATGCCTTGCTTCTTAGGCATTAGGAATGCTGAGTTTAGTAGCATTGTTTGTGGAGACTAGCCTAGAAGTCAAATCTCACCATGAAAAATAAGCTGGATCTGTCCCACACCTTTCATTCCAGCAATGGGATGCTGAGATTAGCAGGCAAGCAGTTGTAGGCCACCACGTTCAAAAAATTGCCAACGGAGGAAAAATGAAACTGGGCAAGGTGGTCAAAGACTGTTTTCCCAGCTAATGTAGAAAGCTGAAATTTGGGGGATTGTGGTGTCAGACTGTGTATGTGTGTTTGTGTGTGTGTGTGCATGCGTGTGTTTGAGTTGGAGTAAGTGTGAGAGTCTGTGAATGTAAGTGTGTGTGTTCAAGTGTGGGTGAGTGTGTGAGTGTGAGTGTGTGTATTTGTGTGTTTATTTGTGTGAGTCTACTTTTGAGTGAGTGTGAATGTGTGAGTGCATTTGTGTGTACATGTGTATTGGAATGTGAGTTTGAGTGGGTGTGTGTTCTTTTACGTTAATGTGTTGACATCTGGGTATTCACGTGGGAGTGAGAATGTATGTGTGTGTATATGTGCGGGTGTTTTTGGGTGGGTGTGTGGATGTGAAAGTACAGGAATGTGTGTGTGTGCTTGTTTGTGTTACTGTTTATGTATATCTATATGTGTTTGTGTGTTTGTATGGGTCAATGAGAGTGTGTATGTGTGCTTGTGCATGTGTATGTGTACTTGTGTAAGACTGTGAATTTGTGAAGGTGTGTGAGTGAATGTGTGCATGCAGGTGTGTGTTTCTGTATGACTGATTGTATGAGTGTGCACCTAGGTGAGTGTTTATGTCTGTGAGTGTGATTGTGAGACAGCCTGTGTGAGTTTCTGTGTGTATGTGTTGTGAGAGTTTGTGTTTGGTGGTGTGTTTTTGAGTCAGTGTGTGAGTATATATGTGGGTACTTGTGAATCAGTGTGGGAGTGTGTATGACGGTGTGTAGGCGAGAATGTGTGAGAGTATGCGAGGCTGAAGGTGTGAGTGAGTGTGTGAATGTGTGTACATGTGTTTGTTGATAGGTGTTTGTTTGTCTGACTGATTTTGTGTGTGTGTTTCTGTGAGTGAGAGGGTGAAAGTTGTAGCTGTGTACATGTGTGTGAGTGTGTGAGTTGTGTGTAAGTGTGTGAGTGTTTCTGTAGCTGAGGGTTTAATTGTAATTGAATGATTCTGTCAGTGTGTGTGTGAATGAGTGTGTTTGCTTGTTTGTGGGTGTGAGCCTGTGTATTTGAATTTGTGTATGATTGTGTATTTTTGTGTCTCTGTGTGAGAGAGTTTGCATGTGTATGGGCATATGTGTGTAAGTATGTTTATCTGTGTGTTGTGTGTGAGTGTGTGTTAGAATGTGCAGGTGTGTGTGAGTGAGTGTAAGTGTGTTTGGGTCAGAGTGTGAGTGGGTGTTCGGTGCAGGTGTGTGAGTGTGTGTCTGTTTGTGAGTGTGCTGAGATTATTTTTGTGAGTATAACAGTGAGTCTGTGTCTTCGTTTCTGTTAGTTGAGTGTATTCAGGTGTGTTTGGTATGCCTGTGTGGATGGACATGTTTGTGCATGTGTGAGGGTGAGAGTGTCAGTGTTTTTTTGTGTGTGTGATCATGTGTGAGTGAGAGCTGGCATCTGTGTATGTGTGTTTTAGTTTCTGGTTGTGTAGGATTGTGAGTGTGACTTTGTGTGTGTGTTTGTGTGTGAGTCTATTTTTGAGTGTGAGTGTGAAGATGGGAGTGCATTTGTGAGTCCATGTGTATTTGAAAGGCGTTTTCTTCTTTGTGTGTGTGAGAGTAGGAGTGAATGTGATTGTGGGTGACAGTGTGGGTGTTGTTGAGTACAGGTGTGTGAGTATGTGCAGGTGTGTGTGATTGAGTGTGTTTGGATTTGCAAGTGAATGCGCATTTGGGTGCAGGTGTGGGAATGAGTGTGTTGGGTTTGAGTGTGTGTGGGCATGTGGTTGCAGTTGTGAGAGTGAGTGTGTGAGAGTGTATTAGGATGTTCAGGGATGTGAGTTTTGTACTGGGGTTATGTGGATGAGGAAGAGATGAGTGAGTGTGTATTTGTATGTTCATGTGTAGGCTTCTGGGTATTCACTTGGGTGTGAGAACACATGTGTACATTTGTATTTGTGAGGGTGTTCTTGGGTGAGTGTGTGAATGTGAAAGTAGGGGCATGTGTGTGTGTTGTGTGTTCACATGTGTGTTAAACTTCGTGTATATCTATGTGTGTTTGAGTGTTCGTGTGTATGAGAGAATGTGTGTTTGGGCATGTGTCTGTGTGCATGTGGAGGTGTGTGCAATTGTGAGTGTGTGAGTGAGTGTGTGCATGCGGGTGTGTGTTTCTGTAGGACTGAATGTATGAGTGTGAACCTAGGTGAGTGTTTATGTCTGTGAGTGTGATTGTGAATCAGCCTGTGTGAGTTTCTGTGTGTATGTGTTGTGAGAGTTTGTGTTTGGTGGTGTGTTTTTGAGTCAGTGTGTGAGTATATATGCGGGTACTTGTGAATGAGTGTGGGAGTGTGTATGACGGTGTGTAGGCGAGAATGTGTGAGAGTATGCGAGGCTGAAGGTGTGAGTGAGTGTGTGAATGTGTGTACATGTGTTTGTTGGTAGGTGTTTGTCTGACTGATTTTGTGTATGTGTTTCTGTGAGTGAGAGGGTGAAAGTTGTAGCTGTGTACATGTGTGTGAGTGTGTGAGTTGTGTGTAAGTGTGTGAGTGTTTCTGTAGCTGAGGGTTTAATTGTAATTGAATGATTCTGTCAGTGTGTGTGTGAATGAGTGGGTTTGCTTGTTTGTGGGTGTGAGCCTGTGTATTTGAATTTGTGTATGATTGTGTATTTTGGTGTCTCTGTGTGAGAGAGTTTGCATGTGTATGGGCATATGTGTGTAAGTATGTTTATCTGTGTGTTGTGTGTGAGTGTGTGTTAGAATGTGCAGCTGTGTGTGAGTGAGTGTAAGTGTGTTTGGGTCAGAGTGTGAGTGGGTGTTCGGTGCAGGTGTGTGAGTGTGTGTCTGTTTGTGAGTGTGCTGAGATTATTTTTGTGAGTATAACAGTGAGTCTGTGTCTTCGTTTCTGTTAGTTGAGTGTATTCAGGTGTGTTTGGTATGCCTGTGTGGATGGACATGTTTGTGTGTGTGTGAGGGTGAGAGTATCAGTGTTTTTTTGTGTGTGTGATCATGTGTGAGTGAGAGCTGGCATCTGTGTATGTGTGTTTTAGGTTCTGGTTGTGTAGGATTGTGAGTGTGACTTTGTGTGTGTGTTTGTGTGTGAGTCTATTTTTGAGTGTGAGTGTGAAGATGGGAGTGCATTTGTGAGTCCATGTGTAGTTGAAAGGCGTTTTCTTATTTGTGTGTGTGAGAGTAGGAGTGAATGTGATTGTGGGTGACAGTGTGGGTGTTGTTGAGTACAGGTGTGTGAGTATGTGCAGGTGTGTGTGATTGAGTGTGTTTGGATTTGCAAGTGAATGCGCATTTGGGTGCAGGTGTGGGAATGAGTGTGTTGGGTTTGAGTGTGTGTGGGCATGTGGTTGCAGTTGTGAGAGAGAGTGTGTGAGAGTGTATTAGGATGTTCAGGGATGTGAGTTTTGTACTGGGGTTATGTGGATGAGGAAGAGATGAGTGAGTGTGTATTTGTATGTTCATGTGTAGGCTTCTGGGTATTCACTTGGGTGTGAGAACACATGTGTACATTTGTATTTGTGAGGGTGTTCTTGGGTGAGTGTGTGAATGTGAAAGTAGGGGCATGTGTGTGTGTTGTGTGTTCACATGTGTGTTAAACTTCGTGTATATCTATGTGTGTTTGAGTGTTCGTGTGTATGAGAGAATGTGTGTTTGGGCATGTGTCTGTGTGCATGTGGAGGTGTGTGCAATTGTGAGTGTGTGAGTGAGTGTGTGCATGCGGGTGTGTGTTTCTGTAGGACTGAATGTATGAGTGTGCACCTAGGTGAGTGTTTATGTCTGTGAGTGTGATTGTGAATCAGCCTGTGTGAGTTTCTGTGTGTATGTGTTGTGAGAGTTTGTGTTTGGTGGTGTGTTTTTGAGTCAGTGTGTGAGTATATATGCGGGTACTTGTGAATGAGTGTGGGAGTGTGTATGACGGTGTGTAGGCGAGAATGTGTGAGAGTATGCGAGGCTGAAGGTGTGAGTGAGTGTGTGAATGTGTGTACATGTGTTTGTTGGTAGGTGTTTGTCTGACTGATTTTGTGTATGTGTTTCTGTGAGTGAGAGGGTGAAAGTTGTAGCTGTGTACATGTGTGTGAGTGTGTGAGTTGTGTGTAAGTGTGTGAGTGTTTCTGTAGCTGAGGGTTTAATTGTAATTGAATGATTCTGTCAGTGTGTGTGTGAATGAGTGTGTTTGCTTGTTTGTGGGTGTGAGCCTGTGTATTTGAATTTGTGTATGATTGTGTATTTTTGTGTCTCTGTGTGAGAGAGTTTGCATGTGTATGGGCATATGTGTGTAAGTATGTTTATCTGTGTGTTGTGTGTGAGTGTGTGTTAGAATGTGCAGCAGTGTGTGAGTGAGTGTAAGTGTGTTTGGGTCAGAGTGTGAGTGGGTGTTCGGTGCAGGTGTGTGAGTGTGTGTCTGTTTGTGAGTGTGCTGAGATTATTTTTGTGAGTATAACAGTGAGTCTGTGTCTTCGTTTCTGTTAGTTGAGTGTATTCAGGTGTGTTTGGTATGCCTGTGTGGATGGACATGTTTGTGTGTGTGTGAGGGTGAGAGTGTCAGTGTTTTTTTGTGTGTGTGATCATGTGTGAGTGAGAGCTGGCATCTGTGTATGTGTGTTTTAGTTTCTGGTTGTGTAGGATTGTGAGTGTGACTTTGTGTGTGTGTTTGTGTGTGAGTCTATTTTTGAGTGTGAGTGTGAAGATGGGAGTGCATTTGTGAGTCCATGTGTATTTGAAAGGCATTTTCTTCTTTGTGTGTGTGAGAGTAGGAGTGAATGTGATTGTGGGTGACAGTGTGGGTGTTGTTGAGTACAGGTGTGTGAGTATGTGCAGGTGTGTGTGATTGAGTGTGTTTGGATTTGCAAGTGAATGCGCATTTGGGTGCAGGTGTGGGAATGAGTGTGTTGGGTTTGAGTGTGTGTGGGCATGTGGTTGCAGTTGTGAGAGTGAGTGTGTGAGAGTGTATTAGGATGTTCAGGGATGTGAGTTTTGTACTGGGGTTATGTGGATGAGGAAGAGATGAGTGAGTGTGTATTTGTATGTTCATGTGTAGGCTTCTGGGTATTCACTTGGGTGTGAGAACACATGTGTACATTTGTATTTGTGAGGGTGTTCTTGGGTGAGTGTGTGAATGTGAAAGTAGGGGCATGTGTGTGTGATGTGTGTTCACATGTGTGTTAAACTTCGTGTATATCTATGTGTGTTGGAGTGTTCGTGTGTATGAGAGAATGTGTGTTTGGGCATGTGTCTGTGTGCATGTGGAGGTGTGTGCAATTGTGAGTGTGTGAGTGAGTGTGTGCATGCGGGTGTGTGTTTCTGTAGGACTGAATGTATAAGTGTGCATATATGTGACATTTCAGGACTGTGTGATTGTGTGTGAGTCAGTGTGAGTGTCTGGGTGAACGGGTTGTGAGTGTGTGTGGGGGTATGTTTGTGTGTGTGTGTGAGTGTATATATGGGTATGTGTTGTGAGTGTGTGTGGGAGTGTGTATGACAGTGTTTGGGAGAGTATGTGTCAGTGTATGTCAGGCTGAAGCTGTGAGTTGTGTGTAAGTTTGTGAGTGTAACTGTAGGTGAGTGTGTAATTGTCATTGAGTCATTCTGTCACTGTGTGCCTGTGTATGAGTGTGTTTGCTTGTTTGTGGGTGTGTGCCTGTGTATTTGAATTTGGACCTGATTGTGTATTTTTGTGTCCCTGTGGGAAATAGTTTGCATGTGTATGGGAATATGTGTGCAAGTATGTGTATTAGTGTGTTGTGTGTGAGTGTGTGAGTGTGTGTGAGAATGTGCAGGTGTGTGTGAGTGAGTGTCATTGGGTTTGGGTCTGAGTGTGAGTGGATATTTGTTGCTGGTGTGTGAGTCTCAGTGTGTCTATGTGTGTGAGTGTGTTGACTTCTTGTTGGTGAGTATGACAGCAAGTGTATCTTTGTATGTTTGTGTTAGTTGGGTGTACTCAGGTGTGTTTGCTATGCTTCTGTGTATGCACATGTGTGTGTGAGGGTGAGTGTGTGAGTGTTTTATTGTGTAGGTGATTATGTGTGAATGAGAGCTGGCATCTCTGCATGTGTGTTTTTGTGTGTAAGTGTGTATGTTTGTGAGTGTGTATTTGTGTGTGTCTGATTGTGAGCCTAGTTTTGAGTGTGAGTGTGAATATGGGAGTGTATTTGTGTGTGCATGTGTATTTGAAAGGGATTTTCTTCTTTGTGCATGTGAGAGTAGGAGCGAATGTGATTGTGGTGACTGTGTGTGTTGCTGAGTGCAGGTGTGTGAGTATGTGCAGGTGTGTGTAATTGAGTGTGTTTGTATTGGCGTGTGAATGCGCATTTGGGTGCAGGTGTGGGAATTTGTGTCCAAGAGATTGTGTTAGTGTGTTCAGGTGTGTGATTGATGTAGAGGGGTTATGTGGACGAGAAGGAGACTGAGTGTGTCTTCGTATGTTAGTGTTCTTGCTTGTGTGTATTCAGGTATATGTGAGTACACGAGTGTGTTTGTATGTGTGAGGGTGTTTTAGGAGTTTGTGAATGTGACTGCAGGTGTATGTGTGAGTGATGGCTTGTTCGTCTGTTCCGGTGTGTGGATGTGAGTGTATATATCTATTTGGGTTTTTGTGTTTGTATGTGTGTATGAGGGTGTATGTATGTATGTGCAGGTGGGTGGCGTATGTGTCTGTGTACATGGGTACGTGTGTGAATTTTTGAATATGTGCAGGAGTGAGAGTGTGCATGAGGGTGTGTGTTTCTGTAGGTTTGAGTATGTGAGTGGTTACATATGTGAGGGTTATGGGTGTGAGTTTTTCTTAGTGAGTATATATGTGTTTACATGATGTGACTGTGTGTAAGTGTGCATGATAGTGTGTGGGAGTGTGTAGGTGTGAGTGTATGTGAGGGGGATGGTGTGAGTACGTGTGTGAATGTGTGTACTCGTGTATGATTGTTGATGTTTGTGAGTGTGTGTGACTGCATGTGTGTGTGTTGAGTGTGTCTATGTAGGTGAGTGTTTGAGACTGTGTGTGTGAGTGCACGTGTGGGTGAGTGTGAGTGCGAGTGAGTCTTGGAGCGTGTGTATGTGTGTGGGGGCTGTTTGTGTATGTCTATGTGTGTTTGTGTGTGTTTGTATGTGTATGAATGTGAGTGAGTTTTTGTGTGCAGTTGATAACTGACTAAGTTAACTCAAGCATTGGTGGCCCATGCCTTGCTTCTTAGGCATTAGGAATGCTGAGTTTAGTAGCATTGTTTGTGGAGACTAGCCTAGAAGTCAAATCTCACCATGAAAAATAAGCTGGATCTGTCCCACACCTTTCATTCCAGCAATGGGATGCTGAGATTAGCAGGCAAGCAGTTGTAGGCCACCACGTTCAAAAAATTGCCAACGGAGGAAAAATGAAACTGGGCAAGGTGGTCAAAGACTGTTTTCCCAGCTAATGTAGAAAGCTGAAATTTGGGGGATTGTGGTGTCAGACTGTGTATGTGTGTGTGTGTGTGTGTGCATGCGTGTGTGTGAGTTGGAGTAAGTGTGTGAGTCTGTGAATGTAAGTGTGTGTGTTCAAGTGTGGGTGAGTGTGTGAGTGTGAGTGTGTGTATTTGTGTGTTTATTTGTGTGAGTCTACTTTTGAGTGAGTGTGAATGTGTGAGTGCATTTGTGTGTACATGTGTATTGGAATGTGAGTTTGAGTGGGTGTGTGTTCTTTTACGTTAATGTGTTGACATCTGGGTATTCACGTGGGAGTGAGAATGTATGTGTGTGTATATGTGCGAGTGTTTTTGGGTGGGTGTGTGGATGTGAAAGTACAGGAATGTGTGTGTGTGCTTGTTTGTGTTACTGTTTATGTATATCTATATGTGTTTGTGTGTTTGTATGGGTCAATGAGAGTGTGTATGTGTGCTTGTGCATGTGTCTGTGTACTTGTGTAAGAGTGTGAATTTGTGAAGGTGTGTGAGTGAATGTGTGCATGCAGGTGTGTGTTTCTGTATGACTGATTGTATGAGTGTGCACCTAGGTGAGTGTTTATGTCTGTGAGTGTGATTGTGAGACAGCCTGTGTGAGTTTCTGTGTGTATGTGTTGTGAGAGTTTGTGTTTGGTGGTGTGTTTTTGAGTCAGTGTGTGAGTATATATGTGGGTACTTGTGAATCAGTGTGGGAGTGTGTATGACGGTGTGTAGGCGAGAATGTGTGAGAGTATGCGAGGCTGAAGGTGTGAGTGAGTGTGTGAATGTGTGTACATGTGTTTGTTGGTAGGTGTTTGTTTGTCTGACTGATTTTGTGTGTGTGTTTCTGTGAGTGAGAGGGTGAAAGTTGTAGCTGTGTACATGTGTGTGAGTGTGTGAGTTGTGTGTAAGTGTGTGAGTGTTTCTGTAGCTGAGGGTTTAATTGTAATTGAATGATTCTGTCAGTGTGTGTGTGAATGAGTGTGTTTGCTTGTTTGTGGGTGTGAGCCTGTGTATTTGAATTTGTGTATGATTGTGTATTTTGGTGTCTCTGTGTGAGAGAGTTTGCATGTGTATGGGCATATGTGTGTAAGTATGTTTATCTGTGTGTTGTGTGTGAGTGTGTGTTAGAATGTGCAGCTGTGTGTGAGTGAGTGTAAGTGTGTTTGGGTCAGAGTGTGAGTGGGTGTTCGGTGCAGGTGTGTGAGTGTGTGTCTGTTTGTGAGTGTGCTGAGATTATTTTTGTGAGTATAACAGTGAGTCTGTGTCTTCGTTTCTGTTAGTTGAGTGTATTCAGGTGTGTTTGGTATGCCTGTGTGGATGGACATGTTTGTGTGTGTGTGAGGGTGAGAGTGTCAGTGTTTTTTTGTGTGTGTGATCATGTGTGAGTGAGAGCTGGCATCTGTGTATGTGTGTTTTAGTTTCTGGTTGTGTAGGATTGTGAGTGTGACTTTGTGTGTGTGTTTGTGTGTGAGTCTATTTTTGAGTGTGAGTGTGAAGATGGGAGTGCATTTGTGAGTCCATGTGTATTTGAAAGGCATTTTCTTCTTTGTGTGTGTGAGAGTAGGAGTGAATGTGATTGTGGGTGACAGTGTGGGTGTTGTTGAGTACAGGTGTGTGAGTATGTGCAGGTGTGTGTGATTGAGTGTGTTTGGATTTGCAAGTGAATGCGCATTTGGGTGCAGGTGTGGGAATGAGTGTGTTGGGTTTGAGTGTGTGTGGGCATGTGGTTGCAGTTGTGAGAGTGAGTGTGTGAGAGTGTATTAGGATGTTCAGGGATGTGAGTTTTGTACTGGGGTTATGTGGATGAGGAAGAGATGAGTGAGTGTGTATTTGTATGTTCATGTGTAGGCTTCTGGGTATTCACTTGGGTGTGAGAACAGATGTGTACATTTGTATTTGTGAGGGTGTTCTTGGGTGAGTGTGTGAATGTGAAAGTAGGGGCATGTGTGTGTGATGTGTGTTCACATGTGTGTTAAACTTCGTGTATATCTATGTGTGTTGGAGTGTTCGTGTGTATGAGAGAATGTGTGTTTGGGCATGTGTCTGTGTGCATGTGGAGGTGTGTGCAATTGTGAGTGTGTGAGTGAGTGTGTGCATGCGGGTGTGTGTTTCTGTAGGACTGAATGTATAAGTGTGCATATATGTGACATTTCAGGACTGTGTGATTGTGTGTGAGTCAGTGTGAGTGTCTGGGTGAACGGGTTGTGAGTGTGTGTGGGGGTATGTTTGTGTGTGTGTGTGAGTGTATATATGGGTATGTGTTGTGAGTGTGTTGGGGTGTGTATGACAGTGTTTGGGAGAGTATGTGTCAGTGTATGTCAGGCTGAAGCTGTGAGTTGTGTGTAAGTTTGTGAGTGTAACTGTAGGTGAGTGTGTAATTGTCATTGAGTGATTCTGTCACTGTGTGCCTGTGTATGAGTGTGTTTGCTTGTTTGTGGGTGTGTGCCTGTGTATTTGAATTTGGACCTGATTGTGTATTTTTGTGTCCCTGTGGGAAATAGTTTGCATGTGTATGGGAATATGTGTGCAAGTATGTGTATTAGTGTGTTGTGTGTGAGTGTGTGAGTGTGTGTGAGAATGTGCAGGTGTGTGTGAGTGAGTGTCATTGGGTTTGGGTCTGAGTGTGAGTGGATATTTGTTACTGGTGTGTGAGTCTCAGTGTGTCTATGTGTGTGAGTGTGTTGACTTCTTGTTGGTGAGTATGACAGCAAGTGTATCTTTGTATGTTTGTGTTAGTTGGGTGTACTCAGGTGTGTTTGCTATGCCTCTGTGTATGCACATGTGTGTGTGAGGGTGAGTGTGTGAGTGTTTTATTGTGTAGGTGATTATGTGTGAATGAGAGCTGGCATCTCTGCATGTGTGTTTTTGTGTGTAAGTGTGTATGTTTGTGAGTGTGTATTTGTGTGTGTCTGATTGTGAGCCTAGTTTTGAGTGTGAGTGTGAATATGGGAGTGTATTTGTGTGTGCATGTGTATTTGAAAGGGATTTTCTTCTTTGTGCATGTGAGAGTAGGAGCGAATGTGATTGTGGTGACTGTGTGTGTTGTTGATTGCAGGTGTGTGAGTATGTGCAGGTGTGTGTAATTGAGTGTGTTTGTATTGGCGTGTGAATGCGCATTTGGGTGCAGGTGTGGGAATTTGTGTCCAAGAGATTGTGTTAGTGTGTTCAGGTGTGTGATTGATGTAGAGGGGTTATGTGGACGAGAAGGAGACTGAGTGTGTCTTCGTATGTTAGTGTTCTTGCTTGTGTGTATTCAGGTATATGTGAGTACACGAGTGTGTTTGTATGTGTGAGGGTGTTTTAGGAGTTTGTGAATGTGACTGCAGGTGTATGTGTGAGTGATGGCTTGTTCGTCTGTTCCAGTGTGTGGATGTGAGTGTATATATCTATTTGGGTTTTTGTGTTTGTATGTGTGTATGAGGGTGTATGTATGTATGTGCAGGTGGGTGGCGTATGTGTCTGTGTACATGGGTACGTGTGTGAATTTTTGAATATGTGCAGGAGTGAGAGTGTGCATGAGGGTGTGTGTTTCTGTAGGTTTGAGTATGTGAGTGGTTACATATGTGAGGGTTATGGGTGTGAGTTTTTCTTAGTGAGTATATATGTGTTTACATGATGTGACTGTGTGTAAGTGTGCATGATAGTGTGTGGGAGTGTGTAGGTGTGAGTGTATGTGAGGGGGATGGTGTGAGTACGTGTGTGAATGTGTGTACTCGTGTATAATTGTTGATGTTTGTGAGTGTGTGTGACTGCATGTGTGTGTGTTGAGTGTGTCTATGTAGGTGAGTGTTTGAGACTGTGTGTGTGAGTGCACGTGTGGGTGAGTGTGAGTGCGAGTGAGTCTTGGAGCGTGTGTATGTGTGTGGGGGCTGTTTGTGTATGTCTATGTGTGTTTGTGTGTGTTTGTATGTGTATGAGTGTGAGTGAGTTTTTGTGTGCAGTTGATAACTGACTAAGTTAACTCAAGCATTGGTGGCCCATGCCTTGCTTCTTAGGCATTAGGAATGCTGAGTTTAGTAGCATTGTTTGTGGAGACTAGCCTAGAAGTCAAATCTCACCATGAAAAATAAGCTGGATCTGTCCCACACCTTTCATTCCAGCAATGGGATGCTGAGATTAGCAGGCAAGCAGTTGTAGGCCACCACGTTCAAAAAATTGCCAACGGAGGAAAAATGAAACTGGGCAAGGTGGTCAAAGACTGTTTTCCCAGCTAATGTAGAAAGCTGAAATTTGGGGGATTGTGGTGTCAGACTGTGTATGTGTGTTTGTGTGTGTGTGTGCATGCGTGTGTGTGAGTTGGAGTAAGTGTGAGAGTCTGTGAATGTGTGTGTTCAAGTGTGGGTGAGTGTGTGAGTGTGAGTGTGTGTATTTGTGTGTTTATTTGTGTGAGTCTACTTTTGAGTGAGTGTGAATGTGTGAGTGCATTTGTGTGTACATGTGTATTGGAATGTGAGTTTGAGTGGGTGTGTGTTCTTTTACGTTAATGTGTTGACATCTGGGTATTCACGTGGGAGTGAGAATGTATGTGTGTGTATATGTGCGGGTGTTTTTGGGTGGGTGTGTGGATGTGAAAGTACAGGAATGTGTGTGTGTGCTTGTTTGTGTTACTGTTTATGTATATCTATATGTGTTTGTGTGTTTGTATGGGTCAATGAGAGTGTGTATGTGTGCTTGTGCATGTGTATGTGTACTTGTGTAAGACTGTGAATTTGTGAAGGTGTGTGAGTGAATGTGTGCATGCAGGTGTGTGTTTCTGTATGACTGATTGTATGAGTGTGCACCTAGGTGAGTGTTTATGTCTGTGAGTGTGATTGTGAGACAGCCTGTGTGAGTTTCTGTGTGTATGTGTTGTGAGAGTTTGTGTTTGGTGGTGTGTTTTTGAGTCAGTGTGTGAGTATATATGTGGGTACTTGTGAATCAGTGTGGGAGTGTGTATGACGGTGTGTAGGCGAGAATGTGTGAGAGTATGCGAGGCTGAAGGTGTGAGTGAGTGTGTGAATGTGTGTACATGTGTTTGTTGATAGGTGTTTGTTTGTCTGACTGATTTTGTGTGTGTGTTTCTGTGAGTGAGAGGGTGAAAGTTGTAGCTGTGTACATGTGTGTGAGTGTGTGAGTTGTGTGTAAGTGTGTGAGTGTTTCTGTAGCTGAGGGTTTAATTGTAATTGAATGATTCTGTCAGTGTGTGTGTGAATGAGTGTGTTTGCTTGTTTGTGGGTGTGAGCCTGTGTATTTGAATTTGTGTATGATTGTGTATTTTTGTGTCTCTGTGTGAGAGAGTTTGCATGTGTATGGGCATATGTGTGTAAGTATGTTTATCTGTGTGTTGTGTGTGAGTGTGTGTTAGAATGTGCAGGTGTGTGTGAGTGAGTGTAAGTGTGTTTGGGTCAGAGTGTGAGTGGGTGTTCGGTGCAGGTGTGTGAGTGTGTGTCTGTTTGTGAGTGTGCTGAGATTATTTTTGTGAGTATAACAGTGAGTCTGTGTCTTCGTTTCTGTTAGTTGAGTGTATTCAGGTGTGTTTGGTATGCCTGTGTGGATGGACATGTTTGTGCATGTGTGAGGGTGAGAGTGTCAGTGTTTTTTTGTGTGTGTGATCATGTGTGAGTGAGAGCTGGCATCTGTGTATGTGTGTTTTAGTTTCTGGTTGTGTAGGATTGTGAGTGTGACTTTGTGTGTGTGTTTGTGTGTGAGTCTATTTTTGAGTGTGAGTGTGAAGATGGGAGTGCATTTGTGAGTCCATGTGTATTTGAAAGGCATTTTCTTCTTTGTGTGTGTGAGAGTAGGAGTGAATGTGATTGTGGGTGACAGTGTGGGTGTTGTTGAGTACAGGTGTGTGAGTATGTGCAGGTGTGTGTGATTGAGTGTGTTTGGATTTGCAAGTGAATGCGCATTTGGGTGCAGGTGTGGGAATGAGTGTGTTGGGTTTGAGTGTGTGTGGGCATGTGGTTGCAGTTGTGAGAGTGAGTGTGTGAGAGTGTATTAGGATGTTCAGGGATGTGAGTTTTGTACTGGGTTTATGTGGATGAGGAAGAGATGAGTGAGTGTGTATTTGTATGTTCATGTGTAGGCTTCTGGGTATTCACTTGGGTGTGAGAACACATGTGTACATTTGTATTTGTGAGGGTGTTCTTGGGTGAGTGTGTGAATGTGAAAGTAGGGGCATGTGTGTGTGTTGTGTGTTCACATGTGTGTTAAACTTCATGTATATCTATGTGTGTTGGAGTGTTCGTGTGTATGAGAGAATGTGTGTTTGGGCATGTGTCTGTGTGCATGTGGAGGTGTGTGCAATTGTGAGTGTGTGAGTGAGTGTGTGCATGCGGGTGTGTGTTTCTGTAGGACTGAATGTATGAGTGTGAACCTAGGTGAGTGTTTATGTCTGTGAGTGTGATTGTGAATCAGCCTGTGTGAGTTTCTGTGTGTATGTGTTGTGAGAGTTTGTGTTTGGTGGTGTGTTTTTGAGTCAGTGTGTGAGTATATATGCGGGTACTTGTGAATGAGTGTGGGAGTGTGTATGACGGTGTGTAGGCGAGAATGTGTGAGAGTATGCGAGGCTGAAGGTGTGAGTGAGTGTGTGAATGTGTGTACATGTGTTTGTTGGTAGGTGTTTGTCTGACTGATTTTGTGTATGTGTTTCTGTGAGTGAGAGGGTGAAAGTTGTAGCTGTGTACATGTGTGCGAGTGTGTGAGTTGTGTGTAAGTGTGTGAGTGTTTCTGTAGCTGAGGGTTTAATTGTAATTGAATGATTCTGTCAGTGTGTGTGTGAATGAGTGGGTTTGCTTGTTTGTGGGTGTGAGCCTGTGTATTTGAATTTGTGTATGATTGTGTATTTTGGTGTCTCTGTGTGAGAGAGTTTGCATGTGTATGGGCATATGTGTGTAAGTATGTTTATCTGTGTGTTGTGTGTGAGTGTGTGTTAGAATGTGCAGCTGTGTGTGAGTGAGTGTAAGTGTGTTTGGGTCAGAGTGTGAGTGGGTGTTCGGTGCAGGTGTGTGAGTGTGTGTCTGTTTGTGAGTGTGCTGAGATTATTTTTGTGAGTATAACAGTGAGTCTGTGTCTTCGTTTCTGTTAGTTGAGTGTATTCAGGTGTGTTTGGTATGCCTGTGTGGATGGACATGTTTGTGTGTGTGTGAGGGTGAGAGTATCAGTGTTTTTTTTTGTGTGTGATCATGTGTGAGTGAGAGCTGGCATCTGTGTATGTGTGTTTTAGGTTCTGGTTGTGTAGGATTGTGAGTGTGACTTTGTGTGTGTGTTTGTGTGTGAGTCTATTTTTGAGTGTGAGTGTGAAGATGGGAGTGCATTTGTGAGTCCATGTGTAGTTGAAAGGCGTTTTCTTCTTTGTGTGTGTGAGAGTAGGAGTGAATGTGATTGTGGGTGACAGTGTGGGTGTTGTTGAGTACAGGTGTGTGAGTATGTGCAGGTGTGTGTGATTGAGTGTGTTTGGATTTGCAAGTGAATGTGCATTTGGGTGCAGGTGTGGGAATGAGTGTGTTGGGTTTGAGTGTGTGTGGGCATGTGTTTGCAGTTGTGAGAGTGAGTGTGTGAGAGTGTATTAGGATGTTCAGGGATGTGAGTTTTGTACTGGGGTTATGTGGATGAGGAAGAGATGAGTGAGTGTGTATTTGTATGTTCATGTGTAGGCTTCTGGGTATTCACTTGGGTGTGAGAACACATGTGTACATTTGTATTTGTGAGGGTGTTCTTGGGTGAGTGTGTGAATGTGAAAGTAGGGGCATGTGTGTGTGTTGTGTGTTCACATGTGTGTTAAACTTCGTGTATATCTATGTGTGTTTGAGTGTTCGTGTGTATGAGAGAATGTGTGTTTGGGCATGTGTCTGTGTGCATGTGGAGGTGTGTGCAATTGTGAGTGTGTGAGTGAGTGTGTGCATGCGGGTGTGTGTTTCTGTAGGACTGAATGTATGAGTGTGCACCTAGGTGAGTGTTTATGTCTGTGAGTGTGATTGTGAATCAGCCTGTGTGAGTTTCTGTGTGTATGTGTTGTGAGAGTTTGTGTTTGGTGGTGTGTTTTTGAGTCAGTGTGTGAGTATATATGTGGGTACTTGTGAATGAGTGTGGGAGTGTGTATGACGGTGTGTAGGCGAGAATGTGTGAGAGTATGCGAGGCTGAAGGTGTGAGTGAGTGTGTGAATGTGTGTACATGTGTTTGTTGGTAGGTGTTTGTCTGACTGATTTTGTGTATGTGTTTCTGTAAGTGAGAGGGTGAAAGTTGTAGCTGTGTACATGTGTGTGAGTGTGTGAGTTGTGTGTAAGTGTGTGAGTGTTTCTGTAGCTGAGGGTTTAATTGTAATTGAATGATTCTGTCAGTGTGTGTGTGAATGAGTGTGTTTGCTTGTTTGTGGGTGTGAGCCTGTGTATTTGAATTTGTGTATGATTGTGTATTTTGGTGTCTCTGTGTGAGAGAGTTTGCATGTGTATGGGCATATGTGTGTAAGTATGTTTATCTGTGTGTTGTGTGTGAGTGTGTGTTAGAATGTGCAGGTGTGTGTGAGTGAGTGTAAGTGTGTTTGGGTCAGAGTGTGAGTGGGTGTTCGGTGCAGGTGTGTGAGTGTGTGTCTGTTTGTGAGTGTGCTGAGATTATTTTTGTGAGTATAACAGTGAGTCTGTGTCTTCGTTTCTGTTAGTTGAGTGTATTCAGGTGTGTTTGGTATGCCTGTGTGGATGGACATGTTTGTGTGTGTGTGAGGGTGAGAGTGTCAGTGTTTTTTTGTGTGTGTGATCATGTGTGAGTGAGAGCTGGCATCTGTGTATGTGTGTTTTAGTTTCTGGTTGTGTAGGATTGTGAGTGTGACTTTGTGTGTGTGTTTGTGTGTGAGTCTATTTTTGAGTGTGAGTGTGAAGATGGGAGTGCATTTGTGAGTCCATGTGTATTTGAAAGGCATTTTCTTCTTTGTGTGTGTGAGAGTAGGAGTGAATGTGATTGTGGGTGACAGTGTGGGTGTTGTTGAGTACAGGTGTGTGAGTATGTGCAGGTGTGTGTGATTGAGTGTGTTTGGATTTGCAAGTGAATGCGCATTTGGGTGCAGGTGTGGGAATGAGTGTGTTGGGTTTGAGTGTGTGTGGGCATGTGGTTGCAGTTGTGAGAGTGAGTGTGTGAGAGTGTATTAGGATGTTCAGGGATGTGAGTTTTGTACTGGGGTTATGTGGATGAGGAAGAGATGAGTGAGTGTGTATTTGTATGTTCATGTGTAGGCTTCTGGGTATTCACTTGGGTGTGAGAACACATGTGTACATTTGTATTTGTGAGGGTGTTCTTGGGTGAGTGTGTGAATGTGAAAGTAGGGGCATGTGTGTGTGATGTGTGTTCACATGTGTGTTAAACTTCGTGTATATCTATGTGTGTTGGAGTGTTCGTGTGTATGAGAGAATGTGTGTTTGGGCATGTGTCTGTGTACATGTGGAGGTGTGTGCAATTGTGAGTGTGTGAGTGAGTGTGTGCATGCGGGTGTGTGTTTCTGTAGGACTGAATGTATAAGTGTGCATATATGTGACATTTCAGGACTGTGTGATTGTGTGTGAGTCAGTGTGAGTGTCTGGGTGAATGGGTTGTGAGTGTGTGTGGGGGTATGTTTGTGTGTGTGTGTGAGTGTATATATGGGTATGTGTTGTGAGTGTGTGTGGGAGTGTGTATGACAGTGTTTGGGAGAGTATGTGTCAGTGTATGTCAGGCTGAAGCTGTGAGTTGTGTGTAAGTTTGTGAGTGTAACTGTAGGTGAGTGTGTAATTGTCATTGAGTCATTCTGTCACTGTGTGCCTGTGTATGAGTGTGTTTGCTTGTTTGTGGGTGTGTGCCTGTGTATTTGAATTTGGACCTGATTGTGTATTTTTGTGTCCCTGTGGGAAATAGTTTGCATGTGTATGGGAATATGTGTGCAAGTATGTGTATTAGTGTGTTGTGTGTGAGTGTGTGAGTGTGTGTGAGAATGTGCAGGTGTGTGTGAGTGAGTGTCATTGGGTTTGGGTCTGAGTGTGAGTGGATATTTGTTACTGGTGTGTGAGTCTCAGTGTGTCTATGTGTGTGAGTGTGTTGACTTCTTGTTGGTGAGTATGACAGCAAGTGTATCTTTGTATGTTTGTGTTAGTTGGGTGTACTCAGGTGTGTTTGCTATGCCTCTGTGTATGCACATGTGTGTGTGAGGGTGAGTGTGTGAGTGTTTTATTGTGTAGGTGATTATGTGTGAATGAGAGCTGGCATCTCTGCATGTGTGTTTTTGTGTGTAAGTGTGTATGTTTGTGAGTGTGTATTTGTGTGTGTCTGATTGTGAGCCTAGTTTTGAGTGTGAGTGTGAATATGGGAGTGTATTTGTGTGTGCATGTGTATTTGAAAGGGATTTTCTTCTTTGTGCATGTGAGAGTAGGAGCGAATGTGATTGTGGTGACTGTGTGTGTTGTTGAGTGCAGGTGTGTGAGTATGTGCAGGTGTGTGTAATTGAGTGTGTTTGTATTGGCGTGTGAATGCGCATTTGGGTGCAGGTGTGGGAATTTGTGTCCAAGAGATTGTGTTAGTGTGTTCAGGTGTGTGATTGATGTAGAGGGGTTATGTGGACGAGAAGGAGACTGAGTGTGTCTTCGTATGTTAGTGTTCTTGCTTGTGTGTATTCAGGTATATGTGAGTACACGAGTGTGTTTGTATGTGTGAGGGTGTTTTAGGAGTTTGTGAATGTGACTGCAGGTGTATGTGTGAGTGATGGCTTGTTCGTCTGTTCCAGTGTGTGGATGTGAGTGTATATATCTATTTGGGTTTTTGTGTTTGTATGTGTGTATGAGGGTGTATGTATGTATGTGCAGGTGGGTGGCGTATGTGTCTGTGTACATGGGTACGTGTGTGAATTTTTGAATATGTGCAGGAGTGAGAGTGTGCATGAGGGTGTGTGTTTCTGTAGGTTTGAGTATGTGAGTGGTTACATATGTGAGGGTTATGGGTGTGAGTTTTTCTTAGTGAGTATATATGTGTTTACATGATGTGACTGTGTGTAAGTGTGCATGATAGTGTGTGGGAGTGTGTAGGTGTGAGTGTATGTGAGGGGGATGGTGTGAGTACGTGTGTGAATGTGTGTACTCGTGTATAATTGTTGATGTTTGTGAGTGTGTGTGACTGCATGTGTGTGTGTTGAGTGTGTCTATGTAGGTGAGTGTTTGAGACTGTGTGTGTGAGTGCACGTGTGGGTGAGTGTGAGTGCGAGTGAGTCTTGGAGCGTGTGTATGTGTGTGGGGGCTGTTTGTGTATGTCTATGTGTGTTTGTGTGTGTTTGTATGTGTATGAGTGTGAGTGAGTTTTTGTGTGCAGTTGATAACTGACTAAGTTAACTCAAGCATTGGTGGCCCATGCCTTGCTTCTTAGGCATTAGGAATGCTGAGTTTAGTAGCATTGTTTGTGGAGACTAGCCTAGAAGTCAAATCTCACCATGAAAAATAAGCTGGATCTCTCCCACACCTTTCATTCCAGCAATGGGATGCTGAGATTAGCAGGCAAGCAGTTGTAGGCCACCACGTTCAAAAAATTGCCAACGGAGGAAAAATGAAACTGGGCAAGGTGGTCAAAGACTGTTTTCCCAGCTAATGTAGAAAGCTGAAATTTGGGGGATTGTGGTGTCAGACTGTGTATGTGTGTTTGTGTGTGTGTGTGCATGCGTGTGTGTGAGTTGGAGTAAGTGTGAGAGTCTGTGAATGTAAGTGTGTGTGTTCAAGTGTGGGTGAGTGTGTGAGTGTGAGTGTGTGTATTTGTGTGTTTATTTGTGTGAGTCTACTTTTGAGTGAGTGTGAATGTGTGAGTGCATTTGTGTGTACATGTGTATTGGAATGTGAGTTTGAGTGGGTGTGTGTTCTTTTACGTTAATGTGTTGACATCTGGGTATTCACGTGGGAGTGAGAATGTATGTGTGTGTATATGTGCGGGTGTTTTTGGGTGGGTGTGTGGATGTGAAAGTACAGGAATGTGTGTGTGTGCTTGTTTGTGTTACTGTTTATGTATATCTATATGTGTTTGTGTGTTTGTATGGGTCAATGAGAGTGTGTATGTGTGCTTGTGCATGTGTATGTGTACTTGTGTAAGACTGTGAATTTGTGAAGGTGTGTGAGTGAATGTGTGCATGCAGGTGTGTGTTTCTGTATGACTGATTGTATGAGTGTGCACCTAGGTGAGTGTTTATGTCTGTGAGTGTGATTGTGAGACAGCCTGTGTGAGTTTCTGTGTGTATGTGTTGTGAGAGTTTGTGTTTGGTGGTGTGTTTTTGAGTCAGTGTGTGAGTATATATGTGGGTACTTGTGAATCAGTGTGGGAGTGTGTATGACGGTGTGTAGGCGAGAATGTGTGAGAGTATGCGAGGCTGAAGGTGTGAGTGAGTGTGTGAATGTGTGTACATGTGTTTGTTGATAGGTGTTTGTTTGTCTGACTGATTTTGTGTGTGTGTTTCTGTGAGTGAGAGGGTGAAAGTTGTAGCTGTGTACATGTGTGTGAGTGTGTGAGTTGTGTGTAAGTGTGTGAGTGTTTCTGTAGCTGAGGGTTTAATTGTAATTGAATGATTCTGTCAGTGTGTGTGTGAATGAGTGTGTTTGCTTGTTTGTGGGTGTGAGCCTGTGTATTTGAATTTGTGTATGATTGTGTATTTTTGTGTCTCTGTGTGAGAGAGTTTGCATGTGTATGGGCATATGTGTGTAAGTATGTTTATCTGTGTGTTGTGTGTGAGTGTGTGTTAGAATGTGCAGGTGTGTGTGAGTGAGTGTAAGTGTGTTTGGGTCAGAGTGTGAGTGGGTGTTCGGTGCAGGTGTGTGAGTGTGTGTCTGTTTGTGAGTGTGCTGAGATTATTTTTGTGAGTATAACAGTGAGTCTGTGTCTTCGTTTCTGTTAGTTGAGTGTATTCAGGTGTGTTTGGTATGCCTGTGTGGATGGACATGTTTGTGCATGTGTGAGGGTGAGAGTGTCAGTGTTTTTTTGTGTGTGTGATCATGTGTGAGTGAGAGCTGGCATCTGTGTATGTGTGTTTTAGTTTCTGGTTGTGTAGGATTGTGAGTGTGACTTTGTGTGTGTGTTTGTGTGTGAGTCTATTTTTGAGTGTGAGTGTGAAGATGGGAGTGCATTTGTGAGTCCATGTGTATTTGAAAGGCATTTTCTTCTTTGTGTGTGTGAGAGTAGGAGTGAATGTGATTGTGGGTGACAGTGTGGGTGTTGTTGAGTACAGGTGTGTGAGTATGTGCAGGTGTGTGTGATTGAGTGTGTTTGGATTTGCAAGTGAATGCGCATTTGGGTGCAGGTGTGGGAATG